>NW_025335798.1:5900714-5922057 GCF_004798865.1 Varanus komodoensis | reverse complement strand
ACCTATTAGTAGTTCATTTGTTACAGCAGGAACGACCAATTAATATCCAAATTGGAAAAACTACACAGCTTTTTAAAAACATGCAATAAGTCTGAGAAGAACAAAAAATGCACAAAATGCATGGTACTGCTGTCTTTTAAACCCGTTTCTTATATTAGCCATCCCAGTGTGGTCCTTCCAAATGTGTTGGCCTACAACTACTGTCACTCCATGATGGCAGCTGGTTTCCAACAAAGTATACAAAAGTCCGAAGTCATGAGTACAGGGAAGCGGATGTTTATAGGACTGCTTGGAGTGACTGCCGTCCAGGGATTAAGAACAAGGCGGATGGCTTCAGACAGAAAAGCACATGCAAGGTTAGAGAGCAAAGGAGGCTGGGCTGTCACCTGGTTCCGCAGAAGATTAGTCTGAGCTACGAGATGTGCTTGTAGCTTCCCTTGGCACCACTGAGGCGCAGCTTTCTCAAGCAAGGAAACAGGCTGTGTGAAAGCATTTTTAAAACAAAAACAAGAAAACAGACAGGACACCTTTTAAGTTCTTTTTTTAAATCAAACAGTTAAGAGTGTTATAGGGCCAGGCTGAGCCAGTGACCCTGACAATCAGGAGAGAAAAGAAGCATTAAGAGACAAGTCAAGGGTGAATCCTACACAGCATGCCAAGTCTAGCAGTAATTAGCGCTCCACCACATGGTCAAAGAACACCAAGGTCAGCAGAGCTTACGAATACTCCAGCTGCAGAGAACAACAGAAAAGAAATTGTTAGTCATTTAGAAGGCAACGAATTCCACATTTTGGGGGTGGCAAGTTCCTTCTGAGGCAGAGGTAACTTTTTAAAAAGCCAGGATTAATTAACAGACAACATGATTGTTAACAGACATGCAGATTACTCAGTCTTTTCAGCACCTTATTTTAATATTGCATTACATCATGGCCAGTAAAGTCTGCTCATTAAAGTGTATTTAACAGCAGGTTTGGTACAAGGATGTCACAACAGCCAAATCTCCCTGCTGCATCTGCAGTTATATGACCAGCACGTTTTCTAGGTCAGAAGCAGGCAATACAACAGGAAATGTCCTATGTACATTAAGGGTCATCAAATCATTAAAGGGGTTTCCCTTCCTCTGGCCTTACCATGTGCTAGCATGACTGCCTGATGTGAGGAAACCTGCACATGTACATAGCTAACCTGCCCTGAGTCCTGAAACACTGTGCATAAAAATCTTTGTGCATCATCTTCCTCACCTCATATAGCCACGCTGCAATGTGGGTGGTAAGCAACGGATCAGGAGGAACTGATAGAGCCAGTGTGCGGTACTGGTTAAGAGCACGGGACTGGGACTCAGAAGATCTGGGTTCCAGGCCCTGCTCAGCCATGGAGCCAGTCACAGTATCTCAGCTCAGCCTACCTCACAGGACTGTTGCTGTGGGGATAAGACTAAGAGCCGGAAGAGTGGACTGATGTAAGCTGCTTTGAGTTCTTTAAAAAAAGAACAAGGCAGGATATAAATCCAATGAACTAAATAAATAAATATTCTGGGAGAAGCATAACCATACATCCTATTTAGTTTCTCAGTACTCCTTCATACGAGTAAGGCTAAAAGGAAGTTTATATTGCAAATATAGCAGCAGTGGTAGGGTCATAAGGGACGAATGCTGCAGAACAGCAGAAAGAGAAATGTTTTGATAATGATCGTTCCTCCCAATCCAGCAACCCATAACCTTTTCAGCCCCAAGGGCTGCACTGGACATTTGCCTCCATGCCAGGGGCTACACATGTCTATGCACAGGTGCGTGTGTATGCGCGCGCACACACCTGCACATACTGAGGCACCTATGCTCACTCATTCATATTTTCACAAACACACACACACACAAGCACTTCCCCTCAGTTCCACCCCAAAGAGGGTCAGGTCATTTATCTTCAACCTCTAAGAGAGACTGGGGATAAAGGAAAGAGTTTCCCTTGTTAGTTCTAGTGCTAGTTCAAGGGAAATCTCGGGCATTTTGTGAGTTGTGCTAGCACGAAGGAAAGCTCTGGGTAGAGTCCCCCAAGCTCCACAGGCCACACTGGGAAAGTGGCTAAGGGCCACCTGCAACCTATGGGTTGTAGTCCCTGGCCCTAGACAGAAGAGGAATGACTTCCTAGCTCCCCGTGCCTGCTTCCTGTCACAAGCACCATCAAATGCTTCTTGTGAAAAGCTGACATCTGGACAAACCTCACATTCTGAGCATTTTTATACATAAAAATGTAATTGTTTTAATACTTGTATTTCAATCATGGTTTTAGGTAAGCCTTACATCTCCTTTTTTGGTCATATTTTAAAAACAGTATTATACACTCTAAACGATATCAGATTTGTTTAGAAATCAGTTTCTAAGTGCTGTCAGATGATCATCAAGCTCTGAATCCTCATACTGGGCACAATTAGTTATCTCTAGCATACAGAAAATATTTACATGGTCAAAGACTCAGAGTATACTGTATTTGGGGGTTGTTCTGCAGGTCTGAACCTTTGATAAACAAGTAAAATGGGGGTGCCTGGAGAGTCTCATTCCTAGAATGTGCTGAGTTGAGTTGCTCTGCTGCTGTGTGGGAAAAGGGGTAACTCAAAGAAAGTTGTTTGTCCACACAGCAGAGTGACTGTGGGACTGAATGGCCATGTGGCTGATGCCGCCCCCACCACACACACACACACACACACACACACACACACCATATTCAACATTACTAATTGTTTCTCCTGTTCTCCGGAAAAGGAAAATCAGTTTTGAGCAATATTTCCTTCTTTTCCATTGCCCATTTGCATCGTGCCTCTTGATAAACCACAGTAGCACTTACTTCCAATTGAGATGCATAGAATTTTGCTGCACTTCACTTAGATCAAAAATGACAGCCACAGTATGGAACAGAAAAATTATCCCTCAATAATACTACTCCCTTTAGAGAAAAAGGAAGAATACAGTAATCAAGAAGATATTAAAGCCCAGCTGCTAAGTAGATACTGATCTCATACTCATGTTCGTGAGTTGCTTCATCAATAACTCCACAGGAGTGGCCTCACTCCTGAGTAGCTGCATTTCCCAATTGTATGCATTCTTGCATCTCATCTGAAAGGATCTAGGGCAGAGATGGGCAACTCTGAGAGATCCAGAAGCCACTTGCCATCAGCCCCATGCAGACCACACTTCTGCCGCCACCAAACTTCAGCAGTGCCTCCCTTCATCCCCACCCCCCAAGTGGTTTGACAGTGAATTTTGGCCGCAAATTGTGATGGAGATTTAAAAGGGTCAAATGCTGACTGTTTTCAAGATAGATTTGTCCTTTTCAAGCTTCCGTCAAGGTCCACAGCCAATTTTCTCCAGCAAATTACAGATTTCTTTACCACCATATCAACAAATATTGTTGATGCAGGAGTGGTGGGGGTTCTATTAGAGGCTGGGGCGTGCATACAGCCACCCCGATCTACAGATTGCAACAATCTCCTCCAAACTGATGATGAGAATCTGGCTTCACTCTACAACACAGTTTGTCCAAGCAGAAGAAGATGGCTTAGCAAGAAGCCCCCAGTACAATGGTAATTGAGAAAAAAAGGCATATTCCTGGAAAAAGTAGCACTCAGAACTTTTCTCAGAGAGGCTATAAAAGCAGTCTCCATCCTACAAAGCAGCAGTCTCCTCTATCCTCTATTCTTTGCTTAAAGTCAACCTTCTCTAACAAGGGGTCCTACAGATACATTCTACTACTACTCCAGCCTGGGGGATGCTGGGAGATGTAGTTCAACACAGCTGCAGCTCTGGACTGGGGAAGGTTGGGTTAAGAACTTTCATCTAAACATAATCATGTGCACCTGTTGCCTTGCCACTTCTCCAGTAAATGTGAGGTTCGTTTGGGAATATTAATTTTTAAGGCCGAACTAGAGATTGAAAATATATAAATGCAGTATTTCTTCAGACTGAAAATAAGCAGTAATCTTTTCATTAAAAAACAACATTGAGGACAATATCCTAAATCACCTAGTTAAGAAAAGGTAAGGGATCTGTACCTTGGCAATTTTAGTTTCATCTTTCTTCTTCGCAGTCTGTAGAGATTCATAGTGATGCCTGGCACTGTCGTAATCTACAAGTTTCCTTCCTCGCTTAGCAATGCGAGACTGAAGCAGGGTAGGGGAAGGGGGGAGAGGGAAAGAGGGGGGGAGGGGAGAGAGAGAAAGAGAGAATTACTAAATACCAGAGCCATGTATTTTAATGGCCTAATAATCTTTACAGTCTTATGCATTCTGCTCAATATGCCAACAATCTGTAATGGTCTCAGAGCCAACTTGTTGAATCATGTTTAGGTGGCCAGACAGGTGATATAAATTCATCCTTTTGCTCAGCAATTGTGGGAAAACTACACACACACACACACACACACACACACATATATGACTGATTTACTACATTCTTAGACTCTTGATGCACACCACCACCAAAAGCGCTTAAACAAAGGTGGAAGGCTGGCCATGGCCATTCAATCCATATGATGAATAGGCTAGTTTTTAATCACTTAAAATATGCATAATAAGTTTGTTTCTTCCTCTGCGTCTCACTCTGTATCAGACGTCAGCATAAACTACTCCAAACATGAGTATATTTGTGACAGATGTTCAAGGTTTCCCTTTAATCTTTTGTGAAAACGAGCTGCTTTTTAGTAGCTGCACCCAGGCTGTGAAACTCCAGGCCACAAGAGATTAGGTTTTTTCCCTCTCTGCTGTCCTTTTAATTCAAGCAATTCCTTGATGTGTAACAAGGTTTATTGGGCTGGAGGTTGTTTTTATTCTGCTACAGTTGTGCTTTTAATTTTAAGGTTTTAATGCATTTGTTTTAAATACTGTTTTAATCAAAAGAATCATTAAATTATTATTGCTTTAAGCAAGTTTTATTTATAATTATAAGCTTTGAGTTGGTTGAAAGGCAGTGTACAAATCAAATCAAATCAATAAATACACATATAGCGTTTCAGAGAAAATTTCAGGATATATTTACCAATCTATTTGAGAAAGATTGTTGCTGTTAGTTGCGAAGTTATGTCTGACCCATCGCGACCCCATGGACAACATTCCTCCAGGCCTTCCTGTCCTCCACTATCCCCTGGAGTCCACTTAAGCTCACACTGCTTCAGTGACTCCATCCAGCCACCTCATCCTCTGCTGTCCCTTTCTTCTTTTGCCATCTTTTGTTCCCAGCATTAGGCTCTTCTCCAGGGAGTCCTTCCTTCTCATTAGGTGGCCCAAGTATTTGAGTTTCATCTTCAGGATCTGGCCTTCTAAAGAGCAGTCAGGGTTGAACTCCTCTAGGACTGACCAGTTTGACTGCCTTGCAGTCCAAGGGACTTGCAGGAGTCTCCTCCAGCACCACAAGTCAAAGGCCTCAATCCTTTGGCACTCAGCCTTCCTTATGGTCCAAGCTTTCATATTCATACATTGCAACTGGGAAAACCATAGCCTTGACTATACACACTTTTGTTGGCAGGGTGATGTCTCTGCTTTTTAGTATTCTGTCTAGATTTACCAAAGCTCTCCTCCCAAGGAGCAAGCATCTTAATTTCTTGGCTGCAGTCACCATCTGCGGTGATCTTGGAGCCCAGGAAAATAAAATCTGTCACTACCTCTATTTCTTCCCCATCTATTTGTCAGGACTGGATGCCATGATCTTAGTTTTCTTAATGTTGAGTTTCAAGCCAACTTTTGAGCTCTCCTCTTTCACCCACATCAAGAGGCTCTTTAGTTCCTCTTCACTTTCTGCCATTAGTGTGGTATCATCTGTATATCTGAGGTTGTTATTATTCCCGGTAATCTTAATTCCAAATTGTGATTCACCTAGCCCTGTCTTTCACATGATGTGCTCTGCATATAAGTTAAATAGGCAGGGCGACAATATACAGCCTTGCTGAACTCCGTTCCCAATTTTGAACCAATCAGTAGTTCCATGTCCAGTTCTCACTGTTGCTTCTTGACCCTCATACAGGTTTCTCAAGAGACCAATAAGAGGGTCTGGTACTCCCATCTCTTTAAGAACTTGCCACAATTTGTGGCCTAGTTCATAGAGCTGGGCAAAGTTCAGATGGGATAATTTCATATACACTGCAGTGGGCTTTATGGAGGAAAAGCAGGATAAATTGTTGTAAACAGACACTGTGATAAAACTATCAGAGACTTAAGAATAAGAACATAAAAGTCATAAAGACCTATCTGTCCTGTTTTCCACTGTGGTTCATTAGCACTCTTCTGCTTGTGTACCTCAGCAATTTGTACTAAGAGGCACCACCAAGCTATAGCAGGGGCTGCAATTCACACACAGAAGGTCCCAGATTCAATCCCCTGCTTCTCTAGGTAGAGACAGAAAACGATCCTGCCCAGAACTCTGAAGAGTCATTGCCAGTGATACTGCCACTACCACAGTACTAAGCTAGATGGACCAAGGGTGTGACCCAGCATAAGGCAGTTCCATATGCTCTTATTCCTTCTTCTGCTAACAGGGGAAATATATAGCCATCTTGACTAGCGGCCATTAATGGCTTTATCCTCCACACCAGCAATTTTAAAAAAGCATGCAGTTACTGATACCTGCTGAGTTCCAATGAAATAAAGCAGTTACAGGCAAGTCATTGGCGGCAACAATATCCCACACTGTAATGTACTAAAACTTACACAAATGGTATGTGGGGCAGAACAGGCATCACAGTTTTTCAAACAAAAGCAGCTGTAACAGTGCAGGAATCATGACATGGGCAACTACTTATAACAACAGATCTTGCAGCCTTAGCCCATGCTGCCCAAGCAACTTCTGCACATTTACCACACTTTAAACTGCATGAGTAGGACACACAAAACAGCTAGATGAAGCAGATTGTGCTTCTGCCTTTCAGTCAATGCACCAAACACAGAAATTACACCTTCACCTTTTCTTGGTGTCAGCTGTGACCGGCCCCTACCAGTTTTGTTTCACATCTGAGGCAAGCTAGCTATATGTTTAATTTCCTACTAAATTACAGGACTTAATCAACCCTAGAAGTTGATCAACATGAACTAGCATGGGTCTAACAGGAAGCAACGTTAAATGGGATGTTTACACATTTATTTATTTAAAACATTTTTTAAGGGTTGCTTAAACATTAAGGGTTGCTCAGCTTCTGTATCTTTCAGAATATACAGAAATGTTAACATACAATGTCAACTATATTGGAAAAAGCACTATTGGACACAATTAGTTTTTATATTTACTGAAAGACATGCACAGAATTTTCTGTCCCAGGGCAGCATACAAATGTTGTAAATAAATAAATATTTGGGAGTATACATGGAGACAGCTGTTATAAGACAAGCTGCTCCAGACCACTGAACATTTGGATTACTCCTTTTTGTACTTTTTCCAGCTACACAATTTCCTTTTTGCAACACAGAAATGTACACAGTATTCCAGATGCATTAATACTATAGATCTGTATAAAGTCATTACCGTATTGGCAGATTTATTTTTCATTCTTTTCCTAACATGGAATTGGCTAATTTCACAGCTGTTATACACTGGGTTTTCAGTGAACTATCCACCATGACTCCAAGTTCCCTTCCCCACTCAAATCTTATCAATATAAACATGAAATTCAGAATTATGTTTTGCCTTTTCCCACAAATATATCTCCTGGAGTCCACTAGGTTCCTAATCCTTCCTGTTTTTTATTTGACATAGATTCCTAAAAATCCTTAAAAAAAATAGGAGATTGACATGCTGCAAAGCAAAGTACTGCTCACCAGCAACATTATCTGGGTTTATAGGGCGGGTTTGTGTTTTGGAGCTTACACTCCTTCCTCTGCCAGATTCCTGGGTAAATTGCTTTTATTTTATTCTCAGCAATTTGCCTTTTGCCTTTTGCCTTTTGGCAAATTAGTGTTTGTTATTAGTGTTACATACCCATCACTACAACACTTTAGGAATACGCAAGCCCATTCATGGCAGCAATTTTATGACAGTGCCCACAATATCCTCTCAAAATTCAAACTGTGCCCACCAAACCAAATTGTACTTATTCACTCACTCTGTTGCAAACCATAAAGGTCAGGCTCAGAGAGGCTGGAAGGGTATCTCTATAGCAAGAAACTATTAGAAACAGCTCTGCCTTCACTTCTCTGCCCTTCCAAAACTGGCATAGATTTTGCCATTTTTTTCACAAGAAAAGTTGTTCACACCAATATCAAATGTGGCAGAATATGGTAAAGAGAGAACAAACATCACATCTGAGAGTTAGACTCTGCTGTCCAAAATGACTGCTATTCTTTTGAAATAATTGGTGATATTTTGGGAACAGAACAACTGGCATGAAATATTGCATTTGCCAAGCCTAACAGACCATGTAAACAGTTCAAGGGATTACACAATGTCCTTTCAAACATGTGTGGCTTTTGTTACATCCCTGCCCCTGTCTGTACATTATGCTCTCACTCCCTCCTTGCCTGCCAGATAAACTGAACTTGGTTTTATCTTTTGTTTAATTAAAGTTCCACTTCAGCTCTGAATGAAGCCACTGGCATCTTTCAACAACTCAGTCACATTAAATCACTAGATGAATTTCAGATGCCTCTATCAAGAAAGTCCTTTCCTGTTAAGAATTGGGCTTACATCCACTAAGACTACTAGAAAGACTCATCTGCTAATTTACGGCGGATATTGTTCTTCCTTGACTGTCTGAGAGAGATAGATTTATTTGCAACTAATGGTAGAGAGCCGGTAGGATGGAATGGAGAGACTACCATACTTGGAAAATCACTGGCTATCAAACTAACTTACCTCAGAGAGTTGCTGTGTTGAAAAAAATGGGTAAGCCCATGGAGTGCCTCTCCTGAGGAGGACTGATGAGCAATATGAAGAGAGTGCCAAAATTCTGGGTTGAAAGGGCTTCTAACAGAGCAATCCTACATATGTTTACTTGGAAGGATTCCTACTGTGTTCAGTTGATCTTATCCCTGGTTAAATGTATACATAATAATGTGGTGAGGCTCAAGTCCTATGTGCATTTGCATCTATTTGCAAGGTTCTCCAGTTCTTTATCTTCTTACAAGAATCCTGTGAGGTAGGTTAAGCTGAGAATAGAAGTCTGCTTGTTTGGCTCAAAGTCACATGCTGAGCTTCATGCGTAGTGGGAATTTATACCAAGATCTCTCAGCTCCTCATCTGAAACTATAAGTGGTTTCTAACCTCGGATTCCCAGATGTGGTTGGAGTGCAAATTCTATCATCCCTAGCCACCATGGCCAATGAGGAGCCAAGGTGCACTATCCAGGTTTGAAAAGTTATCCTTTAAAAATTGGTCATATTTAATTCTGCACAACTGCATTTTGAAACAAGGTTTCCACCCAAGTTGACTGTGTGGACACCATCTAAAGAAAACAAAGACATTTGTATGCAGCACTGTAAGAGAGCCAGCGGTCACAAGGATTCTGCACTGGAGCTTTTTTAGCAGGGACCCTGAAATTTGCCACCTGTGTCAGAATTTCCTGTTCCCTGTGAGCTGGCCTGCATTCCTCACAGAAGCTGGCAGGTGAGTGAATTTTCCCAGCAAAAATATGTTGTTCTTTGTTGTAACACATAGTATTTTGGCCTGCCTTTGAAGACACATTAGCTTTTCAAAGAAGTTGCTTCAAGTAGATGAAAATTTCACGCATCTTAGACTCTCCTTGAGGCTATGATTACAAGAATGCCATGATGAGCACCTGCACTTCAAAGTTTACCACTGCACCCCTTCTCACTTGTAATGTAAGTGTGATACACACTCATGCAGATTTGCAATCATACCTATTTCTCCATGTATGGTTGCAAATCAACTAGTGCACAAGCACCAAATGGATGGAGATGCCCTCTGCCTCTATAGCCTCATTTCTGTCATTTATAGTCCGTTATGAAAAGGACACTCTTCTTAATTCTGCAACACTACTGCTGAGGAAATCCTGGAGAGCAGTTACCCACTTCAGCTCACAAAAAAAGCTGCCATCAGAAGTCACTGATGTAGCTGCTTGAAATGAAATGGGGAAAAATGCATGCACACACATGTATGATTTCCTTCAAACATTGGATAAGTGCATGAGAAAGAGAGCACAGCTTGGTTTTGTCTCTCTTCTGGGATACAGCAGAAGGGGGTTAAACAGGGTGTTTGATTTCACTGGGACAGGGCCAAGCTGACCTTTTCTATGTGAGATCATAGTTACAACAACTGCCATATGGAAAGTATATTTCCTCTTCAGCCTTCTCCAAAACCATTTCATGCCTGGGAGGGGAAAGCTCACAGGATAGCATTTGACGCTTGGGAGGGAAAAGCTCTCAGGATGGGACTGCCACTCTCCCTAGCAGATAGTTATGTGCATATTAAAAAGAATTTTACCAGATGCAACCAATCCCTAGAAGTGCATTACTGGATACCTTATGATTAAGTTTCCTTGGCAAAAGAAGGCAGTTTGAAGGGGAAGGCACAAAAGAATAAAGAGTACAGGCTTTCAACCTAAATAGACAGGAAAATCTCATGCAATGACAAAGAGGATCATTCAGCCGCAAAAGCCACTGTGTATGGCATTCTGTCCTTCAGCTATATGAACTGTTTAAACATGCCTATCAATTCCATTAAAAAAGAAGAGATTTCTCAAGTGAAACTGCATAAACAAAATTAAGATTTACAAAGATTTATTACTCCACATGCACATCTTTGGTTCTTGTAATACAGAATTTGTGCTGACTGAGAACATTTGTGCATAAAATATACAAACTCTCTTGCTACTCTTTTTTTCTTTTCTTTTCTCTTTAAAGAGCAACAGGAAAAAGTCACCACTTCATTATTGGACTATTTTTGCTTTGAAAGCTCTGAGAGATGAAATGGGAGGAGGAAACACTCAATGGGTCTTGTGTCCAGTTTGGGCTAATTTTATATCAGCTTCAGGCCAAGAAATAATAAAAAAGCAACTGCTGCATTCCACAGCCAGAAGCCGGACTTTGATGCCAAAAAAATCTATCAATAAGAAGAGAATGAAAGGAAGAAATGATAAAATCAAAAGTGGTTGTGTACTTTGAGAGGCCTAGTAGTAAACAGACGAAGATCAGTTAACATTCACCAGGAAATTGGGCAAGAAAACGATTTTTCATCATACTGAATGATGCTTCCTGCTGCAACATTCATTCTATGGTTTTGGTAAGTACCACATCCTAGATAAGATCAGTTTAGCGCCTTTCATAACTGCATTTTATAAGAAACTGAAGGCTTTGTTTTGAGGCTTTTAACTTGTACAACAAATTTAAAGCCACTGCTGTCATATTATTGGGATGGAGGTGTTACACATTTTTAATCTCACTGCTGTTAGGAGTTCATTGTTAAAGTATATACTGAGTGTGAGGTTTTTTTAAAAAAAATGCATGCAGTAATCCCAGGTATTTGAATACTAGGCACACATTATACTGCATGCAGTGCACTACCACAGCTACCATCATCATAATCATCTTAGCCGTAGCCACACTTCAAGGAAATGCATGGTGCTGGACACATTCTGCACAGTAATTATCTTTAGCCCACTCCCAGGCCAATTTTGACAGTTGAAGTTCCCTTGTTATCAGGCCCTTTCTTGAATGCAGTCAGCTAGAGGGTATAGCAAGGGGCACGCTCGCTCACCTCCAGCTCCAAGTGCCTCTCCCATCATGTTCTTCTGACTCCCTCCGCTGTTTATGCACTGGGGGGGCAGGTCTGAAGTGCAGAGCTTGCTGTATATTTCTTGGATCCCCAAACAATTTAGAGCATGAAATCACATGGTGAGGCTCTGAAGGTATAGCAGCCTCCTCATCCCAAGCTTCTTTAGCAAGGGGAGCTAGCAGGCACAGGGCAGCAAGGAGAAGGCCAGCAGTTATGGCCCTGCTCTCCACTTCACGCAAGAGCACTCCAGAAAACACACATACGTGAGAGTTACATCCCGCACAAGGAGGCTACATGGCTCAGGTGGGTATATGTGAGCCCATGCTCCACCACACCCTTACTACACCAGGGTGGATAACATGTGACCCTCTGTGTTTGGACCTACATTTCCCATGATGTCTCATTGCTGGCTATGCTTGCTAAGGCTGATAGGAGCTGTTGGCCCAAATATCTGGTGGACCATTGGTTATTGGACTTGCTGAACCTAAGCCTAATGTCCTTTCACCAATCAAGCCTTGTTTCTATGCTACAGTCCAAACCAGGCAAAGTAATTTTCTGCGAAGAAATTCATGTCTCACAGAACCGTTTTTTGATTTACAGATACATTTTCAATTTCAATTACGTTTCCTAATTTTCAAAAAGGAATAGAAAAAGTAATATAGGAATGAAGTGAGCCCCATACTTTTATGTCTGGGAACTGGCCGAGGTAGGTGTCCATGGTTAGCAGTGCCTGATCCACCAACTTCTGGTGGAAATCTGTCCACAGCAGGTCATTGTTCTAGAACAGAAGAAGAATCCAGCAATCAAGTTGGCAGCAACAGTGTAACTGTAGTAACATTTCTTAAGTAGGTTCTATGAGTAATTTCATAACATGATGAAAGGCAAACTCAAACGTGCCTTCAAACATATGCTTTCTTAACAATTATTTTTAGATTGTACATGTTCCACCTTTTTCTGCTTGTGAGGAACCCATCAGTTTACATCATTCCCCTCTGCTCTGTTTTATCCTCACAGCAATGAGGCTGAGAGTGCAAAATTTGCCCAAAGCGCCCCAATGACTTGGGGTGACTTCATGGCTGAGAGGGAACTGGAATCCAGATCTCTCTGGTCCCCAGTCCAACACTCTACCCACTACACCCACAACAATGAACTGCAGCCAGTCACAAAGCACTAATTGATGAGGCTAAGATATAAGTCCTCAAACACACCTACTTAGGAATGTAGATACAAAAACATGTGGACCTAACCTTATCATTCACTTTTTTGATACAGTTCCTATAACCTTAAGAGCCGCAATGATCTGCAGAAATTAAATAAGCAAAGAATCCCTCTTGGCTGCATCTCCCATGCAGTAAGGTCAAGCTCTCCCTCTTAATTGTGTGCCTGCCATGCAGTAGTTATAGGCACAAAAGATGTGTCAGTGAATATAAAAGGCCTGCCTAGCTATTCCTTCTTCTGCAACTCATATAGCTTGATCTTTGCTTATGGACAAATGCCCCAAGCCCACACAAGTACAGTAGCTAGGAAATAGCACAGAAATGGTCAGTACACTGCTCTGTTAAGAAATACTTTTTGTGGAACACGTCAGATCACACAAAGGCCTAAAACATTCCATCCCATTTCATACGTGATACCAAACCAGTCTTCCCCAACCTGGTGTCCTAAAGATGTTTTGGATTTCAACTCTCATCAGGTCCAAATAATGGTTAGAAATCCTAAGAACTGCAGTCCAAAACATCTTGACTGCTCCAAATTTGGGAAGCCTGGGCTTAACCATAGTTAAGCATTATGTGACTTGGGCAATTTAAGCCTCACACTTGCACACGGTCTCTCCTCCTTTCCTGGTATAACCATGAGAAACAACTTGGAAGCACCAATCTCCTGGCCAGCACTAACCACAATATTATTATTATTGTTGTTGTTGTTGTTGTTGTTGTTGTTGTTGAAACAACAGTACATTTCAACTGTGGCTTATTGAAACAACTGTGGCTTATGATCTGGCTTGTTTCAGCAATCTATAATTCAAATGAATCACAGGTTGCATTTTTTGGACAGAATGACAAACTATGGTTGACATTAAAACAGATGTGGATGCTTCCAGTCCCCTTACTTTGGCCATACTACATGCAGGGTGGAAGAGATGAACAGGCTTGTTCATGTAATGTCAGACATGAACAAGCCCAAACTGAACTATTGGGCTATACATTCCAAAATCAAATGATAATAACAGCCCCCATGGGATGCACTGGAGATCATCACACACAAGTGATGTTAACTCATGCTAGAACAGAACCTCACCTCTGCTATTTTGTTAGTATCATCTCTTCCTGGCCAGTCCGGCTCATACACTTCTTGCAAACACTCTGTCAGTTTCTTGGAGGCCTCGTGCATTGCTTGGAGATAGAAAAGAGAGACTCCAAATTTTGAATGACACAGTAGCATCCCACAAAATACTCATCCACAAGAGGAAGAAGCAGAAGAATGGACTTTGCTCACTGAACAAATTCCCCATTCCAAACCCATTGTAATACTTAGGATGAGTGATTTTCTAGGCAAGGAAAACAGAGGTTAACATAAGAACACCACAAGTACCTGACCACTGGCTTTAACACTTGGCATCTAGTACGGGCAAACAAGAGATATAAAACATACCTGTTTAAGAATGGTATTTTTTTAAAAAATCTTTCTTTTGGTAGTGGCTCATTTGCAATTTTGAATTTTTTTTTTTTTTTTTTGGAGGGGGAGGATAGTACTTTCCAAAGCATTTCCTTTGCTGGATTTTTTAAAGCACTGAATTTTTCTCCACCTAATTGTAAAATATTGGTGAACATATACTTGAGAGTTCCCGTTGATTATACCATTAATCAGGATCAAATCATATGTGTGCTTTTTAAATTATATGAGCAAAATTACTATAAAAAGAGAAGTGAGGAAGAGTTCCATCAGGGAAAGGAGTTTCCACTTGGGACTGTTTGTTCAAACTACCTTTGAATCATGAAACCTAGGGTGTTTAAAGAATTTGCCAGTTACTAGTCAGTGCCTAATAGACCAAAATCCTTGATATCAAAGTCATGTATTATATACTGTGGTTCTGTAACAGATACCCAAGGGATGGGTAGTTTTCTTCATTGGGTTGCATACAGTGTTGATACTACTTAGAGCAGACCTGTGAAAACGACTAGTGCTTATGTTAGACTAACACTGAATACAAGCTTATGTTAAGTAGGAGTTGCCCATGATAGATACTTGCTGAACTCCATTAAAATTTTCTAGAGGTAGTTGCCCAAATTTAATACAGATGGTAGAACCCTGAAGCCTAGATAACCACATGTTGTCATTTACCTCACAGAAGATTTAATAAATGCTGTTTTCTAGAGTCACAACTATTTTTCCAGGCTTTACCTTTTACCGAAGCCAGGTATGTCCGGAGATCCTTCTGCAGCTTACTTCCTTCTGACTAAAAAGACAGAGAACAGCACAAGTGAGAAAGCTATGCAGCTGCAAAAGTCAATAAACTCAAAAGGCTCAATTTAAAGTACTGGTGTTGTTCTTTAAAGCCCTAACCAGGGGTGACCAGGTGCCTAAAGGACTGCCCTCTTCCATACAAACTTGTTGGGGTCACTGGCTAATACCGGTGCCCTATTTAGGAAACACTATCCTGAGAAATACTCTAGATCCTCCTCATTTAGATCTCTTTATTCTCCAAGGTTTTAAATTTTATTTATAAAATTATTTCTTCTCCACCACTCAGTACTTACAGCCTCCACCCACCACAGCTTATTTTCATACAAGTATAAAATGCTGATTGCCAGTAAACACAGAGCATTAAAACAGACTCATACTAACATGTTGACAGCAGAGACATAAAAACATGTCAACAGCATGTACAAAATGCATGACAAGACAGACAGCTTTCCTAATTTACTTACACATAACACATGCACACACACTCAAAGGGACAGGATTAATGAAACCTCTCTGTGAAGAAAGGTTTGAAGAAAAACGTTCAACATATGCATACATATTCAGAGAATATTCAACATCAATATGTTTCTACGGTGCTGAAACAACTCTGGGCGGCCCAGTTCTCCCAGCTGTCTCATCAAATCTAGCTGCTGCACAGCATAAGAAAGTAAGAATTGTCGCAGGCCTTCTCTCACTTCTCTTGCTTACTGTTTGGTTACTACTTCAGAGTAAGACATCTGAGAACTACAACTTTAACGTCATTTACTGCAGACACCACTAGGTGTTGGTCAGTCAAAGAAGGGCCCCAGTTTGCAAATGGAATGCAAGGCTTTCATAGGAATGCAGGTCCTTCCAAATGCTCCACTTCTGCCAAAGTTCTAGTGCCATTCTGATAAGGAGAACTTCTCTTTTTCACCTTCTTAATGTATGTCTCTGAAGAAAGTACCAAGGAAAGGATATCTTCCTGGTTGCTCTTTCACAACTATAACTAAGCTGGTATGGAGTTTTCCTACTGACACCAAAGTAGCTATATAATTTCTAAAGAGAGGAGGCAGGAAAGGGTTGTAATTCTGATAGTCTATTCATATATGACACTATATTTCCATTTTCGTTTGCTCTCATAAAGGGACTTTAAAGAAAGGAAACACACAGAACATCTACTTCAGAAGGTACCAAACTCTGAGCAGATGTTTCCCGTCATGATCCCCTTCTCTCTTACAAATGCTCATCCCAGAAATATCTGCTTCTTTATCTTTATCCTGTGCTTTCTCAGCTACTGTGGCTATGCTACTGGAGCTGCTAGGCTCTAAGAGCTTCACTTGATGTGACACAATCTTCCCACCTGCTGAACTAGCAAAGCTTCCTTCAAGGAGGAAGTTGTCTAAGGAATGATTTGCTACCAGCACTCCACCCTGTTCAGTCCAAGTAACAAAGCAAAGATGGACTTGGGAAGCACAAACACAGTGAGCATATATCATTAAGAGTAATGTCCATTATTTATTATATAATAAGGCTAATATGCCAATTTTCTTTCATCTAGGAAGGATGCTGATGCTTACCTCTCACGAGGCAGGCACTACAAACCGGATGTCACAAGCTACAATGTGCTATGAAGCAGTGGTCCACCATGGACAACCATATCCATCTCAATGTCCAATCCACCTCAGGTAAATTTTAGGTTGGTAAGAAATGGTAAGAGTTTATGAATAGGTGTTTAGGCAGATGTAGTGTTGCTGCCTGTAATATCCTGTGAGCTGCAGAAGTACACAGGGATTCTTCTGTTATGCAATCATCATCTATCTTTGATGAAACATGACACCTCAAAGAGTTGGCTAGTGTTTCCACCCAATATTTACAAAGAAAGGAAAAGAGCAGGAAGGATAAGGTTGTTTACTCAATCCCAACAGGGCTCAGTTTATTCCTCAGAACAGAAGATTTGCTATTTTAAGGAATATATTCCCTTTCCAGAAAACTTCCACAAAGGTGAAGCTTATCATCCTGCAGACCATTATGCCTTTGAGGTACAATGTATATCTCAAATAAGAATGAGGGCTGGACGGGAGGAAGAGACTGGCCTGGTTCACACATGATGACAACCTAGACTATGAACTATGGTTGATGTTGAACTGTAAGTTGTTATCATATGCAAACCCTGCACTATGGTTTAACTACAGCTTGTTAACCACAACCAACCAGGTGAACCAAAGTTTTCTTGTTGGGCTATAACTATGGGTTGTTCAGGCTTAACAACCCAGAGTTAAAGCATAGTATAGAGTTAGGAATAACAATAATAATCACAACTCACGACTCAACAGATCCATGCTTCAACACTGAAAGCCAGTGTGCTTTCCCGGTTAAGAGTGCTAGACTGGGACTTGGGAAATCCAAGTTCTAGTCCCACCTCAGCCATGAAGCTCACTGGGTGACTTTAGGCCAGTTATGGACCCTCAGCCTAACCTACCTCACAGACTTGTTGTTGTTGTGAGAATAAAACAGAGAGGAGAACTCTGTAAGCTCCCTTGAGTTTCTTGCAAGAAGAAGAAGGGGGAGCATAAATATAATGAATTGGTAGTAATAGTAATAATATCAACAACAACTCACAATAAAACAACAACCCACATTCAGCCCATACTCTTGGTTTTCATTTCATGTGAACCAGATCACTCCCGCTGGAGAGGAGAGGAGAGGAGCTATTCTTCTGTTCAGGAGGAGCTGTTTCCATGCTCTATCTAATTTCTCTGCCAAAAAAAAGTTTTATCAAGGATTATTCCTAGCATTTTGTTCTTTCCTCTTCCACGGTAGAACCTGAGTGGTGCCTCGCTCAACCCCAGCTCCCTTGGTATATCAAAAGAACATGCTGGGAAATATTTTTAGCATCAAATCTTTCCTCGACAACACCCACAAGAGGGAATATCTGCATATGCAGCACACCTGCTCTCTGCCAGCAAACCAAGAATGCCTCCCTCTTCAATTGGACCTCTTAAGCTGCTCCAGATGTAGCTACACCCAGAAAGCACAGTGAAGAAACTGCTGGTGTTTTGTTAGTAATGCTGCAAACAGCACCATTATTAATCCTCAATCAGTACTGAGTACACTTCAAATCAGAAAAATATATAGCTGTTGAAATGCACAATATGTATTTTATGTATATATATGTGTGTGTGTATATCGTGCACATTTCAGCAGTTCGGGCGCTCCAAATGCATCCCCTCAAAAGTGTCTGCCTATTTAGAACATTTATATACTACTTATCATAATACACATTCTAGAGCAGGTACATTGTTGTTACGTGCCGTCAAGTTGTCTCCAACTTATAGCAACCCTATGGCAAAACAAACACATGCAATACACAGAAAAAAAAACCACAAAGAGAAATTTAAAATTACAGAGTGAACTGTATAATAAAAAACAGTGTTTGAAAAGAAAGTAAGCAGTAGTTAAAAGCGTGGGACAATAAGAAAAACGTTTGACTGGCGCCTGAAAAATAACATGGGAGGAAATTTTGTAACTGGAATATCGAATTTGAAAAAGCCCTCTCCTTGGTCACCATCTGTCTAATGGTGAGGATATCCAAAAACAGCCTTCATAGAAGATAGTAACATCTGGGCAGGTGGATGCAGGAGTAGCAGCCTATGTTTATCAACTATTTTAAAAATTCAAACATTGACAAGAGCCACTGCTTAGACAGTAGTGTTTTTATAAGTTTGCCATGTTTATTTATTTACTTGCTTGCTTGCTGCCTATTCCTTCCAAAGAACTCAAGGAAACTTACATAATTCTGTTCCTCCTCTCAATCTTAACGTCACAACAACCACCATGGGAGATAGGTTGGGCTGAGAGTCTGTTACTGTCCCAGAGTCTCCCAGTGACCCCATGGCTGAGTGGGGATTAGAACCCAGATCTCCTGAGTCCCAGTCCTGGGCTCTTATGATGAGCTTTGAACAGAACAATGGCTAAAGAAGCTGAGCTATGCCCTGAACAGCCTCAAGCCCCTGCCCCCACTACCGTCACCATCTGCAACACTGGGATGATAATTGTGACCTAACTCATTAAGATGGGACTAAAGATTTCTACAGAACACTATAGACCACAATGCAAGCACAGACCACAGAATTCCACAGAGCAATATACTGCGAGGCAGATCCGATGCTGAGGTTGCTAGGAAGCTCCTTATTTCCAGTCAACAGCTTGTTGTGCAAGATTTTTGCAGCTGCTTGTATGATCCCTAAAGATATTAGATGCAATGTTTTAACATTTTAATTTAAAAATGGAATGGGTAATTTCAAACAATTTCATACTATATGTTTATTGTTACTTTGTCTAATGAATAATTGGAATATTTTAATCTAGGGTGTCATTGTAAATTGTCTATCAAGAATGAGCTGGTTGCTGACCATGATAAACTGTTGTCACAGAGCAATAGGCAAGCATTAGCTCTCCACATGTTTAGAATTCTGACTCCCAGCATGCCAGGCAGGGTCAGCAGGAGTTGAAATCCAAAAAATCAGGTCTTAATGTTAATTATTAGGAAGGCACCAGATTCAGGAAAGCTGAACTGGGCACAGTTCATACATTTCACTGTAACCGCTCTCAACAGCCAATAGCGCTTATTCGTTACATTATGAATAAGCAAGTGCAAATGGGGCAGCTGCAGATAGAGAGCTCATTATGGCAGCAGCAGTGGGGGATGTTAAGAGCCAAAGAATCCCAAAGAAAAGATGGCCCAGCTAGTGCACTAAGCTAGGCCCAGTTTCGGCTCACAAGGTTCCCAATTCATGCCTGGGAATTCTAGGTATTTCCCTCTTTGGGGAAGCACCATAGTGATAGGGCAACTGCTTTGCATTCAGGTCTTAAGTTCAAATGCCAATTAAAGGGCTCAGGTTGCAGTGGATGGGAAAGGCTGTTCTGAGACTCGAAGTGCCACTGCCAGGTCAGTGTCAACAATATTAGATGGGCCAATATCTGACTTGGTATAAAGCAGTTTCGTATGTCCAGCAATGATAAGAGAAGAGTTTCCCAGCATGCTCTCCTGCCCCTTAGTTCAGACATAACTGGCAGTTTCAAGGGTAAAATCAAGTACTTTATAGCCAGAGAGTAGAAGTAAAGAAAAATGTAGTGGCTTTTAAAATGAATATTCTACTTTATTAATATAAAGACTCCCACTTTTTCCTGACCACTTCTCTCTGCTCTACAAGTTTGCTCCAATTAGTGCAAGAGATCAGTGCAAATGACAGCCAGCTTTCATTGCCATTGCCCCTATAACTTTTGGAGCAACCTCAGATCTGCTTAGCACCTAGATGGTCTGGCTCAGGGCCATCTTAATGCATGGGCCTGATGGGCACTTGCCCGTGAGCCCCATACTAATCTGTGTATGTTAAGCCTTGGAAAATTGGAAAACTTCCAAAATTAACAGTAGTTGTAGTGTAGGGGCCCCAGTACACTGCTTTGCCCGGGGCCCATAACGCTGTTCCTAATTAGCTCTGGCCCAATTAGGTCTGCATATTATCTCCTCCTTGCTCCATCTTAGCATATCTGCACCCACGACTGGGGTGGAAGTGCTGTTCTCATCACTCCATGCATACTTCTTTCAACTGAACATCTAATCTGAAGAGGCATTCCAACTCAACACGAAAGCTTCCTTTTCTCAATGCTTTGTGACATTGCAGTGGATCCTAATAAACAGTGTTGACACAACTATTGATGCGGGGGAGGGGGGATCTGTTGAGAAGTGGGGTGTTCTAATGCCAAAAGGGGTAAAAGGAAGCATTTGGCCATATGCAACTTTTGCCTGCTGTAATAAAATGAGTAGGCTATTCTTAGGAAGTAGTGCAAAAGAGAGTAACTTAATACAGGTCATCGGAGGAGGAAAACTCCTCCTGACCATCCCCCAGTTGTGCTGCCCATCAAATTGCAGAAGAGCCTGGGACCACCAGAATGCTGGTACCTCTGCCAAAACACAAGCAATATTCATCTTGTGTGTCACGTAGCAAAGTCAGCCTCTAAGCAAAAAAAAGAGGCAGATCTCGTGCCATTTGCAGGATGAAAGCAAGCATGCTGGTATTTCTCTGAATGGACATACAAGGTATTTAGAGAAAGATTCCCCCCCCCCATCCTCCCCACGCACACGCGCCCGCAGAGAGAGAGAGAGAGAGAGAGAGAGAGAGAGAGAGAGAGAGAGA
>NW_025335798.1:5480908-5900614 GCF_004798865.1 Varanus komodoensis | reverse complement strand
AGAGAGAGAGAGAGAGAGAGAGAGAGAGAGAGAGAGAGAGAGAGACATGCAGACATCATTCAGGAACAAGGAAAAGATGGCACTGTTGGGCAGTGAGAGAGACAGCTAATTTTATACCCCTTCCACTTTCATAAGAGACCATACGCCCACACTGACTATACAAAAAGATTCTCAGCTTAGGGCAAATCAAAGACAGCTGCCTGGGTTATTATTTAGTTATTGCATTTGTATACTGCCCCATAGTACTATGGACTCGCTGGGTGGTTTACAATTATTAAGCTCATACAATTCATATGGGACAAGGTGTTCCTTCAGATAACCTGGCCCCAAGCCATCTAGGGCTTTAAATGTTAAAACAAGCACTTTATTGGGCCTGGACCTCAACTGGCAGCCAGTGCAGCTGGCAGAGGACTGGTGCAGCATGATCTCATGGGTCAGTCCTGATTAGCAGCTACACTACCCAATGAGTTAAAGTTTCTGGACTGCTTTCAAAGGCAGACAACCCCACGTAAAGCACATTGCAATAGTCCAACCAAGAGGTTTCCAGAGCATGGATACCTGGCCAGGATAGGGACACAGTCTGTAAACTAGTCTAAGCTGATAAAAAGCGTTCCTACACACTGAGTCCACTTGTGTCTCCAGCAATAGTTCTGGGTCTAGCAGCACACCCAAACTATGAACCTTGTCCTTTGGACAAGGCAACCCCATACAGAGCCAGTTGAGAATCTTCCAACTAAACAGACAATCAACCCACTGACAGCATTTCCACCTCATCTGGATTAAACCTCATTTTATTGGCCCTCATCCCATCCTTTACCAAGCTCAGGCACTGATTTAGAATGACCACTGCCTCACCAGGATTGAATGAAAAAGAGAGTTAGAGCTGAGTGACATCTACATATTGATGAAACTTAGCCCATACCTCCAGATAACCTCTGGGAGCAGTAATGTCCCAGCACCACCTTCTGGAATGGGTCAGCCAGGTAGGAGCAGAACCACCATAATGCAATGCTTCCAACTCCTAACCCAGCCAGCCTATCCTGAAGGACACTATGGTTGATGGTAACGAAAGCTGCTGACAGGTCCAGGAGAATCAACAAGGTTGTACTCCTCCTGTCTCTCTCCCAGCAAAGGTCATCCCCTAGGGCAACCAATGCAGTTTTCATTCAAAAGCCAGACCTGAAACCTGATTGAACTGGATCTAGATAATCTGTTTCATCCAAGAGTGCTTGGAACTGTCTGGTCACTGCTCACTTGAACATCTTGCCCAGAAAGGAATATTTGCAACAGATCTATAATTATTCACATCCACTGGGTCCAGGTTTGGCTTTTTTTAGGAGAGGCTTAATCACAGCCTCCTAGGACCCATGAGAAAATCCCCTCCTTAGTTCTCCCAATTAACCATGATGGACAAGGATCAAGTACACAGGTGGTAGGTCAAACCTGACCAAGCACCTTGTCCGCATCCTCAGGCCTCAATAACTGAAACGCATCCAACAAAACCAGATTTCACAGCAATGCAGCAAAGAATTAGTCCATTTTTCAGAGAATGCTGAGAAGCCATTTCCATTCTTCCTGAGATACAACAACTTGAACAAAGAAGGATCTCTACCTACACAGAAATAGCTCTCTTTGGTTCTCAAGTTTCTCTGACTTTAATTATACATTAATGGGAGCATGATGGTGCCAGTCTGCTTTCTCAGAGATTGCTTTCCTAGGGATAACCAACAGGCTGGCAGAACAGTGAATTATACTAGGCTATTTTATTTTTACAGTGGCTTGCCAAAAGTATGGAGACCTGAACAATCAATCAAAATATAGCTTTATAGGGCCCCCTTTCACATTCTTACAGGCCCAGTTTTGAAGGAACTATGCCTATTTTAGATTTAGAAGAACTGGCAGAAGGGTAGCACCAAACCTTACAGAAAATCAGAGTAAGAGCTAAAAGACATTCCTGGTTTCCAAGCTGGAGTATGTTAAACAGTGAACTCAAGAAGAAAAGCATAGGGCAAAGTTAAATATGATTAGTAAACAATTTATTTACGTACTGATTTACTAAAAGTAGCCAGAGCTGCATACAGCATAACCATAAAACTGAAATCAGTAAAAAAAGAAATGCAAAACAGTAACAAAATAGTGGCAGCAAGGGCAAAATATGCTTTACATCAAAACTAGCAACAGTCATACTATGTCTATTCCACATTATAAGCCTGTCTCAATAAAAATGTCTTTAATTTATACCAAAAGTAAAAATAAATTTAGCTGCCACCCTTAAAGTATTTCAATATTTGTATTTTAGTTTTATTTGGCATTACTTTTATCTATTATTTGTGTTAATAAATTTTATGTTACTGGCATTTTCTGAACTAATGGAAGCAGCCTTGAGAATGTTTTACCATTAGAGCCAGTTTGGAAATAAAAAATAAACAACTAAATGACACATATATCCAGGCTGGATGCAATGCCAGCCCAGGGATTTTTAAACCACGGAAAGTGGCAAATCATAAGACTAAACGATGCATCTGGCTCCAGATGGCCAGTTGCTTCAGCTCTGGGTTATTTAGCTCCCCAAACTGAAGGAGTTAAATAACCCAGAGAAAGTCTATTCCCAGGATGTTTAGCATGGCATGCACACTGGGAATTCTGGGTCCTTGGGAAGAGGCAACAAGGAGCTAAAACTAAGGATCTATAGAAGGACCATGTCTAATTTCAGTCTAGAAGAGACTGAAAATTGGCTATGTAGTAGACATTGGCTATGTAGTAGACACCAAAACATACATACATACATACATACATACATACATGGCATTTCAGAGTTGTGCCACCACTACCAAAAAGCTATTTTGCTCATATCAATAATTCTGCCAGAATGTCAAGTTAAGGAGAGATTTGAATGCTAGAAATTAAAGATGAGCAGATATTGTTCGAGTCATGTTGCTTACACTAATTTATCACACCAAAGTCCCATTACCGCATTTTTCCTCCCCTTTCCACCACAACCCAAAGTATGGCTAATTCTATCACTCTTTCGAGGAAGTATGATTCCAGCATAAGAGAACCATCTGGGTTTTCAGGATGCATTGCCTCCAGAACGTATCTTTAGAGCTACTTACCAGCTGTTTGTTGAAGTTTTGCACGCACTGCTCAAATTGCTCGTCTTTTGTTTCATCGGCTTTACCAAGTTTCTGCATAACCTATACATTGCACACAAAAAGAGAACAGAGTTTGTAAGGCCATAAAATCATCAGGTTTAAATATTGGCGGGTGGTGGGGGAGAGAAAAGGAGCTACAATGTTAGCACTGTATTGCAGCTATGCACGTGCCCCAGGGTCAATGCCAGTTCGCACTGCAAACTGCAAAGATCTCATGTAAAGCCGCTTGGAAAGATTTCCCGGATGATCACTGCCAGGTAGGAGAAAGGAGTATTGGGAAAGAGGAACCAACATTCTGACTCAATATAAGGCAGTTTCATAGCATTACTGTGGGACATGGGGAAGTCTCTTCGGTCTATTTCAATCATGCTTTTCTTAATTACAGACACATGGTTGTATCCACACAAAGAAAGGTCAAATCATAGCACTGGCCCTTGTAGCCCAGTACTGCTGACACTGGCTGGTAGCAACTCTCCCGTTTAGTGTTTAAGGAAGGTGTTTTCTCCCCTTACCTAGAAAGGCTGAGGATCAAACCTGGACCCTTTTGTATGTAAAGCATGCATTTTATCATTGGACTATACCCTTCCCCAATGTTAGTCCTTCTTAAAGTGGGCCCATTGAAATGAATGGGCCTTGCATTGGACTAACATTTGATTAAAGCCACAGTGTTTAATACTTTGAAGCTTTCAGCTGAGGAAATAATATCAAATACAGAACCATTGAGCTCCTTTTCTCCATCAACTTAATTCTACAGTGCAGAGACCAGTTTACCCCACCAATAGCTTTGCAACATGAATGGGCAGTGGGATACTTTGGCTACATTGTTCAAATCAAACTTGTTTATCCACAGGGTATTTTAGAAAAGAAGGGGACCCCCACCTACCAAGTGCATATATAGAATCTTACGGTTTGGCAACGTCTGAGCTGAGTTTCAGCAAGGATTAGAATCTGCCTGGGGTGCACTGCTGTCCTATCTGCCATCATGCTGCCATCACTAAGACCTAGAATAACCCTGGCAATCAGCCAGGCCTCTCTCTGCACCAAGAGTCCTTTTTAACAATGAAGTCCACCCACCACTTCAACAGAGTATGTTTTAATCAAAGCACTTCATTTATCAGTCATTCCTTTTTGACACTCTTTGTATGGAGTCAAGTGTGTTGCTGAAGGTGGGTTGCCCTGAACACAGTTCTGTTTCCTACATAGCTAGCTCTCTGGCTTGAGTGATTGTAGGGGAAACGCTGCAAGGACACTGCTACGAAGTAATGAATACTGTGCATGTCACTTGCTTTAGCTGCCCTGAATACTTTTAAGGGCTTTTAAGTAAAATATTTTGCATGTGCACCTAAAAATGTAACATGTAGTTCATATATCAGAGAGTTGGGACTGGGACCAGGCACTGCACGAATTTTCACTCCATTGCAAACCCACCGTTTCTGGCAAATGATGGTAAACAGCTCAAAGACAGTGGATGCATTTGACATACAGCCAAACTCTCACTTAGGGATTCCCATTTGCTGGGGAAATTATGGTTTGCTGCATTCAGAAGCAACAGATTATGACTTGCCACTAAGCAGAAATGGAAGCTTCTCAGTTCTTTCACCTGCATGCAGAGGAAGGAGAGGAATATACTAATCCCAGTCCCATAGGAGAGACTATCTGAAGGCTGCCAGTTTTTGTAGGATGCTTTAGTACTGATGTTTGAAAGACTCCATAGTTAGTAAAGGTAAAGGTTTCCCCTTGACATTAAGTCCAGTCATGCCTGACTCTAGGGGGCGGTGCTCATCTCCGTTTCCTAGCTGAGGGAGCCAGCGTTTGTCCGCAGACCGTCTCCGTGGTCATGTGGCCGGCATGACTAAACACCGAAGTGCACAGAACGCTGTTACCTGCCCACAGAAGTGGTACCTTTTTATCTACTTGCATTTGCATGCTTTTGAACTGCAAGGTTGGCAGGAGCTGGGACGGAGCATATAGACCAGAACATGTTTTTTAAAGATCTCTTGGGACTTCTGATCCACCCCAGTGCAGATAATGGACACAGTAAACATGAACCAGCTTCTTCTTTTGTACATGGCAGGGCTCAAGGCAGGACTCAAAAATCCCCTATCAGCTTAGAGTGCCTGCCTCACACTCTTAACAGTGCTTGGCTTACACAAACCCTATAATTAGAGATAGATCAAAATTCCTACCCAATCCACACTGTCATTTCGAATATAGTCATAGAGGCACGCACACCAGGGTGAACAGCTGATCTGTGTAACATCGCAACACGCATCACAAAGCACTCAAGTTTCAGCATAGCATTATACCCAAGTGTGGACAAACATCACTGAAAGCCAGTATTTAATCACTGAGTGGGTGGCTAGCTAAGCGCTGTCCTCTGAAGCAATGGGAACCCTCAGAACTGAACCGCACGGAAAGGATAGCAGGGAACGTGATACGCACTTGGTCACCAGCCTGCATTTCCAGCACGCCTGCTGTACCGCAGCCTAGCCTAGCCTAGCCTAGCCTAGATTTTGGAGGCAGGGAAAGATCTTATTGCAGTTTAGTTTAGCCTCAGTACGTAGATAAACAGACAGCAGCAAGTGTATGGGTTAGGCAGAGCAGTGGATGCAAACTAGAAATCGACTGAGTGAGGAACTGGTTAATCAGCTGCGCCCCTACCTGGAGTACGACTGCCTGGCGACAGTGACACACGCGCTGGTGACTTCCCGCCTAGACTTCTGTAATGCGCTTTACGTGGGGCTTCCCCTGAAGACAGTCCGAACACGTCAACTGGTGCAAAATAGAGCTGCCAGGTTGCTGACGGGGATGGGGCGTTATGCTCACATGACTCCAGTCCTCCGTCAGCTTCACTGGCTTCCCATTGAAGCCCGGGCCCAATTCAAGGTGTTGATTATGACCTACAAAGCCCTAAACGGCTTGGGTCCTGGCTACCTGAACGAGCGCTTACGTCCGTATATGCCCAACCGCCCTTTGAGATCTGCGGGAGAGTTCCTTCTCCGGGAACCCTCCATGAAAGAAATTAGGAGAGTAAGTACCCGGAGGAGGACTTTCTCTGCGGTGGCACCCAACCTATGGAATTCACTCCCCAAAGAGGTCCGCCTGGCACTGTCGTTACTGGTTTTTCGGCGCCAGGTAAAGACCTTTTTATTTAAACATCATTTCAATTGTTAAAACATATGATCTGGCCAGGGCAACTTCTTCTTCCTTCTCTTTCTCCTCCTATATTTTTATTTTATACTGATAATTTTAATTTTATTTTTGTAAATCAATGTATTCTTTGTATTTTTATATTTAATGGTAATTTATTATGTACTATTGTATTTCAATGTATTTTATCATGTTGTAAGCCACCCCGAGGTTTCGGCAAGGGGCGGCATAGAAATGCTATAATAATCATCATCATCATCATCATCATCATCATCATCATCATCCAAGGGACTGATCAAGTCTGGAACCATTTCTCCAGCATCAGTGTTCCCAGACCAAGTCAAATGATATTCCTGAAAAATCAGTTCATCCATTTTATTTTATTTTTGCTTGTTTGAGGGAAAACCCTATCAGCTACAAAGCTGAGTCTAAGAGAGCATAGTAATATGCAGTACAAAATAATTAACAATTTTTCAGTTCTTACATTGCTTTTATGTTCATTTAGAAGACTGTGTGAAATAGCAAACTCTTCCTCCCCATTTCTGTTTCGAGAAAAAAAAAAAGGTTTTCCATACCTATATCATGCCATTTTTACCCAGTACAGAAAGGTAAATATTTACACCTTAGCTTTGTCTGTAAACATTAGATCAATTTGCTACCTCTGCACTCGTCAGTTTTATGCTTTTATTCCAAAAGTGAACAATTCAGCATTAAGTTCTTATTTACAGCTCTGTTCACCTTAGCAGGCATTGTGCATCAGCAAGCAAAGAGACATTGCTGATGAATCAGTGCCCTAAAACTAGTATCGAACTGTTCTGAGTCAAACATCAACCTTACAAGATGCATCCAGCTCCCAATAGCCATAGGATCTATGTAAGGATATTTAGCTTACATCCATGTTCTAGGACCTATCAATGTAGCCTGACATTACATACGTTTGCTCAAAAGTTCAGGGAAGCTTACTTCTTGGTGCTATGTGCTTTGTTTTTAATCATTATTGGTTTTCTGATTTTAACCACTTTTGCGAACCACCCTGAAGGCCTTCACAGCGGAGAGGCAGGGCACAAAAAGTTAAATGAAATTATAAGACTTTACCTAAGATTACAGCATAAGTTTGTTCTTTGTTTGAAAATGATTTAATGTAGATATGCAGTTATGATAGCACTAGGATGTGGCATTGCTTATGTAAGGGACAGGAGGAGTGGTGAACCTTATAGTACTACTCTAACATTATACTTTGCCTCTCAACAGAGCAGCTGAAGAAGGGAGATGACAACATGTTTTGTCTGTGTAAAACTATAGTACCTATGTTGTGTTACTACATTATTCTGGTTTCTGGAACACACTCATCTAAAGTAATGTTTGTAACTTTAAAATCTGTCTGTGTCTATGCATGGAGTCAAATAAAGCTACACGCATTCAGGTAGGTAGGGATGTGTGTGTATAGCTCCAGCAGTATAGTGAGCAGTGTATATAGATTTCACCTTTAGGAGGCTGTTCTGGGGGCAGCATATTGTTCTTCATCCCATGCTTAAGAAATCAAAGTCAAACTTCTACAAGGAAGGAAGGAAGGAAGGAAGGAAGGAAGGAAGGAAGGAAGGAAGGAAGGAAGGAAGGAAAGAAGCAGAGATTCTATATCCTTACTAGCTGACTTGTTTTGCTGCCAGCTTGAAGAATATTAACAAGGCACTCACAGACCCGCACACACTGCTGTCTCTCAGAATCCGTTGCAACCTTCTCCAAGGTTGCAAAGGCAGGTAGACGCAGCAGTTACGCAGAACCAATCTGCTGAGTCATTTTTCATTTGCTCCACACATCTCTTGATCAGGCTGAGAAGATTAAGCTTTGTCCACATACATACTGAAAGAGCCTCCAGATCACTTTTGTCAAAGCTGTACACCATCACTTGCCAAGATTTACACGCAGTAAATGGGCATGGGTGTGCAAGAATGAGGCTGACAGCTCTGTTAGTATGTGGGTGCATTGTGTCATCTGCCTTCTTATTGCTGAACCAGGACTGAAAGCACCTCTGAAAGCCAAATGACTAAATTTGCTATATGATCTGTGTACATTAGCAACCAGACCCTTAAGATCTTTTCTAGGGAACATGCAGCACTAGATCAGCTATCAAGACCTTTGCAGATTCTGATATAGCACATCAAACAAGTCACAACAAACTCTAGAGTAAATTTAGCAAATCTAGACTAGTTTGCATGTAAAAACAACCGATTGTTTTTAAAACTGATGGGTTGTCATTACTTTCAGTTACTATGCACCTGTAACCTGAAAGTTTCCTGTAACTTGAGCCCATTATTCTACCTTCTGCACTCTGGGATGACTGACAAGAAATCCTGGCCTTCCTGTTTGTGACAGCCTTTCAAATACTTGAAGAGTACTATCATTCTCTATCACCAAGACCTCTCTTATTGAAGTTAAACATGCCAGTTTTTTCAATCTCATACGGCAGGGGTCCTCAAGCTTTTTCAACAAGGGGCCAGTTGAAAGGTGCTGGTGCTGGGTGCCGGCCGGAAAGGCGGTGCTTGTGGCGCACGTGAGCTGGTGAGGGGGCAGGGCCGAGGTGTGTGCGTGGGGTGCATGGGCGAGGCGGGGTGGACATGCGCGAGGAGGGCAGGGGAGTGGAGGCAAGGCGGGGGCGCAAGGCAGCGACTTGCTCACTTGGGGATCGTTTTCTCCAAGCGACTCCAAAATGAACTCCGCGCAAGCAAGCTGCTGCCTCCCCGCTTGCAGGGCGAGGCAGGAGGCGGGCACAGCAAGTCAAAAACCCCTGAGGCAGGCTGGATAAATGGGCATGGCAGGCCAAATCTGACCCGCGGGCCATAGTTTGAGGATCCATGTCATACGGCTTTGTTTCCAGTCTCTGGATCATTCTTGTTACCTTCCTCTGAACCCTTCCTAGCTTGTCCACATCTTTCTTAAACTGTGGTGCCCAGAATGGGACACAATGCCCAGACCAGATGAGGCCTCACCATTGCCAAGTAAAAGGGAACTAGTACTTCATGGAATTTGGAAGTGGTCGTTCCCTTAATGCAGCCCAAAATAGCATTTACTCTTTTTGCAGCTACAGCACATTGTTGACTCATGCTCAGCTTGTGATCTACAACAATTCTAAGATCCTTCTCACTTGCAATATTGTTGAACCAAGTATTCCCCATCTTGTAACATAGCATTTGATGTCTTCTTCCTAGGTGCAGAACTTGGCATTTGTCCCTGTTAAATTCATTCCCTTGTTTTCAGCCCAGCATTCCAACCTATCAAGATCACCTCGAATCTTCTTTCTGTCTTGCAAGGTATTAGCTACCCCAACCAGTTTTGTGTCATCTGGAAATATGCTCAGCATCCCCTGCACTTCCTCATCCAAATCAGTAATAAAAATGTTGAAGCGCACTGGGCTCAGGACTAAACCCTGCAGTAACCCCCTTGCTATTTTTCCCCAGTTTGAGTCCGATTCTGTAGCCGACTGTGGATCCACTGAGAGTTGTTCCATCTAGCCCACTTTTAGTGAGCTTGGTAATCAGGAGATTGTGAGGCACTTTGTCAAAAGCTTTGCTGAATTCAAAATAGTGTCCACAGCATTCCCACAGTTCATCAGGGAGGTTACCCAATCAAAAAACAAAATCAAATTAATCTGGCAGGATTTATTGAGAAACCCATATTGGCTTCCAGTAATCACTGCATTGTTTTCAAGGTGTTTTCAGACTGATGACTTTATACTTTGCTCCATAGTTCTTTTGGGAGAAGATCGAGCCCATGTAGGAATTGAGCACGTCTGCCTTTTCTTTGTCATCTCTTATAACTTTGGCATTCACATTGAATAGCTGAACCACTGTTTCTTTCCTCTTTTACTTTGGACATATCTGAAGAAGGGTTTTGTTGTTGTTTTTAGCATCCCTCACTAGCCTCAGTTCATGCCTAGCTTTAGCCTTCCTGATGCCTCCCCTGCAATTCCATGCTACCTGCCTGTATTCTGCCTTTGTAGCCTGGCCTTCCTTCCCCCCTCTATTCATGTCCTTTGCTTGTTTTCAGATCATTTCTAAGCTTTTTGTGAAGCCACACAGGCTTCTTCTGTTGTCTTCTACCACTTTTAGAATTGTTGGAATTATTTGTAATTGTGCCTTTAGACTTTCCTTAAAAAAAAAATCCCATCCATCTTGGACTCCTTTTCTCATTAGAGTCATTTGCCATGGGACTTTACTTATCATTGTTCTGGGTTTATTAAAATTAGTTTTCTTGAAATCAAGGGTACGTGACTGGCTATATTTGGCTTTTGCTTTCTTTAGAATTAAGAACTGAAATGTGGCATGGCCACTTTCCCCCACAGTTTCCATGGTTGTCACTTGGTTTACTAGATCTTCCCTGTTGGTTAGTATCAAGTCAAGAATAGCTGTTCTTGTTTGTTCATCCACTTTCTGTTGGAGGAAGTTATCAGCAAGACATGTCAAGAAATTCTTGGAGGGGCTATGTTGAGCAGAATTTCTCTCCCAACAGATACTGGAGAAAGTCCCCCATAACAATGGCATTGTCCTTCCTTAAAACACTGGCAATTTGCTTTTCAAAGTTTCTTCTTTGTCTTCTCCTTGACTGGGTAGTTGGTAATAGACTCCAACAATTGCAGTCCTTTTATTCCTTGTTCTATCTATATTAATACAGATGCTCTTGATGGGGCATATATATATATAAACATACAGTGCAACTCCCCCCCTTTCTCTTTCTTATATTCTTCTTGGACAGGTTATATCCTTCAGTTGTTGAACTGGAAGTTATCCTACCAAGTTTCAGGTTGTAAAAGGTTGTATTCCTATATTCTACCTTTCTTCCTACATTTTTTGGAAGACTATATTATTGGGCACTGTTAGCGCCACTCTATCTCTTGTGGTGCACAACACTTTGTTGTTATGCCCAGGTACACTTCTCCTTCCCCTCTGCAATTCAGTTTAAAGCCTTCTAATTAACTTATTCATGCTGTGGCCAAACACCTTCCTTCCAGGCCTTGTAAGATGCAACCCATCCCTTGCAACAGTCCCTCTTCCAGGAAGTGCAGCCCATGGTCTCTGAATCCAAATCTCTCAACATTGGCACCATGTTTCTAGCCAGGTATTTCACTTAGATTGTTTTTCTTTCCCTGTTGATACCTCTTCCAAGAACTGCAAGGATTGAACAGAAAACTATCTGCACCCCCAAGTTCTTGACTTTCTTCCCTAAAGCTTCAAAGTCTGATGTAATTTCTTCAAAGTTCTGCTTGGCAGTGTCATTTGTTCCCACATGCATAGGGCTGAGTCTCTTGGAAGTAACTTATTAAAATGAATTTATTCAAAATTCATGAAGTTTAAAGTAACCAACAAACTGCCCAATGGGATATTTTTTTAAAAAACTGCTTTGGACGGGAGACAGTCTGAAAGCCAGGAAGTGTGCTGCTGTTTTAGAAACCAAAGTCCAACTTTTTTGAGTCCACAGAAATCATTGTACAGTTCTTTAGATTCCATACACTATTTGCAGTAAGAAAAGGGGAAACCTAACTAAAAAAGAGCCATCTAAAAAGTATTTGTTGACCTGCTGGTCAGATTAGAATGATTATTTCAAAATGAAGGAAAGGAGGAAAATTCACTGAGAGAAGGATTTTGAATATGTTGTAAACATTCAAAGGTTTGACACAGAAAAAACAGTGCATGTAGAAAATACTGTGACACTCTGTCAAACCAGCCAAGTAACAGTCTGTTGGTTGACTAAGCCAAGGTTGCAGAACCCAGACTGACTGGGGCTAAATCTCACTCTCTAGGGTTCCCCAGATGACTATGACTGTTCCCCCATCTCACCCACTTTGCCAAGACGAGCAAATGTTAAGTGCCTAGTTTTTGTGCAATTTTCTCCCAATTCCGAAAGGTCAAAATGCCTCTTCTAAAGCATGGTTCCTAGCAATAAGGGTTGCAGACTAAAGTATGCTACCATTTTCGTATTTTGGCATCTTCCCTTTTGGCTCCCACAACCAACACCGAGGCTAGCCCCCAAGAGCGTCCCCCATATGGAATCAGAAGGGTCAACGCCTCCTACTTAAGTCTTATATAATCAGCGTTCAAATAGTTTGCGTGTGTTCAGAATACATACACATTTGAATTAAATTGTATTCGATATTTGTACCCTCAATACATTAGTAAATGTTGGCAACATCAGACATTTGCAATTGCAAAGTTCACATTAATTAGAATTAATTCAGAGTGAAAAAAAGATGTGATATCAATGAGGCTATACACCTAAAATGCACATTTTTGAAAATTATAACATAATTCCAGTCACCAGCGAGGAGAAATTTAACCTTTCTTCCCTTCTAAGATCTAAGTAAACTATTTCTTAGAAGCTGCTTGATGCAGTGGACAGAAAATACTCATTGACACCAATGGAAGCTTTCCACCTATTGCAAAATAACAGCTCTGAAGGACCTATCACAACAAGGTTTGAGTTCCCATGTTTACTGTGATCCCAGTAATTATCTGCCCCAGCTTTCCACAGCTGCTACTTATATTTTAAAAATATACATTAGATACAAAGGCATATTTAAAATAGTGGCTGCTTCACACACCACGGCAAACAACCCTGCACAGTTTCCATGGGGCACACATTTCCCTCAACCTTCCCAGTCAATCATGTGGGTCCCTTGCCAGCCTAGTTCCCATACTTCTCGCTCTGACCTCCCACTCTCATCATGCATCCCAGCAGCCCCACAAGCAAGAGCCCCTTCCTTACTTTATTGCTCCCAGTGGATCTCAACAGCATTGCCCTGACTGGTCCTCTGAGGTTTTGAGGAAGACTCACCATCTTCCCCCACCCCTGCATGTACCTTCATCTCTCCGATGCTTCCTAACCATTTAGTCCTCAAAGAGATTTTTCTTAAGTCATAATAAATACTTTTGCCACAATTTCTCATTCTCAGTCCATGCATTTACCTTCTTTTTCTCTGATTCCAAAAGAAAATTACTAGGCCAATAGGAATAAAGCAGATGATGATGATGTATATGTTGCTAGGTTGTTGAGGATACTAGAGAATAGATAGCTGAGTGGTTATGATGTTTTGATACCAACTATGCTAAAGGAAACCCAGGCCCAGATGACCAGAAAAGCTATGAAGAAGTTAAGAACCCTTAGAAGAGACCATTGGTCCTCTTCAGAAAACTAAACGTGCCACACAGAAATGCCAGAGGACATGACAGACCAACAAATGCAAAACATCACCATGGCTTCTCAGGTCATAAAACCTGGCCAATATCTATTTTGGATCAGAATTAACCAAAAAAAAAAAACCTTTTCTTCACTAAAACATAGAGGCTATTTGTACATAATGATAGCTGATGGGTATATGGGCACTACTTGCAGTGTGTCTACCACTTTAATTTTAACATACAACCCAAGACAGCTCCCTTGCAGGTTGTACAGCATTATGCCTAAATCCAAGTTGCTGGGTTGCTTAGGAATAAATAGCCCAGTGATTAACACAATAAACCCAATAGTCCACATTTCTGTGCCTTGTTGCCTAACTACAAAGGGGTCAATTATGCATTATAAAGCAAAGCAGAAGGTGCATGCTTGACGATCCATAATTTTTAAAACAATTTTTACCATTTTAAATTATGAGCAAAATAGGTCAACTAGTACCTTGTGAGACCTAGATTCCTGTCTCCACTTAGCTATGAATATCACTGGGTGACCTTGGTCTAGTCATTTTCATCCTTGAAAAAGACGAAGTTAAAATGAGAATGCAATTGGAGGGCCAAGGAGAGTACTATGTGTGCTACCTTGAGCTACTTAAAGGGATTAAAATGTTACAAATGAATGTGAGCTTCATCAATAACATCTGCTTTACACATGACCTGATTCTTAAAGGACACTGCATTATTGCTGTGTATAGATCAGGTGACTTATACAATTGTCCTTCTCTCCATTTTATCCACACAGTAATCCTAAGAAATAAGTTAGGCGGAAAGTCAATGACTGGCCCAAAGGCATTCAGTGAGCCTCATGGCCAAAAGGAGATGAAAACCTCGATCTCCTGAGTCCAAACACAACAGTCTAACTAATCTTTGGCTTTCCCACAATGGAAAGTTAGCCCACAAAATGCTCAAAGTGTTGACAGTAACACAGGCATTGCTATTTATGAACATCCATATTACAGCATTTTGAAAGTCGGGTGCTTCCAGATAATACTATTATCACACCATCACCCTGCCCCATTCACAGAATTGAGAATGTCTCATGATCACCACTGCCATTATCACTAGTGTGGAAAAGCTTCCTAAATAGAATCTTCTCCTAAAATTTGGAAACACAAATCCAAATTCCTAGAAGAAGCTTGTCATGCAAGTCTTGCAATGGAGCAGATGGTTAAGCTTTAGCATCACAGCCAATGCCTTATGGTTTCCATTCAGGCTAAGAGAAGAGAGGTGTGCACACACCAAGATGAAGAGGGAGGCGGTGTTAGCTCTTAACAAGAGGCAGCTCCCAGATTCTGGGAGTTGGAATGGGACTCAACCCAAGACAAGGCAAGAATGCTCAGCCAACCTTCCCACATAGGCATGCAGATCCTAATCAGAGCTAGGCTGTTCTGCGCCATGAATACTTCAGTACAAAACCTTTTGCTGAAGCAGCAGATGGCAAAGGGTGCCTGCAACACCAGCCACGTGCATCCATTGCAGCCATTAATGAACAATGAGCTCATCAGATGACACCCATCCCTAGAGAAACACAGGTGGTATCAAATATTAGACCACTCCAGGCAGCAACTGGGTGTTCTGCTCTCCAGATCCTCCCCACAGAACATCACCAGATCATTGTAAAGCCAGATAAAGTTAGTTAGGGCTAACTTGGATTTGTGTTTCCAAAGTTCGGGCTCTTTACAGATATTAATGAGACAGATTTGCCCACACAAAGATGGTTGATGACCAGGACGTAGCACAAGTCCAATATAGCACTCACGAGCCATTTAAGTGAAAGAAAGATGATGGGAATTCACTGCCTGGGAGAAGGAGGAGAAAAGGAAAAATTCCACACACAGAGCAATGGGAGGTTGAATGAGGGATCTAGTGGCATTGCATTTGCTAAATGAATGGGACTTAAGCTAGTTAGGGCCAACTTAGGCCGTGCTGATTTCATTGGGTCTACTCTAAGTAGGACTAACATTAAATAAAACCCAAAGTGAACGGAAGTGACAAATTAGATCTGGATATGGGGAAATGGAGTAAGCAGGTAATTTCCCTTTTTTAAAATGTCTCTCTTCTAACTGCACATGGTGGGCATGTCGTAAGCGGAGCCGGCTGGTGCTGGAGGTCAGACTAGATGACCCGGGAGGCCCCTTCTGACTCGCTCTGTTTCTATATAACTGCCATGTCCTAAACAAGAAAGCACAGCCTGCTATGAGCCATTTTTATGGGGGGGAAATTGTCTCAAATCCCAACATAACTGTTTCACGAACACAATGATGAAGAGACAAGCATTTTCTGTCATTCCAAATGGAGAATGCAGGAAAACAACATATGTTATTGTAAATTAGGTTCTTGTAACCTTTGAAGTAACCAAACTACCTCTAGCCATTTTTAAGTTACTAAACACAGCCAAGAACACATTTTGGATGACCTCCATTTAAACAGCAATATTAAAATCTTAATCGTTTGAAGAGCTAGGAATCTCCTGCAGCTTAGTTAATTAATGTACTTCTTCACACAATTTGTAATCCATTCTTATCATGTCTTCCTGGTCATCCCAGTATAGCTATTACCTGTCACTGGGTCTGAATTTTACCCACATGGTTACTATTTCTCTAAATCAAGGAAGGGGGACCTCAGGGCCTCTTGGAGTCTCCACACTGTCACACTCCCTTTTCGCCAACCAACAGTTGTCTGGTGATGTCACAGCATTTGTGCCATTCCCTCTACTCCCATTCTAAAAAGGCTGACATGCTTCCCCGGAGGCTCAGTTACTGGCAGTAAGAGCTTTCAGCTAACATGTCCTAGGATTTCTGGCTCTGCTTTCTTTTCCTCCAGCCCCACCCACCACTGGAATGCCGCTTCCCTCAGCTTCTCTGAAACCAAATTTTGCCCTCAGGCTGAAAATTTCCCCACCCCTATCCAAATTCCCCTGAATTCTTGAATTGGTGGATTTCAAATGCAAATATCAGGAATGAGTTACAGTACATCATTTTTACATACAAGAGAACATGATTTCGGCTTGCAGGTGAATTGCCAGAAGTCCATTAGGCAGTTCATAGACTTGTACTGGTCACTTTGCTGTAATTAAAATTCAACATTGCCTCTGCCTTAGGGCTACAATCAATCAACCCTCAGATTTCCATAACTTTACATGGCCCAAAATTTAACTGCTGTTCATACTTCAGGAGTTGGAAGAAACATGGAAAAATATTAAAAGGTTTATGTTGTAGAAGGACAGGAGAAAGCAAAAGACAAGCAGGGAAAGGCGAGCATGCAGAACTTAAATATTTAAATCCAAAAAGATGGATCACCATTGTTACCAACTGCCACAGAGAACAGATTTTAAACATTAGCAGGTTATAGGGCACATCCTTAACATCAAGAGAAATTTTACTGGCATTTTTCCAACTGTTTGTCCTGAAGGAATATTAAGAGGCTGCAAGCATATCATAACACAGCTTTCTGTAATGTGGCTGTAGATGCTAGGAATTAAAATCCAACACTTTAGGCAACAGGTTAGTAAAGCCCAATGCAGTAATTCCTGCATGGAATGCCTAGAGCTACCTTCCATTCTTAAGGAATACTGAATGTATTTTTTAATGGCCAAGATTCTAATTTATAGTTCTGCTTACAGGAATTTCAGCTTCCAGAAAGATAGTTACACTCACAGAAGGGGCTCTTTCCATCATGAGCTCTCCTTATCTGTCTTTCCATGAAAGAAGCAAAAAGCTAGTACTGAAGCCATTAATTTATACTCTAGTAATAGCTCTTCCATTATTTTAGGAAGAGGAATTTCAACTTTAGAATCCATATCCATAAAATATTCTTAGAATAAATATGTAATGATAAGAATTTATCATCATCATCATCTGTTTAGGTTTCCATTAGGCTTTTCAATTTGATCAATTCATTTGTTTTTTTACATTTCTGTACCTTTCCACAGTCAAAGCTGTCTGCACAATTTAAAAATTACAATATAATAATGTAGTACAAAACTAATTGCCTACAAAAATATAAAACAATTTTACATGATCATCAGTAAAAAACTTGGGATCCATTCAGAGTTCATTTCCCTATGACCCCTTAAACAGGGGTGAGCCTGGCTGCTGGAATGAGGAAGAAATGGTCAGAGAGACACATTTTTTTCAAACCCTGGGCACAGGGATCAATCGAACAAACAAAAGATGGTTTAAGCCTATGATCTTGCATCCGATTGGTTTTCTATATTAGGCATTGACATTTTTCTGAACCAATGTCAGTCCCTCAGGGAAGCCTCAGTTACTAGGTCTGTTCATGTTGCATCTAATTATAGATTTTAACTGTGAGAGGGCATTGCTAGAAGAGGATTACAGGGTGGTTCTGACGCTTCCTATTCTGCTTTCCCGCATGCTCTCTATGCACTTGGATTTCAGAAGAATCATTGTGGTTACCAGCTGTCAAGCACCGCCAGTGTAAAAAAAATCAAAAATCAAATCAAGGAAGTGCAGTTCCTCTGTCAGCACAATGAACTGGTATTGTTTTAGAGTCTGATTCATAAAGAGACAAGGGCCAGGATTCATGCGTGCTTAGAAGCTAATCTCTCCAATCTAAACTTCAGGGAACATGAAATTTGGGTTACATCTCTCTGAACAGTGTAATTATTACTTTACAGGGGCAGAGGACTTTAAAACTGGGAACTGCCAGCCCTTGGGCTGGGTCTTCTCTGTTCACACACACACACACACACACACACACACACACACACAGAAGAGCACACTTCAGAGATAATTTACATGAATATGTCATTTTCCCCCAAGCCTAGTTTCTCCCAAGCCAAGAAGATTATCAGTGGAAAACCAGGAGAAGAGATAAGGGTAGAGGGAAAGAAAGGTGAGAGACAGAAGAAAGAAGAAAATGATAAGAAGCAGGGTAGCAGAAAGAATATGCATCCCCTGTCCCACCTCTGGAATGCAGAATGTAAGAGATTTTCCCCAAGGAAATACAGTTCAGTTCGCTAGTTAGAAGTTTCTCCACACCAAATGTGTATTTTCCTTTATCATCCCTCCTCTATGTCTTACATGGTTTCATTTCAGAATATACCTACACTCTTCCCAAAAGCATGGCAGACATATCCAGACCCTGTGTCTATAATGTAGAATTCCATCTATTTCATGTATTGAATGTATTTGATTGGAAAACATTGTATCAGCCAGCCGTTATACATATGTGAAAGAGTGTTTTTATGTGACTCCTGTGTTTTGTTTTTTTTTACAACTTCCGGCTACCATTCTGTTCCCAAGCACAATGCAAAGTTCTTATTATGATCTAAAAAGTCCTACATGACAGGTATTAGTGCATTAGACTGTCTTGTCCTTTATGACCCTGCCCAAATTTTATGGTGATTGGAAGAGGCCATTCTTTCTGTTCCACCAGCATCTGAAGCACAATTGACAAGAACTCAAGAGAGGGCCTTTCTTACGACTGCTCTCTGGCGCTGGAACTGCTTGCCAGGAAGACCCTCTTCGCCCCACTTCCAATGAGCTCCTCAGATATAAAATACAATAAAAATTGTATTTATACCAGCCTTTGGCATCAGAGGCTGATTGTTTATGACCATTGTAAATAAGCTGCAGTTGATTTATCAGTTTTCTCTTCAATGTGTTTTACCTCCCTTGCTTTATGTTCTTGATTGTTATTGTGTATTTTTCTTAGTATTTTATAGCTTCCTTGAGCACTGTTCGATGGAAAGATGGGACACAAATTTAGCAGCAGCAAAAGCAAAAAATATAGTTCTGGTATGTGAAACTGATGGAAATTTGGAGATGGAAATTAGAGGAAAGCAAACAGGTGCAGCAGGATATGACAACAGCAGAAAGGAGAGATGTAGAATAAGCAAAGACGAAGGTCAGACGTTCACTCTTAGAAGCATGTACAAGTTACCTTGGCAAGGCATAAGGCCTCTGGCAGGCTGGTGGCGGATGTACTCTGTATGAGCAAGCCACCTCTTTGCAATAGCTGTGTATGCACAAAAAAGGGGACCACTCCAGTTGTGAAAGTCACAGCAGCTGGTTAGATAGCCTTCCAGTGCAGGTGCTTGTTCACACTAAGCTCATCTGGATGTGACCCCCCTCCCCCCCACGACATTCTTCTGATATACTTCATTCTTTTGGGGAGTTGCCTGGAAAAATTAACAGTCTTCAAATAGGAAGGTATTGTGAAGAAAAAGAGGATGAGACAAAGAAAAAACAGTGAAGTGACCCAAGGAACAAGTCATTGAAAGGATTATACTGGAATGCAAACACAAATCTGATAGCTCAACAACTATTTCATCTCTTCTCACATACCACCTGAAACGTTACATAACAGTTGAAAGAACACACAATTTCTTCTTTCTTACATTCTGACCATAAACAATATAGATGTTGTGCTCACTCATTTGCACTTCCGTATCTAACTTAATGTTTGATGACAGCACAGCACCAACTCTACAAGCATTCAAATCCCAAATAAAAGACTTAAAGGACCTTGTATTGCATTTGACTCTGAGACTTGACTACAGCTAATCTCTCATGTTTCCAAGATGTTAAAAAGATTGTGTGAATTATTGGACATGTAAATCAATAGCCACCCACATCAATATTTGCAACCTTCACTTTTATTAAGACTTCCCAAAGGCCACATGGTGAGCCCAGCATTTCTCTATTTCCTCTAGCTACCATGATCTAGCAAGTCTAGTTACCAATTCATGCACTTCTGATTTCCAGAAATGTTTCAAGTTCTCAGATAACAGAGATCCGATTAAGCTCAGCAGGTTTTATTTTTGACAACACTAGGAAAGGGCTCGATTACCAAGCTTGGATATGAAACCTTGTTTGCTCAGTTCTGGGTTCGAAGGGTGGCGACAGATGCTGAATATATTACATACAAGTGGACAGGAGCTGTCATTGCCAGATGGGCTGCAGTGAGGCACAATGGAGAGCTTTTGCCACTGCAACTCAATAGGAGCTCTGTTGAGATATCATCAAGTATAGCTTCTCTTTATTCCTGCCACCTCACTGGGCACATTCATTAGGGGGGGAGGGGCAGGGATACAGGCATGCCGGACAAACAATACAGAAAGGATTGTTTAAATACATGCAACAGAAGATGTTAATGAAAATACGAAGCTTCATGGCCTTTTTGGAAAAGGGTTCTTTTTAAGAAATATAAAGATTGAAACATGGATTCAGAAGTGAGTGTACATGTGCCTCTTTTTCATGTGTGTACAAGTGGGAAAGGTGAGTAGGGAAATGTTCTGCCCCAACGTCCTGGAGAGAGAGATTTGTCTACCCTTTACACCTTGCTTTCAGATGAAGATAAAAAGAAAATATGCAAGGCTGAGGCTCACACTTGCTTATCCTCATAGATGCGGGATGCCCTGAATTTAGCCACTGTCTTCAGTCAAATTGCTGTATCTCTCCCATACTGCCACAGTATTTACCCTGAGGCTTGTGCTAAGATCCCTGTAGTGACCATTCGATCTCAATCCCTGCAAGCACTCAATGATTCCTAAACAAACACTTGCAGAACTGTAAGATGGAATCCTGACTCGTGAATAAACCATGTTTCAAGCAAATCATAAGGTTACTAATTTGGAAACGCAAACAACAGGTTTTCTGTTAATCAGACATTTCTGATCTTTATCCTTCACATGCAATTGATGGTAAAGAAGGATCAGGTGAGGCTGAGGGTCATGCGTACTCATCACCATAATTTTTTACTGTGTTTGAATTCAGTGCCTGAGTGCTTAAAATCTCTTTGGACAAGCCTGTCACCTGTCAGATTGAAGGTAAGCAAAATTTCTCTTTTGCAACTCCTTGGTATTGTGCTAAAAATGTTATGATCTCTGGTTTGGATTTAAAGAGCACCCAGGCCTCAATTTGGGTTAAGAGAGCTTATAGCACTTCCAGATGTGATTCCAGAAAATACCCAGATCTAATAGCGAAGAAGGAAAATCTATGATTCTTCAGCTTCTCAAAGTGAGAGCTTTAGCTCTGCACATTAGCTTTAGGGGGCATTCGCCTAACTTCAAACTGGAGCCAATTAGCCTAGAGAAAAACATGTTGGGTGAAGAATTCCACCTCATGGATATGCTGGGTGATTAAATAAACAGTGACATTGCATCACACTGCCCTGAAATGAACTTGGTATCTTCCCCCACACCCACCAAGTCTAATGTAGTAATGTTATATGCTGGAGAAGCTACCTTGTCTTGATGGACATCATCTGACAGCACAGAATGAGTTTAAATTTCTTATGTAAGTGGCAAGGAAAGAGTTATACCCATAACACTGCATAATATTAGACTATTTTACTTCTGGCTGCATCATTGCCAATGTTTGCCTTTGACTATTACGTTCATCCAGGTACACTCAGACCAACATTTACACAGGATTAATTGCCACATCTATCCACTTATTAGGTACAAATTAGGAAGATATGGAAATATGCTGAGCCATGCTGGGAATTGTAGGCCATTTTTCTGTCTAAACTTTTGTAGGATTGTGCCTTAATTTACATTGCAGGAAAGAAAACCATATGTGTCAGAACAGATTGAGTTATAGCTCATTCTTAAAATTTTGCTTCATGTGAAAGCTGGTCATTCCATTTTCACCATTAAAATAGCTGGATGAACCCAAAACACCCTTGAAAATAGTTTTCTGACTTAAACCAATTCAGAGTATTAGTCTCTCTGTAACTCAGTAGTGTCTACTCTGTATAGCAGCAGCTCTCTAAGATGGAGATGTGAATGACTGGACCTACAGACAAATATGCCATCTTTTTGTCAACAAATCTACTCTTTCAACATTTCAAATCCAAATCTGTTTCATACTCCTGACAGGCCACCTATGCAGAATATCGAGTTGTGAAAAGAGAGACTTATAGAAAGTCCCCATGGCAGAAAATGCAAGCCAGCTGGAAAACAGATACGACTGCCAACTGGAAGAAAAAACTGAAGGCTGCCTTTAATATCAGCTAGTACAGGAACTACCTTCTAGAAGCTCCACTGTTATTTTGGAACAGGTGGCATATAATGGCCTCTCCAGACACTGTTCCATCACACTGCCCTTTTAAAGTCCCAGATAAAAAGTCATATGACCAAGCAAAATGCCACAAATACACTGAATACTATTTGGCAGTCTAGTATATGCTCCAATCCAGTACCCGGTGTAAATCCTTTATGCATCCAGAAGAGGATGTGCAATAGACATTTCCCAAGGGCTCAATGACATGTGTGGTGAAGACTTATGAAGAGCATGATGCTATTTAAATACTACCATCCATTACCAATATAGTTCTCAAGTTTCCTCCGTTAGGTAAAATATCTCACAATTGGTTTATTTGGTCTGAGCATTTACACCCTCCCTCATTGGCCTCATTGGCACTGTACTTCTAATTATCTCAGTACTTAGACCATGGACAGAACATTATCAAATTCAGAGTGCAGTCTATTATATGGGAAAAATAACCAGGCTACCTTTTGGAGTCACTACGGTGTGAAGACTTATGGTAAAGGAAGCCTTCCATCTTTAGGTTAGTGTTCAAAAACTGGGTAAAGAGATTCAAAGATCACTACTATACAATGTTCACTAATTGACCAAATGCATATGAAAAATGTCAGGATGATGTACCAGAACCATCACACTAAAGTAGTTAAGCCAGGAGAATGAAAGACACTCACTTTTTAGAGGCTGAATATACATGCCTAATGATATACTGGATAGTTTTGTGTTTGTAGGTAAAAGTAAGATTGATATTAGCTCTGGAAATTTCTCTCACATCAATATTTTCAATGTAAACTTCCAACAAGCCAAGGTATACTGTGTGATTATAATTGTGATTATAAAAGGTAGAAGCAAAGAGCATTTGAAAAGATATTGAAGAGAAAGAACTGAATATACAGACCTGGTGCAGCATAATATTCAGATTTCTGTAATAAATTTTAATGAATTAAAAGCAATGTAGAAAGTACAGCTAGAGCTAATAATTTAGATGGACACCTAATTAATGCTGAAAAACAAGTGGTGAGTGATGGTTCATAAAAGAATTGGAACACCAAGAGCAAGAAATGATTAAAACGAGAAGGGGAAATGTATTTAATATTAATATATTAGATAAACAATGGAAGGATCTGTGCAGAAGAGGCTCACAGGAAATATGGACATTGCTGCAAGACAGTATTTTATAATATTATTTACATTGCACTTCACACACACACACACACCCAGCAAGGAATGTATAAGGCCAGCTACTGCAAAATATCAGAGGTATGGTCAAGATTGTGCAGATTTTCAACATACATGACAGTGTTGTACAGATATGACATTTTGTTTACCACAAATAAGAAAGTTTACATAAAATCCATTTATATAATGCTGTGCAAAATATATTGATTTCTTCATTTTATCTTGTCACTGAATGAAAAACATATCTTTTTAAAAATCACTTTAAAAATGGACATGTATCTACACAGGTCAACTAGCATTTGAAATTGAATAGGCAAATAAGAGACAAAAATATTAGAGTCAGATTTCAGCTGCAAAAAGGATCTTCAATGCTAAAATTTGTTTGGATGCAATGCAAGAACTTTGTTTTTTCTATTAGGAATTTCTCTTTGTTATAGACCTATTTTTTATATTATTTATTAAACACACACTATCAGTGTCTAAAATTGGTCTGTAGAAAATAGCTCTGATTGCAAATGTCATGAGGTCTAAGCTACTGCTAGGAAGACAGTGAAGATGTGTTGCTGTCAATCAAATGCCCAGTTGAGATTGCTGCTGTATCAGACACCATTGTCAGCTGTTGTCTTCAGAGCCAAGTGACTATTCTCAGCCATCCCAGTTCATGCCATCAACATTTATAACCACAGGACCATTAACAAGCATTGCTGTGCCCACTCCCAGTTGTTATCCATGGACAGGTGCATGTACGCATGGTGATGTGCACCCACATATGGCCGGACAGCTCCAGGCGCTCCTGGAGGAAATGGATTATCTACATCCATTTCAATCAGGCTTCAGGCCTAGGTTTAGAATGGAATCAGCCTTGGTTGCCCTGTAGGATGACCTCCAGGAGAGAGACAGGGAGGACACAACCCTATTGACTCTCCTGGACCTCTCAGTGGTTTTTGATACCATCTACCATGGTATTCTTCTGGAGAGGCTGGCTGGATTGGGAGCACTGCTTTGTGGTGGTTCCACTACTATCTAGCCAACTCTCTCCAGATGGTGCTGCTGGAGGACTACTATTCTGTGCCATGACCTTTGCGCTACAGAGTTCCACAGGAATCCATTTCGTCCTCCACGCTTTTCAACATCTACATGAAACCACTTGTAGAGGTCATCCAGATGTTTGGGCTGAGGTATCATCAGCATGCTGATGACACTCAGCTCTCCCTCTAATTTTTATCCAATCCAGGTGAAGCAGTGCCTGTTCTTAATCCGTGCCTGGGCTTGGTAATAGACTGGATGGGGACCATCAAGCTGAAGCTCAATCCAGACAAGACAAAGGTACTGTTGGTGGGAAGTCTATCTGTCGGACGGGGGAACTTTTAACCTGTCCTGGACAAGGTTGTGCTCCCACTAAGGGCAAGGTTTGCAACCTTGGAGTACTCCTGGGCCCTTAGTTATCATTTATTTCTCAGGTGGACTCAATAGCCAGGAGCACTTTTTCCCAGCTTAGGCTGGTCTATCAGCTGTGTCCTTACTTGGATGAGCAGAGTCTTGCCACAGTTATCCATGCACTGGTAACCTCGTGCCTGGATTACCGTAATGCGCTCTGTGTGAGGCTGCCTTTTGAAAATGGGATGGACATTGCAACTATTCCAAAATCAGGCAGGGCGCCTGCTGACAAAAAATGGCTTTCACAAGCACATCACACCAGTCCTCCACAGGCGACACTAGCTGCAAGTTGCTATCCGGGCCCAATTCAAAATGCTTAGGATAGCATACAAAGTCCTAAATGGCTTGGGGCCAAGATATCTGAGGGAATGCCTGCCTCTGTATGTCCCAGCACAATCACTGAGATCCTCATCAGAGGCCCTCCTGAGCATTGTTTCCCCCACTGAAGCATGACAGAGAACATCCTTCCAACTGAGATTCTTCCCTTGTTACATCTATAGAAAACATTTCTTTCCTGTAATAATTTTGGTAAGTGGAATTGGTTTGTATTATGTTTATTTTATAGTTTTCATTGATGGTACTGCCGTGATAAAAGAAAAAGCAATTTTAGTTGCCAGATACTTTTAAGCATTGGATTGTTTTAAAATGATTATTTTAATGTGATTTTATCATTATACAAATGTTGATCTTCATCAGTGCTATTGTTTAACTTTTATTGTTTTATTATTCACTGTTTCTATGAATTTGTTTCACTGCTGTCTCTTAATGTAATTCAATGTACTGTAAGCCACCCAGAAAGTCCCATAAATATGGCAACTGAAGGTGGTAAAATATGTCCAGCAGTACAAGGCTGAGAGCCAACCCAGAATCAAATTATGCGTATTTAAAGAAAGCATAACCTAATACATTAAAGCTATCTTAAACAGCAAATCTCCTTGAATTCAAGCAGATTAAAGACAAAACATCCAACTTACTCTGCAGCTGAATTTAGACTATGAATTTGCCTGCTGTGCATTTCAGTAAGTTGGTTTTTAAATAAAAAATAAAAATGAACATTCTGGTGAATTAAAGAGTTTAAATAGTACTAGCTATTCCTAAACGCCTGGGAAAGTTCAAAGGATGTTCTGGGTGTGACATCATAGATAGGAATAAGAAAAAATGGAAAGAATTCAACAGTATAAACAGGTCATGTTTTCAGGAAATAAATGTTTTATGATGGGGGATTCATGCACTGAGAACTAGGAAGAAGACAGGTCTCAGGACCATGGTTGACTGCAATGGCAACAGCCAACGTTACACAACTACAAAGAGTGCAAGTGCAATTTATTACAATCTCTTCTACTGGGCATACAAGACTGGGGAGTCTATAGTACTGATGAAGCTCATTTGTCACTATTGTTAAAGATTGCATTTAAACCACAGGTGCAAAGTTATGCAAGTTCATCATTCAGTGACTGCAAGATGAAGTGATTAATTGTATGTGACATGGCCATCATAAAACATACAGTCCAATATTTAATTTCAGTTCACATTCATTCAAAGAAATTTGTCCAGTTGAGGTAGTTCACATATACAACTATGAAGCATCAAGTGATGTACATGCATGGGCAACTCAATCTGTGCATAGTTCAAAAATTGCCTCTGTAGCTAAGGAAAAGGGAGACTAAGTGCCAATAATAACACTCACTGAATATACTGCAGATAATAGGAAGAGAAGCTGTGGAGAGCTTACAAGTAGCAAAAGCTTCAAGAACTAGTACAAAGACTACAGTGACCCTTGTGCTATTCATGTTAGAGTTTTGTTATGAAGTGTGAAAGACTAAAATATCATCTTAAAACTGATTTGTTTGTTTGTTTGTTGTTTAGTTGCCAAGTCATGCCCAGCCCATCACAATTCCAGGCTCTCCTGTCCTCTACCATCGCTCAGAGTCCACCCAAGCCCACACCCGCTGCCCCAGTGACTCCATCTAGCCACCTCATCCTTTGCCATCCCCTTCTCCTTTTGCCATCAATCGTTCCCAGCATCAGGGTCTTCTCCAGTGAGCTGTTCCTTCTCATTAGGTGGCCAAAGTATTTGAGCTTCAGCTTCAGTATCTGGCCTTCTAAAGAGCAGTCAGGGTTGATCTCCTTTAAGACTGACTGGTTTGATCTCCTTGCAGTCCAAGGGACTCGCAGGAGTCTCCTCCAGCACCACAATTCAAAGGCCTCAATTCTTTGGCGCTTAGTCTTCCTTATGGTCCAGCTTTCACAGCCATACATTGCAAATGGGAAAACCATAACCTTGACTATACGCACTTTTGTCGGCAGGGTGATGTCTCTGCTTTTTGGTATGCTGTCTTGATTTGCCATAGCTCTTCTCCCAAGCAGCAAGCGTCTTTTCTTGGCTGGACCCCTGGTCTAACTGAGCTCACCTTTGGAATCACTTGGTCATCTGTAGACAAGTCACTAATTCCTAGCTTCAGCTTCAGAAACAGTAGTAGCAGCTCCAGTAGCCAAAGGAAAAGCACAAAGAGCAGCTGTCTGTGGAAGCTTTAATGCCAGGTCAGTTGTTGGAATAATATCATTCATCCAGGACTTAACTCTGATGAATATGCTAGCATACACCATGGAGATATATGGTTGAGCAAAGCAGGAGGAGTGCATCTCACCAAGCTCTGCCCACCAAGTTATTCAGTGGTACAGCAGGCTGGGGTGGGGAGGTGAGGCAGAATACACTATAAGAGTACTATTTCATTAACTAGATGCACCATCCGGCAGACCACTAATTTTTAGTCCATGCTGCTGTGGTTGGTTGCCCAGGACAATTTAGAAGTTCTGTTGGTGTACCTCCACCATGCTGCTCAACTGTTTTCCTTCTTGAACTAACTGTGGTAATTACAGGCCTGGCACTAAACCATTCTAAGATTTCTGAGTTAGGGGATTTCAACATTCATGCTGAGTCGCTCTGTCAGGAGTCATATGAACCTGTCCCAACTAGTAGCTGGTCCTATACATGCATCTCCCTCCTTACAGAGCCAGGTCATCTCCCAGGAGAACTTGGGACAAATCCAACCAAACACAAATGAAAGATTATTAAAAGACATATCATGGTGGTGAGGGCACCAAAGAAAGCTTACATTGCCATCAAAATCACCTCTCTACCGAACAGACCAGTGATGATTTTTCATACTGTTGAGGCCTTTTCCCAACAGGATTCTGGAATGGGAGAGCTGGAACTCTCAGTGATCCATGGTGTACAATCTGTTTCATTTTGCATATAAAGTTGCTCAAAGGTGCCTTGACTTAGACTCCAGATTAGGAGCAGGTAATAAGGATGAAACCTCAACTGTTGCTTGCCAGTTATTTTGGATTTGTGCCAGTTTGTGGTTCCCAAAGATATGGCTGAGGTGGCTGAACCTGTTTTGGGCCAACCTCCTGTGGATTTTTGGCTGCTTATATTGGCCAAGGTGAGATGATGCTTTGGCTAAGGAAAGCAATTGATACCTCTTTGCAGGAGGGGGTTATTCCCTTTCCTTAAAAGAGACAGTAGTAAGATCGTTATTAAAGAAAACTTCCCTAGACACAGGAGATTTGGGTAACTATAGGCTAGTCTCAAATGAATCAATCCTGGCTGAGGTGGTCAACAAGGTGCTGCCAAGAACATCTGAACAAAGCTGATTACCTGGATGCTCTTCCTCGGACTTTCAGACAGAATATGTGACTGCAGTGACTTTGGTCACCTTCGTAAATGATCTACACTGAAAATCAGATGCAGAGAGAAGAATCCCATCACTTCTCTTCGATGTCTTGGCTGCTTTCAACCCCATCACCATGGTATCCTCTGGTATCACTTGGAAGGGCTCAGCCCCAGGCCTGCTATTCTGCAGTGGTTCCTGTACTTTTTGTCAAGCTGTGCAGAAGGCAGTGGTGGGAAATTATTGTTTGACTCCACAGCTATTGACCTGTGACTCCCACGGGGCTTCACCTGGGCTCCACCGTTGTTTAATATTTACTTGAAGCTGCTGCAGAGCACAGGAGAAAGTGCTCTATCGCTCTTTGTCACCTAACATCAAGGAAGCCCTTGGAGCCTTAGAGCACTGCCGCATTGCACTAACGGGCTGGATGAGGATGAACAAACGAAGGGTAAACCCAGACAAGACACAAGTGCTGTTACTCAGTGGCCTGACTTGGGGATTGAGATTCAGCCTGTTCTAGAAGGGGATACTTTTCCTCAAGTGATCCAGTCCATAGTTTAGGAGTGCTCCTTGATACTTGGCTGCTCCTGTGCCTTCCAGTGGTGGCAGCAGCCAGCAGTGCATTTGTGCAATTATGTTTGGTGTGCCAGCTGCAAAGCTTTCCAAGTCAGTTTTACTTGTAGCAGTTATCCGTGCCTTGGCTACATGATGACTGGATTACTGCATTTATATCCCACCTTTTTGTCCTCTTGTGAGCAACCCAAAGTGGGTTACATCTCTTCATCGGATCCTCACAGTAATCCTGTGAAGTAAGTTAGACTGACAGTGAGTAACTGACCCAAAGTCACACAGTGAATTTCACAGCCAAGTGAGGACTAGAACCTGCACCTCTAAGCACCACACCGCACTGGCTCTCTTATCTTCAGGGTTACCTAGAAACTTCAGCTGGCACAAATGCTGCAGCTAGACTTCTAGCTGATAAACAGTTTCACAACCACATTACACCTGTCCTGACAGACCTGCACAAGCTGCCAAATGCTTTCCAGACACAATTCAACTTTGAACTTTGAACTTTAAAGCCATAGTAATTTAACTTTAAGCCCTAAACAGCTTAGAACCTGGCTATTTAAGGGACCACCTGTCTCATTATAAAGCTATCTAAACACTAAGATCTCCAGATGAGGCCCTGCTGAGGACACCATTATCCTGTTTGTCAGGCATGTATGAAAATACTTTCACTTACATTGCTCCCAAACTATGCATACGTACCCTCATGAACTATGATTGCCTCCTAAACTTTTGGCCTTCAAAGGGTATAAAAGCTCATCTGTCCCATTTTACATTTTAAATTGTGTAATTCTACTGTTTTAACTGTTCTGTTTTTATTTTTTAAGTTTGTATTATTTTAAAATGTTCTTTTAAATTGTACACTGCAGATAAGGCAGTATGCGATTGCCAGGAAGGAAGGAAGGAAGGGTCCTTTAACCATTAAGAAACAGTGAATGAGTGATTGAGTGCTTAATATGGAGTAACCACTAAGAGTATGTTTGAAGTTGCCTTACACCAACTCAAAAAATGTTCATTAAGCAGAGTGCTGTGCATTCTGACTTACTAAAGTACGCAGAGTGTCATGCTTTAAATGTGAGATTCCAGAAATGAACCTGGGACCATCCACACAGAAACAACAAACTTCTATCATTGAGTCCATCTTTGGTGCTGATTGACTCTACAAAACAGCTACATTTCCATTCTGTAGAAGTACTTACTTCTTTCTGGTGTTCAGTTAATCTACTGTACTTAATTGCTACTCCAGTTTAAGCACATTTACTCCAACAGACTTTACTTTCCAAATATAAATGCAATCAGGAAAGCAGCCTTACCTGGCACAGTGCTAAGTTTATAAAATAATTATAAAAGCAGAGTTGTGTCAAAAGAAAATATAGCCATCAATCCTTTGAATGTTAATAGGTTGATTTGATCAGCAGAAAATTCCTGCAGATAAATGAAAATGGTAATTTTGAACAAAAATGGATTATCTCTGTTTTTTAAATGCACAGAATGGGCTTTCCCTTCTGTGTGCGACAGGAGGAGGAATGCCTATTCAGTTTACAGCTTTTGTACATTATTGACTTAAAAGTAACATATTTCTTTAATTAGCTGTCTAATTAATTTAGAAAACTCAAGTTGGTTAAAAGATTCTTAATTAATCTAATCAACTAATTGACTACACATTGCAGCCTTATGTGAAATTAATATATAAAGCAGCTTTAAAAATTCAAATGCAGTCAATCTATACTTCACTTACATAAAAAGACACAAGGCTACAAAGTAGATTTAATTATCACTAATTTTATGGAAATCACACAGACGTAAAATCCAGGTGTTTTGGATTAGCTGCATTTTCAGATTTTTAGTTTTACTATTAGTATACAGATTAGGTTAAAAAACAAAACACCTATAATCTGCAGTATTGATAACCATAGTGTTTTGTCAACCTATCCTCACTGAAGATATGTAATGTTACCAGAAATTAGTACGCATTCATATTATGTGGACTTAAAGGTTGCAAACCTCTTCCTGGAAGTAAGCTCCCTTGAATTCAGTGGGTCATAATTTGGAGTAGTTATATACAGGATTACACTGAAATAAGAGTAGTGAACTCTACAGCAACGGAGAATCATAAAGATTTCCATAGATATGGCAAGTTCAAGAAGAGCAAACATTGTGGGAACAAAGGCAATTGCAAATATTTATATGTAGATCATCTTATGGTCCTTTCTTACATGCACACTTTAATGTGGTAAGAGAATTTTAAAGTGTCAGAAGTGGAGAGCAATGGTGGCAGGAGGCCAGACTCATGGTTAGGCTGGTCTCCTAGCAGGGTCACCCAAGGTGGAAGAATCAAAGCTGAGACACCAGACAAAAATGCATCCATCCTCTTTGGGAGGAAGGGTCACATGAGCAGAAGCGAATTGATATTTCTCATGTTGATGGAGTGGAGAAACTCCTGAAGGGTAGCCAAGAAGCAGCAGTGGTGGTAACTGACGATGACAATAGAAAAGGATCTTTCATAGCCAATGTCAGTGACATTCAAATTAACTCTGGTTAGAACTGCACAGAAGGCAGTGGTAAACCACTTCCACATATTTATCTTGTTAACCCTATGATGAAACAAAAATGAAACAAGAGATAGGGCCGGAAGATGGGACTCTCAGATCAAAAGGGACTCAACCAGAAACACAAAGGTCATGTACAAATTGTGCTGTTGTTAATGACTCCATTAGATCAAAACCAAAAGGAAGTGCAGTGGCTCACATGCACAGAGGTGAAAGGAATGTCCAATGCTGCACAACACATGCAATTGAAACATGGGACATGAGGAGTATGAATCAAGGCAAGCTGAATACAATAAGGTAAGAAATGGAATAGAAATAACAAACTCAGAAGAAACAGTGGTTCTTAATACTGCGACAAGATGTAACACAGGCAACAAGGGGCTATAATGCAAAGTCTGACCAAATTGCATCAATCAGAATTCACCGAAAACCTCTTGACATAACCATCACTCAAAGTTATACTCCAACAACAGATACTGTAGAAGAAGAAATCAAAAATATTTATGCAATCATCCAAAAGGAAAATTGATGATACTCCAAAAGCCATAAGTGGCTTAAACATAAGCATAAAAATAGGAAATAAAGCAAAACCCATTGTTTTTGTTGAAGAATTTGGTCTAGGGGTCAGAAACAAAGCAAGAGAATAACTGATTAAAGTCTGTAAAAGCAACATTTTTTAAATCACAAATACATACTTCAGGCAACCAATCAGATGACTTATATGCATGGCTAGAAGAAATCAACTAGACTTTGTAATTGGAAGTGGAAGATGCAGACATTGTATTCATGCTGCCAAAACAAGAGCAGAAAAAGATTGTGGTAATGACCATGAATACCCAAAATTGGAGAGAAATTGAAAAATATAACTAACAGAAGCATAGTGGCAAAATATAACTTAAAAATTTTTCCTGAAGAATTTAAAGTGTGCATCAAGAACAAAACTGAACTTGACTGAACTTAACTGTTCCTTAGAAGAACTATGGACTGAAACAAAATACATCATTAAGGAAGAATGCAGAAAGACAATTCCCATAGGAAAAGGGAGGGAAAAGCCTAGATGGATGACAAAAGAAACACTCCCAAATGCTAAAGAACAGGAGAAAAGCAAGAGCGAAAGGTGACAGACAGGCCTGACTGATTACTTTTGCCTCTTCCTTTCCTATAGCTATCTTAGTCTGTAGCCAACGCCTCTACATGCACATTTCTCACTCTGCATTCTTCTCTGCACTGGGCAATAAGCGACTACTCTAAGAAGGAACAGAGGATGATTCATGGTTAAGTCATTAGTGAACTAATCAGAAGTATGGAAGAAGGAATTTCATTTAAAAACAAGAAGTCACAGACTGTTGTTTTTAATAATTCCAGGTGGGAGGGGCCCTTAAATTAAAAAAAAAAAGCCCTTGTGCAATTCTTGTTATAGTATATAAAAACAACTGGAATCAGCTCCTAACATAGATCTGCTAAGTCCAGTCAATCTCCTGAGCTTGGCTAAACTGTTCACAAAGCAGGCTCACTTGTGCTGTATTAAGAAACTGCAGCAGCTCTTTTCCCTCCCCACCAGCTATCTCTACAAAACACGTGTGCTCAACCACACACAGCTGGCTTTTCCAATAGTGTCACTTTAGCAGCACACAGGCAGCTCCCATATAGACTCATTGGCCTCGTAGAGTTGTAATAAAAACCAAATGAGTCATGAGTAGGAACCAGCAACTGTCCTTCCACTGCCGGCATGCATACTAATATTTATGAGCAATGCACATGTGCACTTGACCACAGAACGCCCTGCTGTGTGCACATGTGCACTGCTCATAAATGTGCTTTATGTTAACTGGGAGGTGGGGGAAGGAATGAAGGCAGCACCAAGTACTGCATCTGGAAAGCAGAAGCCATAATACCAATAAGGAAATATTTATTGGAAACACCTAGAGCCAACCAATTGCTTGTTTCACACACATAGCCTGATTTTCTACAAATAGCAGGAACAAGGGTATCTTATCTATATCTAAATCTTATTATTTTTGACATTATGTATTGTATTATATTATGCATTGATAGTATGTATCACTGATATTGTTATGATGTTATATATTATTGTACTAAGTTTTGTTTTGATTTTTTATTGCTTACAGTTAAATATTGTTTTGCTTGATTGCATTGCTTAAATATATTATTGTAGTTGTATGGAATATGTATTTTCTTGTTCTATTGTAAGCCACCCAGAGAGCCCTATGGGCTATGGGGCAGCATATAAATGTTATAAATGTTGCTGCTGTTGTTTTTATCACTTAGGACAGAAAAGGGCATAGGTTCTGGCACCTGGACATTTAGGATGTTTTCCTATACTTGTATTCTTTTTCTTTGCAGTTCCAATAGGAGAGTGTATCTATTCGTATTGAAGTTTTTAAAGGTATTCTACTTGACTTTTGGTCCCACAAACACCACATTATCTAAGATCAGAGCCCCTTGAAGTTTTTGCTGTTCTGTTCATCTGTTCTTTGTCTCATAAAGCAGAGAGAGAAGAGGAGCAACAGCAAACAGCAATCTGTCCAGACTGTAAACTTCTGGCAATTATAGCAAACACATGCAAGATTACCTACACCATTGAAGTGTAGGGGATGGATGGAGACTGGAACTTACTTATCCCTAAAGATGGTCAGTGTCCTTATTGTTGGTGACAAATACTATACTGAGTTACTCAACTCTTCATCCAGAAAGTCCTAGAACAAACATATTTGCACTGTTTATTAATCCTGTCCTTCTTCTCACTAGCACCACCTCCAGAATAACAGAATTACTTGTTTGAATTATTCAGAACAATTGACCAGGTATATCAATATTCTTTATCTAGAAGGGCTAAATGGAGAAAAGCTACAGAGCACATGATAGAGCACATGCTTTGAATACATGCTGTGCCGGATTTAATCCCTGGTGTTTCCTAGTAGAGCTGGAAAATATACAAGCCTTGAAATTCCTGAAGAGCCACTGCCAGTTCACACATAATGGGCAACTGTGGGTTAATTAACCCCTGAACTACTGGGCAGGAGTATGCAAACACACTGCCTCCAATGCACCTCCCACTTCTGTTTTCAATTGCTCTGTTCATAGGTTATCATGACAGTCAAACATGTTGAGGGGTAAAATAACCCAGAGTTAGCCCAGCATCAAATTGCATGTTAACTCTGGGTTGTTTAGGGATTAAACATCAGGTTCAGGCATCACAATAACAATCCAAAAATAAGGTGATCATAGGCTATGAATTGCAAGAGGAAATGAGAAATGGATCAAAATCAACACACTTGATCCTGCTCATGGCAAGTTACTCAACCCATGATTTTGCATGACATGAGAACCAGGTCAGTGTAGACAATAAGGGGATGAATTCAGCTATGTTCCAGTTCAGTACATGCTCGCCTCCTATGCTCTTCCTAGTGCCTACACCAACTTTTGTGATTTTTTTAATTTCTGAAGACTTGTCCATCAGTGCAAAATAGAAGAAAAATATAAAGTAATTCCAGCTGAGTGGTGTTCACAAGAGAAATGTTTCTGAAGATGTGGAAAGGACAGGATCCACAGAGACTTTTCATATCCAGTAAAGCAGCAACTTCCACACATCCAATCTAATGTCAGCCTGTCAGTGATCTGCCATCATCACACAGCCATTGTATAAAATCAAATAAGAATCCTATGATCTGCACAGCAACTTGATCTCTAATTAAGCTCTAAGGAAGAGAGAAAGGCAGAGTTGCATGCGGCATGTGTCTCCTCCCCCTTCAAGGTAACCAAATCCTTGTTATCACGTGCCAGCCTGACATCTGAGAAATACGAAAGCTGTACTTCTCCATGTATTCTGCTATCACACACTCTCACTGTAGGCCAGAACGAATATTCTGGCTGGGGGCTGGGATACAATAAAGTTAGCATAAATTTCCCAGCCCCAAAAAGAGAAAGAAAAACAACAACAACAACATGGATGCTTATCGTGGAAAATAATTCAAGGCTATATTCTTTATTGTGTTAGAAGACCGTACTCCACTCCAGTATTTATCCAATCCAAATATGCAAGTTCAAAACAAACATCTTAATTCCAAATGTGAAAGGAAGTTAGAGACCTCACTCACTTTGCTTGCCAACTCAATTCTTAGCCTTTGTTCCTTAGATCATTTTTTGAAATCTCCAGAACTTCAGCTGCCTAGAAGAAAAGCTCTCTTTAGACATCCCAGTTAATACCAATTATGTTTCTCAGATCTTGGGTTAATAGTATATACAACAATAAATCTTACATCACTTTGCGTGTTACTAAGTAAATTGGTTGTTAACACTGGTTGTGTGCCCAGTATGCAAATGAATGATAGTGATCCTGTAACCCCAGCAGCACAAGCTCGCTGTTACAGCACAATCAGAACTGTATAGAAGACTTCCTCAAACTTAGCTGTGGACAATGCACAAAGCACTCTGAGATAATAGTGGAAGAGCCAAATTCACAAATGTGGTGTGATGTCCCTAGGATCCTGCACAAGGCACTGGTACCAATTGGTCCCATGGAATCCCAGGGTCATTCTTTCATACTTGATGTTTATATTTTGCTCTTACTGCTGTTCCTATTTGTTTTCCTGTAATCAGCTTAGAGAGCCCTTTGGACTAATTAATGAGGAATACAAGTTAAATAAATTAATGAGTGTCTAGAAGACCAGCCTGCCAATGGGTCAATCCTCACATAAACTTATCTAGAATAAACTGCTGACACCACCAACTGAACTATATATAGGATACTAGAATTCTCCTGAAAAATACTTGTATCTGCAGATAAAGGACAAAACATGGGGTGAAATCTATTACCTGTAAATCTGCCAAGCTGCATGTGTGAAGTATTTAACCAAGCATTTAATTTATGTAAGCACGGGACAGTAAAAGCTAAATCTCCAGTGTTTCCAGTTCCTAAAAGCCTAATGATGCCAACTCCCAAAAGTGCCATTTTCTCTCTCCTAAATTAGGCTGCTGAAATCAAGAACATTTTGGCACCTGGCTACACTTGGTAGACCTTGAAGTTCTGGTGAAAATCAAAGTAGATCACATAAGCTGAAAATCGGCCCCTTCCCTCATTTTAGGGAACTTAACAACTGGGAACATGCAGTCATTTAAAAAATAACTGGAGATCATACTTTTGAGTAAAAACTGACCCAACTGTGGCCCAGGCTACCTGAAAGACTTCTTTCTTCCATACAAACCTGCCTGATTCTTGCGATCTTCATCCTAGGCCACCCCTCCAGAGGTGCATTTGGTGCTGAGCCAAGAAAGGGTCTTCTCAGTGGCCACTTCCTGGATGCAGAGCTCCCTCTAAGAAAGACTTCCGTCTCCCTCCGCTAACCTCCTGATGGCAAGCAAAGTCCACTTTATCCACAAGGCCTTTTGCCTGTAAGTGGCTGTGTTGGGCTAGGTGCCGGTTTTAATGGTTTTGTTTTTTATTCTGTAATTCCTATGTTTATTCTTTGTTTTATGTTTAATGCATTGTTTATCACTTTAAACCACTTTAACTATGTTAGTAAGACAACTTGAGTGCCATTTTTTGGCAAAAAAAGATAAGGTACAAATCAAATAAACAAACTCATACAATTACCTTTTCCACTAGCTATCTTGACAACTACCCTTCCTTTTCCTTTCTAATCCTTTTCAGCTCCCTCTACTGTCATTCCCAACTGACTCCCCAGCTGTCACTTACTCTTACCCGGCCCACCACTCCACTTCACACCTCTCTGTCACTCATTCTTCTGCTACAATGGTGCTTCACCTATTAACCCTCAGTATATTGTCCAACTTGGCTAGCACAACCTAACAGGAATGTAAGGAGGGTCCTTCTGGATCAGATCAATGGTCCAGCATTCAGTTCACACAGAGGCCAACCAGCTGCCCGCAGGATCCCACAGGCAGGATATATGTGCCACAGCATCCTTCTGACCAAGTTTCCCATCAACTGGTCCATGCAGGCATTCTGCATTTGCTATTTGAAGTAGCATATAACCGTTAGAAATAGTAGCCTTCTCCTCCATGAGGTTGTCCTACTCATAGAGGTGAATTCCATAGGTTAACCGTGTGCACCACAGATTTGTAGAAGGGCAGTATGATATTGGCAGTTTAATTTTCAATGTCTTTCCCCAGTGCATGAAGGTTCCCAATTAGGAGTATAGGCTGATGGAATCTGAGCTGGCAGATTCTGACCAAAAACTGGGTTTTGAGATTGAGGTGGATCAAGTTGCCAATTACTGCTAGAAAGAGTTATATGGTATTCTTAAGCTTTCTGCAAGATGTACTTTTTACAGTTGGGTGAAATGCAGCACAGCTTGTAATTTACAGTTCTCTTCCTAGTACTGTTTATTTAGGACTTCCTCTATATGCCAGATGAAGTAAGGGGTGTTCTGATGTGAAAATGTGCTTTTCTGCAAGTTTCAGGCAGCTAATCTTTCTTTTCTAGTCCCCAAACAGAACAAAAATAATGAGAAAAAGCTGGAAACAAAATCTTTGCCTGTCAGCATAACATAGGAAGTATAAGAACTTCCAGCAATGAACTGCATGGTACCTTACCAGGGGCAGAAATAGTGCTTTGACCTGGAATTCAAAGGTGAAGCAAACTGTTCTGATATGATGTCTATACCAGCAGCAGCTCACCCTGCCAATGCCACAGGGATTTTCCCAGACGTCCACTTTTCAGATATTTTCATCATCCTTATCCTTTTGGTTTGATTCAACATTTCTTCCCTATCCCACTTACAGCCTATACAGCATGCTCTCTTTATATCTGGCAAGTGTGCAGTCTGTATAAATGTTGCTTAAGAGAGCGGTTCAGTTATGTCTGATAACACAGAGTTATACTACTATGCATCTAGTGTGGCACTATTCTGGTTACGTTTGTTGCATGGCCCTTTTAGTAAGCCATTTCCCAGCACTGAAACCTCTGAATGGTTGCCGCCATAGTGGTATGTGCAATTGGTAGATTAAGTGCAACTATGACCAGTTGGCTCGGACTTGTGATATCATCTGCACTCATTTCCCTCTGTCTTGTGTGTGCTGAATGCCCAGTCTTCCAGTTCACATTCTGATCTCCAACCCCCTCTTGTAATCCATGGTTTTCAACACGGCTGCTAGGCCCAATTTTGATACGTGATGTACTTTTCCAAGTTAGTGTAATCTCTCCATTTTTACTCTCCACCCTTGTTTTACTTGGCATATTAAAACATTTATTAAGCATAAACAAGATAACAAAACAACACACATATGGTCACATAACTCTACAAGTAATGGACCATAGACATTCCAAAGGCTAAGCCTGCAGTGTAAGTCCATTTATGGGATCAGCTTCTGAAAATAGCCCATCCAACTGAGCAAAAAGGAGACTCTAGGGCTGAAAGATGATTTCACACTACCGCATATCAACTGTACTTCTCATACTCCTTTCATCAAGCTGCCCTGCAAAATCTGTATTCAGTTACCAGTCAAGTTCAAGTACATGCACAGCCCTCATCCTCTCCTCTGCCATAATCAGATTCCTTGGTACAGGGGCCATTGCCTATAAAATAGTTATCTGAAGCAGGACTATTGGTTTCCCAGTCTTACATTCTCATAGTTTGCAAAACTGGCTTCCAGTTCAACTACAATTAAAGCTAAATGTTGCTGAGTAATTATTATTATTATTATTATTATTATTATTATTATTATTTCTATACCAAAGCTTTCCAGAGAGTTCACATCATTCATAAAATACCATATCAAATACAAACAAAAATAAAGACATCAGAAAAAAATACTATAGATTTTTTAAAGAACAATTTAAACTACTTTTATAACGTAAGGCAATTTCATACAACTAAGCCTGTTTGAAAGAGCTGACACAACCTTTTCCCCATGTGCTACTTGTTGGCATAGAGGGTGCTGAAAGGATAGCAGAGTTCATGCCAGGTAGGCTTTAGTGGGGAAACACTTTAATAATCTGGGGGGCTGCCACAGAAACTGATATATTTCTTGTTGCTGCCAACCAAGCAGCCCTCAGAGGTGGCACTCAGAGAAAGGCTTCAGATGTTGAAAGTAGCATGCCAGTAGATTACAGCTGAGGGAAGCACTCAGGTTTTACAGTCCTGAGCTGTGTAGGGCTTCATAGGTAAGACCAGCATCCCAAATTGGTCTCAGAAGTATACAGGCAGCCAATGTATACAGAAGTATATAGGCCAGAATTGGCACTATCACTGAATGACTCAGTGGCTTAATACAGCATCATATGCTGCAGGCAATAAGAGTTGTCAATAATTCTGGAATCTCTGCTTTAGACTGATAAACCAGATATTGTACTGGCACGCATTCCCCTTAGTGGCGCACAAAGAAGCTTGATCTGTCACAGAGAAGCCCAGGCCCACATGCACAATGTGTTCATGCGTATGTACACAGAGCCAGTTAGCATAATGGGCTACAGCAGTGAAGTGGAAGAAATATGTCTCTGCTCCAGCTGAAGCTTTTACCTACAATATCTCGGCTACTGTACCTCTGTATGCTACAGCTTATTGCATGTTCTGAAATGATGCTCTACACTAAGCAAAGGAAATGCTCAATTATTCTTGCATGGAACAATTTTTGAGAAGAAACCATGTCAGTACATGCCACTACTCATTCATCAAGCAAAGGGCTTCAGTGTCATATCATGGCATATGCCAAGATGTTGGGCCTGTCCCCCAAAACACATCTATGACTGATGTAATTGTTATTGTCAACATACATGGATGACTGGACTAAAACAATGTATTTAAGAAGTTGGTAAGGTTTTCCCCTCAGCGGGTTATATCCAATAACAGTACTGTTTAAAGTAGTCCATCAAAATGAATGGAACATAAATCAAACTATCTTTGGATATAATCTATTGGATTTAATCCATGTGTTTACATTGCATCTTTAATGCACATTATAGCCTCAACTCAAGTGGGGAACAAGCAAGACCCTGTACCTTTGTTTCTATTTATCTATTCATTTACTTAAGAGTCTGAGCACATTACCTACAAATAATTAAATGATCTGTAGCTTTTAGCTTACTAGGGAAAGGGGTAGCCAAGGGGAATTGTGCATAAAATTATGAATAATGTAGAAAATAGTATGTAGATTTTTCCGTACTCTATTATTAGAATCTAGGAAATTGGTTGACAGTACCCTCAGGACAAACAAAGGTAAGCATGATTAACCTATTGAATTCATTACCACAAGAAATGGTGAATTAGTTTAGACGGATTTTTAAAGATTACAAAATTCAAGCAGGATAACTATATTGAATCTCAAGTGTTCAGCAACAAGAAACCTCTGAATTCCAATTGTTGTGGGTATATATGGAGTTACTATCATCATGCCTTACTAGATATGTCTAGTAAGTGTTACAGTGCTAGCCAGTGTTACAACTTCCTCATGTATTCATACACTCATCCAACAAACTGTTCAAGAAGCTATTTCAAATTCAAATTACATCTTAATCATGCATGAGTTTTCCCAGTAACTTTGTGAGAGAGTATGTGTGACCCAGTTAGAATCATTGCAGGGTAAGAATTGCAACCCAGTCTTCCTAGTTCAAGTCTCTTTCTCTATCCTCTTTCACCAAGCTGGTTTTTCAATAAACCAGATACCACCATGCCAAATACATGTAGCTCAATGATGGTTTCATCAAATAATTTGAAGAAATCTGATAATAAAATAAAACCATCATATTGAAACAGTTTTAAAGAGGAGTACATCCATAACAGTAACACAACCTTCAGCAATGAGAACTTGTGAAACAGAATAGTATCACCTGTGAAAAATAAAAATTACTGTGAGGCTAAGTACATAGACTGAAGGAAATGGTTTAAGATATTTGCTTATTTTTAGAGAAAAGCAAATGTTATTTTGTAGATTGGTGGGGGAGTCAAAAATATAATATAGCTTTTACTTAGCTCTTTGAAGATTTTTCCCATCATCACTCCCCCCCCCCCCCCAAGAAACAAAGCAACAGAAAGACAAAAAAGAGATCTTCCACACATTATAAACATTTGGGCCAGCGTCATAAGCTTGAACACAAGTTCCCTTAAGAAAGAAGAATAATATATTCTCAGATATCGGCAGTAACTCCAGAGCATCCCATGTTCCAGGCCCATTCACCAGCTACTTCTTGATGTAGGAAAATATTTAGGCTGATTGACACAAGTAAGTGCATAGAGTTTCCTAACAGAGCCAGGCCAATATTGGTGTTTTTATTATTATGCTTGATATGCTATCAAGAGGACTAGGTACATTATAACATGTTCACAACTGCCCTGTGCAGTACTTTGTGTTCTTAGCACAGTATTTAAGATACAGACAATCTCATTGTATCAACAAGTTTCTAACCATTATAGTTGTGGAAAGGATTTTGAAAATACGAGCAAGTGCCTGATTATATCTTTGAAGCTGTATGGAAGAAATTTGCTCCAGTAAAGTGATGGGAGTTCATTTCTCCGTAGAGATCTTCCTCCCTCTCTAAGGCTAAGAAAATTATGCAAAGCTTAGCAAACATGCATGAATCATTCAAGCTACAGAATTTTATTTTTCTGAATAGAGATCTTGGGCATACCTTGATAAAAAGCTTGGGAAGAAGCCCAAACTGGCTTTCCTTTAAAAATAAGTTTCCTGTTATCTGAACATGTTATCTCTTTAAACTATGCCACTTCCAAAAATCTGCTCCTATCTCTGTGGCAAGGCATTTCTATTGACTATTTCCTTCCCCATATATCAGTCTCTATAGTGCGGCTCTGTTATCCACTGCAAGCACATGGACATAAAAAATTAGCAGATGAGACAAAAGTACATTCCACATCTAACACTGGCCAACCAGGTGGCTCTGAGAAGTATACAACTGTTAGCACTTTAGGACATGTTACTGTATAAGGAGGCCCCAGCCAAAGTTAAGGTGCAGGGTACCCAAGACCAGCCAAATTATTTTGGCACCAGATTTTATCAACCCACTATGTTTCAATTGGTACCTTTGGAGATGCCAGTTATGCGTTACATGTGACTCTGCAGCTGTATACAATTGCAAAAGCTTTCTTTGAAGAAATTCAGGATCATTAGGTTCAAAAAGATGAAGTATAGTTTTAGGAGTTATCACTGGTCTGACAAGAAGATATTCCTGACAATAATCCAAAACTCCAACATTTCCACCAAATGTTCCACCAGATGAAAGTACAGACCAATCCAACCACAATTACACCAATTATAATTTGGTTGTATTAGATGAAACCTTGCAAGAATAATGTACCACCTAAGAACTTTTATTGTACTTTATTTTTTATTATTATTATTATTATTATTATTATTATTATTAGAACATTTTTGTGCCTCCCCTTGCCGAAGCCTTGGGGCGGCTTACAACACAATAAAATACAATACAATATATTAGTGTTAATTGATAAAGATGCAAAAGAAGTCCAAATACACCAGGGGTCATACTCCAAGCAGAAGAAAAGTATCACCAGTCTGTCAATCATGGCCCAAATGATTACAAAGAGTTACATTATCAGTAGGGTATCCAAACAAGAGGGACAATGTCACCAAAAGAAGAGAGGGCATAGTATCTGCATATTCAATTTTCTGTGCACAGAGGCAAATTTATAAACAGGCTCTATAGTTTACACAGAAATACAAGACTTCTCATCATACTGGAAAGGGAATTAACCATGTGGATGTGCGTTTCTGTGCAGTCTGAAATCCAAGTGCAAGCTCCTTCAAGGCCCCTTGGAATTCTTTAGCTCTGAACTGGCCTTTGACGAAACAGCTCTTCAGATAAGGGATACATTCAAGGAGAAAGCTGTTCTCTACAGTGTACGGTGCGTGACCCCCACTCTTGACTAGATGCAGCCTTTTCAGGGTGGAGGGAGAGAACAGAGGGAAATCAGCATCTAACCACTGCAGTAGCCAGGTCTGAAGAACCTAAGAAGGAAGCCGGCGTGGTTGCTAGGCAGTGGCTCGCCTGTGAGCTCTTTCGAGCCTTTTCCTGAGGCCAGCAGCCTCGCTGACTGCAGTTCTGGTCCTTGCAGGCTTCCAGAAAGAAAGAGAGGGGCAAGAAGCCACACACTCTCCATTTACAAAGGATAGCCACATACACAGGACAACAAGGCACCTTTGCTTTTAAGAGGCATGCAGAAAAGAAGTTTTGGCTGGTGCAATGGGCCACGCCTGGATGAGAAAGGCAATACCTGTTGAAATGTCCTCCTATTAGAAAGATACAGAAATCCTGTCTTCCTTGCATTTTGATTACTATATAGAACTTACTGCTATAAGTTCATTTCAGGACTTACAAGCAGTAGCCTAGGAAATCTGAATTTCCAAATTCTGCTTTTAGAGAGACTGATACCAAGCTTGTGTCTATGTATCTCTAAACAATCTTGGGGTTTAAGAGGAGAATAATATGTGGTTGCCAGCATAATTATTTATACGTCTATGCAAAAGTCCTATTGAACTCATAAGTGGATGTACTATAGGCATACCTTATAAACATACAGGCCCAAAACTTCTGCAGAAGTCCTTCAGCAGTAAATGTTAGGCACGCTGGACGTATTTTATTTATGTGTAATACTGATTATAATAAAATCACTAAGCAGATTAGAGATTTTTTTGGCAATGGTCTTTCCCAAAAGAAGACTCTCTTTTCCCTAGGGCAGCCTAGGGCAGGGGTCAGCAACCCACAGCTCCAGAGCAGCATGTGGCTCTTGAATCCCCAACACGCCCTGGCTCAGCTGCTGATCTGCTCGAAGCTCCACTCAGGAACAAAGCGCTAGCTACTTAAGTAAATCAGCTAGTTAAGTAAATCAGCTAGTTAAGTAAATCACTACATTCCTCTGCTAAACAAGCTTCCTGCAGGCTCTCATGTTACTGCTGAAAAGATTCTCTTTGTCCCAATGTAATCTCCTTCATTTGAATGTTAAACTCTGCGCTTGGGACCTGTCACAATTCACAGCACTTGACTGTTTATCTGCTAATCAGTCACTAAGCACACCTATATCTCCAGCACAGCTGCTGATCTGCGGACTTAGCTCTCCCCCACCCCTCTTGGCCAACCATGGATAAATGGAAGATAAAAAGTTTCTGAGATATGTGGGTAGATTCATTTGCTTTTACTGCTGAGGAACTTAGGGGGTTTGCTGTTTAATGCATGCAGCCCTTTGACTCTGCAGGAAGCTGTTCTCCTATTCAAAATATATGAAAGGAGTCCTACTAGTTTACAACGTAAGATTAAAAATGACAGTTTTTAGTGACTGAGCAAGAGCTGCAGCTAAATCATAATGAAGATATGCATAGCATTAAGGTAAAAAATGATATATGCAGTGTTATCTTCATTTTAGATGTCAAAAAAACATCCCGGTGTTTTCTTTTGTGTGGGAAACCGGTCCAAATGACTTTTTGAGTGTTAAAGGTTGCCGACCCCTGCCCTAGGGAATATGCTAGTGGACTCTGCTGCTGCCAGCCCAATTTTTATTTATTCATTTACTATTTATTTAAACCTTGTTTTAGACCATCCCTTACTGTAGTCTTGGGACGGTTTAGCAATAAGACAAAATAAAAAAAAATAACACAGAGACACCTAGAAATAATCGGGCTGTTTGCCAACCATGTTGCTCTTTGGCAGAAAAAGCTTCCCTTGCTCCTTTTGCCTCTGTCAAGCTGCTGCTAAGAGCATAGGAGCAGCAAGAATAAAAAATAGTAAAGTCCATCAGAACGGTAATCCAGCAGATATTTGCACATCTGCTCAAAATTAAGACCCATTATTTTTCAATGGAATCTGAGAAACACAACAGTGGAGAGCTGTAGCCAGATTCAAATGATGTCCTCTTTTAAATTAGTGATTAATCACTAGCACTACTTGCTTTCGGGGTCATCTTTACCCCAGAAAAAGTGCCTCTGGCAAGGAAAAGGAAAGCCTTGGTCTGCCTGAATGTTTGTCCCAGTAGGTTTCAATCAGCTTAAGAATGACTTTCAGAAAAAATAGATAATACAAGGTTTAAGCTTTCCTATGGCTATGCAAAATAATAAAAATCTGCAAACAATGCATAATTCGTCCACCTTTCATCTGCATAAGATTAGTTTGGCCATCTTTAAACATCTTTCCCTCAGTAGAGCTCAATTCCATTTGCTGGAAGATTTAGCCCAGAATCTTATCTTTCAAAAGGGACTAAGATGAACCATACTTAACTTAATTCTGTGTATTGCTTGGGGCCCACAAATGGTACTTATATGCAGATTTGGGGGACATTTTGTTACCTCAGGCATGTTTTTAAAAATAAACTTTATAGAAAGAAGGCTGCAAACACAGGATGCTGAAATTTGAAAACTTTTTTGACAAACCAGTTTTTGACAATGTTGTAAGAAGCCTAGACTGTAAGTATATCTATGTAAATACATACACAGCAGATTGTAAGTTTGGAAGTAGGGGATGGTTCAGAGCTCCCACATTATAGGATGAAGGCCTAGATCCTACAGCAATCATGGAAAATAAAATGATTTCCCACGTAGATCCTTCTCAGATTTGCAAAGTAGGTCTTCATGCAGACAAGATCTGTAGTTATTCAGGAAACTAGAATATTAACTGCATAACCAGTGGGGCCAGAATAGCACCATTTAATTCAGCTTGCATCAATATCACATTGCATGCATTATAACTTCACAGGATCGTAAGTCTCTGGTATTCAGGTAGGCATTTAAGATGGCTTAGTAAAACCCTATCTATAGCTTGTTGTAACCCTAGCAAGAGACGCTGTAAGCAAAAAATAGTCCAGTTTGCACAGACTCCACATCCCCTGACTATCTCGTCTACTTCCATTCTCCACTAGAACTGGCCATCTTAAAATGCTGACTGATCTGCAGATAGAGAGATAGATATTAGAGACAGTATCAAGCACAAAATTAAATTAAAAGATATGACTATATGAGACCAATTGGAAAAGCAATAGACTTAGACCTAGCATAGGACCAAAGAAGACAGAACAGTATTAAGCTTCTGGATATTATTATGATTAACAGTAATCTCATTTCTATAGCACTGAAGAGCCAGAGCTCCTTAGGTGGTTCACAGCAATGTATAATTTGCATTGCCTGTACAATTCCCATCAGATTCAGATTCCTAGGCATGGATAACTCTCATCATTGCCCAATAGATGTCTTATTATTAGCAACCCCATTTACAGAATTTCGCTATCTACAGAACCCCACGTTTCATAAATTTATTAACCATTTTATATATACCTCTTCATGTGAAACAAATCCTGAAGCAATAAACAATCAAAAAAGACCACCCACCCACCCACAAACACACACACAATCTTGTGGTTGGTACAAAGATTGCTCATGGTTAAAGGAAAGCCAGTGCAAACAGACATTTTCAGTAAATGCCTAAAACATGTCAGGGGGGGATCACAGAGTGGATCCCACTGCAGAAAAGGACCATCTCCATGTGGTCACCAAGTTAAAATCCAGAAACCACCATGACATGGACAACAGGGCCTCCCCGAAGGCCATAGCAAGCTGGATGATTGGTATAGGACGAGATATTGCTTGAACAAAACAGGACCACTGTTGCAACATTTCAGACGTCCATCAGGAATGCTGCACCTTCCCAACATTACATCCTGCTGAAGGCTCCAACTGGTATTTTCATTTGCTTTCCAATAGCCTTTTTTCTATTAACCTGAATGCATAGAAGATGTTACTACATACGATATCTTATCCTTAGTCTGAAAATGAATCTCATCAATTGCAGTGTGTAAAATAGTTTCTACTTTAGTGTTCATGAGCATAAAGATATGAATAAAGTTTAACTTCAAAGTCCAGGCTAAGACTTGACAATGACAGTTCCAGGAATTTACATGAACAATTAAAAAAGAGTTTCCCTCAAATCCACTCAAAAGTAAAATAGAGACAGGGCTATACCACTAACACTGTTTTCCCCTGATAGGGACTATTGAAAGACACTGCAGAGTCAATATTAAGCTGTACTGTGGAACTGCTGGGTTCTAAGTAATGGTCAGCATCATGTTCTACTGGGCTGTGATCTTTTTTGTTCTGCCTGAATTTTTGGGAAGAAGCAACAATTCCTTAAAATAACATATGGGATAAGAGAACTTGGTTATTATCCCACTGTAAGTCCCCAGAACTTGGTAAGCTATTTTTAAAAATCAGGAGAAGCTTTAACTAGTTAATAAGTCAACTATTTCCTTTAGCCTGAAAGCATTTGTAGATAAGATCCAAGTTTAATGTGTTATCCACACATCAAATAGCTAAATAATAGTGACCTTCTTGTTACTTCTAAACAACATGTTGATTTGAGATTTCAAAACTTCTTTCTGACATTTTCTAGACAAGACTTTTCTAAAAAGAAAGATCCATATATCTAACTCCACCATCTTCATCAGAAACATCTGTAGCATTTCTGTATGCAAACTGCTTTCCTGTTTTTATGGCACGCAGCCTCCTACTGTCTGTACAAGGCGGGTCATTGTTTCTCCTGTATTAAAGAGGGTGACTTGCCTATAACTCCAACAGAAGTGGCATTTGTGTCTGGATTTCTGAGCATCCAAATCAATGTATTCCATCCCAGTACTATTCTGATCTCCTATTAAATCTCCCTAAGAAATATGCAAGTTTAGCATCACAATCAGATTATTGCTGACAGAAGCATTTGCAAACTACATAATGTTTAGACTACCATTCACTGGATGGATGCACTCCTGAAGGTATTCATACGATTAAGATTAGCTCAGTTTCAATTAAAGGCTCATGTTAAAATAGACATAGTCTCACCAATGCATAGCGCATTAGCAGAGTGAAGAAGAAAAGTGCCGAGCACTTTTTAAAGTCATCAGGATGGTGTAACTAGGGTACAGTTCTGACATTAACACCAGTGCTAGGAAAGCCACTGCAATTAATCTTGGTGCATCTATGCAAAGGAAGATGCCATGACTCAGAAAGGGTGAATTTAAACACAGAAACCAAAAGGGATCATCGAGATATGTATCATTATGCACAGCCCAAAGTTACACATAGAGAAGAATGAGGGAAAGAGGATAGAGAAATATATACACAAAAAGTGATCAAATACAATATATCATCATCATCATCTGTAGTTTATCTAGAGCAAACTAAGGACATTTATAGAAGTATCATCTAGATACAGTAGTTTGTTCCGGGGGGGGGGGGGGGGGATGCAAGACATAAGGAGCAGCAAATTGCATGTTTATCAACTGAGAAATTTCAAGACTCCAATCAAAGGTCTCAAGTGGGATTATGCGAATATATACAAATGAGTGTAAGGCTATAACTGTTCCAATTTCACATCTATACACAGACCCTTTTTGATTAGCACTGATGTCAGCCACCAAATATTTGTTTGATTTTGAAAGCAATTTTGTCTGTAGTTGGAGGATAGCAAAAGGTGTCTAGAAAGAGAATGCAGCCACCTTTGCAATTACACAATCCAATAGATCCTTATAGATAAGGTAGATCTGGCTTGGAGGATGGAGGTCTTTCTCTTCTCTAAGCAGGTAGGTTGTGAATATTTAAAGAACCCAAGCAGTAATGAGAAGAATAACACCATCAGAAGTTTCCAATGTTCCCTCATTATGTTCTTGGCTGCTGGTTCCAAGACTTAAATTAAACTGATTACTTTTATGTATTTCCTTCATAATACATAATACATACTATTCTTCCCCTGCAAACTCATCTACTGCTGGCCCTTTCCACTTATGTGCAGTGCAGCAGAAGCCAAAAAAAAAAAAAAAAAGCTTGAACACAGAGTAAGTAGCTACTCCCTTAACAATGCTGTTTTTTGCAGATTCAAACCAAGATTAGTATTTCTTGGCGCACAAGGTTTGATTTTTCTCTCACAATGTTAAAGCACAACAAGCAGCCCATCTGAGCTCTCAACTCCCTCTGCTTCACTGACATCACCAAAAAAACATTTTAGAATATCCAGCTTTTCCCGTGGGTAGCATCCAGTGCCACTATACAAAAATGGTTACATAATTGTTGCTTTTGTTGTATAGAGCATTCTGTACCCGATAAGTGACTTCTGCTTTGTCTATAACTTTACAAAGGGATTATATGTAGTGTTAAAAAGAGCATCCAAAGTGAGCTGTCTTCTCTTTTCAGCTTATGCTTCCTTTGGATTTTAGAAAATGTCAAGTTAAAAGTCAGTAGCAATTATTCCACAAAACCAATTAGCACCATCTAATGACGGTATGGACAATCACTGAAGATCCACTATAAGCAGCAGCATCCAATAATGCAATGCGTCCTGGCGCTGGTGACTAGAAATGAGCGATTCCATCTTGAACGAGGCAACATGTAGGCCGATTACTTGGTTTTTGAACTTCCAACACTAAAGAGTGACTTTGGTGGCCTATTATGGATTACAAAAAACCAGGAAATATGTGACCCCAAAAAAAGGACAAAAGAGAACAGTGGTCTGATAAAAGAAACTAGCCTAGTAAAAGATGTTTCTCTGTTAAAACAAGACAAGGAACTCACCAACTTTGGTTTAGGTTGTCTCTCTGTGGTCACTTGATTTTATATAAAACCACAGAATAACTTTTATTTATGAGTGTTGCTCCAAGGATAATCCTCCCTTATCTAACAGATGAAGTGAGAATCAGGCCTACCCATTTTCTAGACCAGCTTGACAAAATACGAAGAAGGTGATGGCAAACAAAGAGATTCAGCCTGCTTCTTGACAAACGTACAGTTTTGGTCAAGTACCATCTGCTGTCAAGAAGCATCATCCACACATGCCCCATTTACAGCTGAAACAACATGCAGCTATGTACATCACATCATTTCTGAAGAAGTCAAGCACTGGGAAATGCACTTTGTAATGCTCTTTGCAATGCCTTATTTAGAAAGAAGCAGAGCGCTGCTACCACCTATTAGGTTTTTCAGTCCTTGACCACCTTTCCAAAATTCCAAATCCGCACAATAGGATACTGCCCATGTGAAGCAGCATCTAGAGCCAGGAGAAAGAAACAGAGATCCCTCTGGAGTATTACAACCCATTAGCCATATTGGTGCAAACGCATTTTGTCTATTATTGAAGAGGAGAACAAGTAGTGAGGCTATTGTTACTTGGTTCATCCCTAAGCACCAGGTTGCCCACAGAAGGCAGAGTACAGCTGTTTAGAGGTAATAGATACCTGCCTTCACAATTTACATCTTGTTAATAATGTAAAAGTTAACTCATGGTGAAAGAAAATATTACGCAGGCCTGGCCCAAGACACTTTGCTACCTGCAGCAAAGGATAAATATAGTCTTGCCACCCTTACTCCTATTCCACATACAGAAAGGAGCTGGAACTAGATTTAGCTCAACTCCAGCAATGGAGGCAGCATCCTTACCACATCTGAAGGCAGCAGACCAGTTGAGGAGGTGCGGGACAGGTTTGTGGCACATACATCTCTATTCTTCAACCAGGCAGACTGGCTGGGAACTTCTTACCCAATGACAGGGCCAACCACATCAGTGCCCATCTTTCCACAAGTCCCAAGGGTGACGTGTCTGATTTCAAACTTATTCTAGATCTCTTACATAATAAAAGCAGGTGTGGAAAATCTGGACACCCCCACCCATTATAAGCTTTGCCCGGTGTTCTCAATAAAGAAAAGAAAACATTTCACAGATGAAAAAACTGAATCCACTAAACAACTGAATGCCAGACTATTTAGGAAATGCCCAATCTAGACAGTGTGTCAAATGATGTGGCAACCTTTATGACAAGATATGACAAGCACAAATGTGATAGGAACAGTAGAAAGCAAGGCAAGATTCTTGTTAGCAGCTCCCTATTCACTGCCTAAAAGAAACACTTGATTTTTTTTTAAATCCCAAATAGTGAGCACAAAAGGTACAATATAAACATTGGCTGCTGTTGGGTTAATATATATGGGGTGGAATCATTACTATAGGGGGAGCAGAGAGGCTGCCAAGGGGCTTCCAAAGTTAGTGGTATTTCACTGTTGGCTTGTATTCCCTCAAGTTTGTACACAGGACCTTAAGGGCACAATCCTATCCCTGTTTGAAAATAAAAAAGCCCTACAACTCATCGCATTCCTGGTTAGGTGGGGAATGCCAGGAGCTGTAGGGCCTATTTCTACCTCAACATGCATGTATGTTATCTTACTTAGTGTGCAGCTTTATTTCAGACGTGTAAAGGAAAAGTCGCTGCTTCCAAAATACTGTTTTTCAAAGCAGGTATTGCCCACACAGTCTAGCATAAACAAGCATAGCTGGAAATCAAAAACACATAATAATGCCTAACCTGTTATTTCTTCCAGTTTTGTAAATCTGGAAAAAACATCAAGGCCAACAAAAGTAAACACAATCCAGCCAAAGGTTAAGCTCTCTTAAGTCCCATTGATTTCCATGGAGAATAATGTGCATATTTCACTTGGCTACAAACACGAATGGGTCTTAAAATGCTCAGTTTTGGGTAGATTATTTCCATTATTCTTTGCATACTTCTCATAGTAGCCTCCTCCCTTACACTTGCTTGCAACACTTCCAGGATACCCAAGTGACTTGGTTCTATTTGCCTGACAATCCACAATGCTTATTCTGTTCCCCTCTGGCTAGACCCAATGGATAGAAACATAGAAACAGAGCGAGTCAAAAGGGGTCTCCCAGGCCATCTAGTCTGACCTCTGTCACCAGCCGGCTCTGCTCACAACATGCCCCCCATGTGCACGTCCAGCCTATCTTTGAACACCCTCACCGATGGGACCTCAACCACCTCCCGTGGAAGCCCATTCCACACCCTTGGGATCCTGTCAGGAAGTGCTTCCTGGCATCCAAATGGAACCTGGGTTCCCTGAGCTTTGCTCCATTGGAGCACGTCCTGCCTTCCTCTGCAGGGGAGAACAGGTCTCTTCCCATCTCCATGTGACATCCCCTCATATACCTGTATGTCGCCAACATATCCCCTCTGAGTCTCCTCTTCTCCAGGCTGAAAAGACCCAGTTCCCTCAGTCTCGCCTCATACCCCATCCCCTGCAAACCAGCCACCAACCTGGTGGCCCTACACTGCACTGACTCTAACCTGGCTATATCCTTTCTGTAATGAGGGGCCCAACACTGAGTACAATACTCCAGTTGTGGGCGCACCAGAGTCGTATAGAGTGGTAGTAATCCCTCTCTTGATCTAGAAGCCACACTTCTGGCTATGCAACCAAGGGTGGTGTTCGCCCTCTTGACCACCGAATCACACTGCTGACTCATGTTTAGCCTGCAGTCAACCAGCACCCCGAGGTCCCTTTCACAAGTGCTGCTCTCCAGCCACTTGTCCCCTCACCTATACTTATGACAGCTATTCCTATGCCCCAAGTGCAAGATGTTGCACTTATCCACATTGAACGCCATCCTGTTGCCTCCTGCCCACTTCCATAGTCTGTCCAGATCCTTTTGGATCTGGAGTACCTGCTCCTCAGATGTGGCCACTGCTCCAGTTTTAGTGTCCTCTGCGAATTTGATCAGCAGACTGTTCACCCCTTCTTCCATGTCATTAAAGAAAAGATTAAACAGGATCGGCCCCAGAACAGAGCCCTGGGGGATCCCGCTTGTCACTGGCTGCCATCCCGATGATTCCCCACTAATGGTTACCTTCTGCTTTCAGTCAGTCAACCATGCCCTAATCCACCGGACAGTGCTTTGGTGTATCCCAAAACTCCTGTTTCTCCACCAGGATATCATGGGGCACTTTGTCAAAGGCCTTGCTGAAATCCAGGTATACCACATCCACTGCATCCCCTCCATCTAGCCATCGCAAAACCTTGTCATAGAATTCCACAAGGTTTGTCTGGCAGGACCTGTTTTTGCGGAAGCCGTGTTGTGTGGCTGTCAGCCTCCCTTCCCTATCTAGCATCACTAGATCTCTCTCTATTATGAGCCTTTCCATTGTTTTTCCTACAATGGACATAAGGCTAACAGGTCTGTAATTCCCCATGTCCCTTCTACTACCCTTTTTGAAAACTGGGACCACTGATGCCACCCTCCAGTCCTCTGGAACTTCACCCGTTCTCCACGAGGCCTCAAAAACGAAGGCCAGCGAGCGTGAGAGAACCCCTGCCAACTCTCAAAGTACTCTCGGGTGTAACCCATCAGGGCCTGGCGCCTTGGTAATGTCCAGTGCCCTAAGGAGCCCCTCGACTTCAAGGGGGGTGACTCTAATCTGTGCCCCTAAGGCTCTTCCAACATAAATGCAATAGGCTGCCTCCACAACACCTGAGTTACAAGGAGTTCCATATCCCGCAGCTGATAAAAATTCACTGGGAATGCCACCATTCACAAAGCTCAGTTTCATTTCCAACAATGTTGCACTAACAAATAGCTTTGGTAAACAGCAACACAATAGAAGCTACAGTGACATGTCACAGCACAGGGGCATCCATCCCATTAGGGCAAGGCAGCTGATTTTGAATAACAAAATATTTGTTATTTAATTCTGATCTCACTACCAGGGAGAGAGATTTATGGGATATTCTGCTTCAGGTACCAAAATAGCTCAGGCCAACCCTGCATGGCAAGTATTAACAGAACACAGGCTTTAAAAAATAATAACTATACTTTGCACGCTGAGGATGAGGGGCAGGTACTGCATTTCACAATAGCATGCTGAGCTATTATATCTTAAAATGAACCAAGCTCCAGGATTACAGAAGGTTATATCAGGTCATCAATACTCACCCTGAACAGAAACTCTCCATTTTATTAAAACATTATGAAATGGATTGCAAAGCATTCAGAGATAGTCTAGAACTTCACTGCGAAGCACCGAATAGTCTCAGAGAGAGAAATATTCCTGGATTTCTTGATAACTTGATGAAAACTGGCAGTGAGGAGTTTCCAAACATGGCCAGTGGGCCTGGATAAGAGAACTCAAGGACATAAGCATCACTGAACATACCCATTGTGTTCTTATTCTGTATTTCTTGCATACACAAAGAGTTATATTCTCTACAGGGCATGCAGGGCATTATGGGTTCTGGTGGGTAAGGTGTTCCTGAGAAATGCATTTGCATTATTTTTTCACTGAGGAATGAAGGATTCTCTCACTGGCAGAAGGACCACCAATCCATGGCAGAGCACCTGCTTTGCATGCAGAAGGTTCCCGATTCAGAGGCTTGCATCTCCAGGTAGAGCTACCAAACTCACTTCTCTGAAACTGTTAAGCCACTGTAAGTCAGTGCAGATCAGAGATGCAGGACTTCAACCAAACCCAGCTTACCTTGGGGTCCAGTCCAGCCCTCTGGGGCTTCCCAGAGCACCCAACCTCATTCCCCTTTCTCCCAACCACAGTCGGCTTTGCATTTTGTGAATTTTGCCCATTCTGAATGTTTGAAATCCTTTTCCTAAGATATGGTGACTGGAAGTAAAAGTGTTAAGCTAAAACATGCTGGTCTTTTTGGCCCTGCCCACCAGAGGAATGTGGCCTCTGTGAACTCTCCAAAAGGGAATTTGGCCCTCTGGGCTGAAAAGGGTTCAGCAGCTCTTATCAACTACAGGCCTTTATGGTCAGTCTAAGACAACTTCACATGTAGGAATCCCTCATGCCAAGTTTCTTTTGAGGAACTATTGCTATGTGCCAAGTCAACACCGACTGCAAATCTAGTTTTGTCAAGACATTCTTCAATATCAATGGAGTTGGACCCAGAATTCTTCTGTGAACAAAAGGACTCCTTCCATCCATAGAGGAAATGGGAAATGGTAAAAGCTGGCCATTTTTACCACTGGTCAACTGGATCAGACACCCTACTGATGCAAAGAGCCCTCCTGGGCCCAAGCCATTATCATTTACCTATGGCAGATTAATTCAGATTATAATGAACCACATTCCTCCCTAATAAGTGGTAACTTTCTTTCTTTCTTTTTTATGGAGGATGCGATCTCACTAAACAAAGCAGAGAAATACTCCTCTCCGATGTGCTCTGTGTCATCAGAATGGGAAGGAAAAGGCATGGCTCCCTTTGCCAATTTCCATCTAACACTAACCACAGCCAAGTGAGGCCGAGAGCAGTTAGATGAAATCAACATTGATGTATCTTCCATACAGGTGGATCTTGAACTGGTTACCATTTAAAGACATTTTGGCTTCCGTATGTTGCAGTAACAGAGAATGATGCATATTCCCCACTTCAGCAGTGATAGCTGAGCCTTGTCTTCTAACAATAAGCAGTTATCCTTGTTTGTTAAACTGAACATCCTCTTAAGCATGAAATGAACCATTCGCCCAAGGCTTTCTCAAAGGGAATTGTGTCGGCAGTGTTAACAGTTTGCACTACCATTTTAAAGCCCAGACAATTGTGGGGAGGGTGGCAAATATCAGGCAGGAAATGCACCTTTTAATTGTGCTCTGGTAGTAGCACTAACACCATGGCACTCACATAAACCGGTGCTTACATAATGTAACTAGTGCTTGCTAGGGCAGTGGGGAAAAGTGGTGTTTTGTCACTACAACATCTTTAGCTCTAGCACTGGGACACAGCAGGATGGTGTCCACAGCCAGCCACCTGCCTGAATCAAGACCATATATAGGCTCTTATTCATACAATACAGGATCCAAGCTTAAATGGAGGTAACAATTCAACTCTCCCAGGAAGTTACATATCCAGCAGAACTGGCAGATCAAATAAAATAGAATGCAATTCTCTTACTTGATCCAAAGCAAGTAACTCCTGAACAAATCAAGGACTATTTGCTCCGAAGTGCAGCAGAGCACTGCAGTCCTGCCTTCACTTTTCTAAGAGGAAGGTGACACTTTGCCATGCGTAGCAACTTGCCACACAGGCAAAGGTTCTGCTGTAAATAGATCTGCCTCGTTTAGAAACTGAGCTTAACCTAAGAATCTCGGAATAGGAGAGGCAGAAATAGAACCTTTTCTCCAATGCCTAGCTTGGGCCAGGCCCTCTTGTGGAGGACAGGTGTGCAGGAAACCTCCAAAGGGAGGAGGCAGGATTGCCAGAGCTCTTGCAGCAACCTGCGCCCACAGATGTCAAAAGGCAAGCAGCGGAGGCAAAGGGCCATTCCTTCAAGGATGCAAGCAGACATTCTCTCTCTATCATCCTCTTCTGAAAAGCAGAATCTTGATTCCAGAAGCTACAGGGCAGAGTCCAGGAATGGAAGCGAGCCATGAAATCCTGTGTGCCCAGAAGATGCAAGCGATAATTCCTACCCATCTGGCCTCTTTTTTCACACAATTCAGTAGGCCCTGTTAGTGCCTTGCCAGACCTGCAGAGCCCTCCTACCTGCCAGGGCAGGCTCCTTCATCATCCTATACAGGAACTCCCTTAAGAAAGGGAACATTATGCTAGCCCTAACCCAAACCTTGAAATGGTTCTAAAATGTGGCATACAATTAATTTAAAATAAGTAAATCAAGCTTCAGTGTTGTTTGTGAGTATGCTTGCAAGGTCACATACCAAACAGATTTTTTTTATTTATTTTTATTTATTTTTCAATTTATATCCTGCCTTTTTCCTACAAAGGGCTCAAGGCAGCTTACATCATTCTCCTCCTCCATCTTATCCCCACAACAACAACCCTGTGAGGTAGGTTGGGCTGAGAGTCTGTGACTGGCCCAAAGTCATCCAGTTGGCCCCATGGCTGAGCTGGGACTAGAACCCAGATCGCCTGAGTCCCAGTTCCATGCTCTTAACCACTACATCACAATTGGCAAGGGAACCCCCAAAGACAAACTAAATTTGGGAAAGAGTTTCAAATATGCTTTTTTTATTCTTAAAAGGGAAAACAATCACTGTAGAGGTCAGACTGAAGTGCTCTAAATTAATTAGTCCCAAATACCTATCAATCCAAAACAAAGACTACAGTCTCCACTTTCATATAACTATACACTGAGAGTAGCCTGGGTGTAGAGTGAAAATCCACATTTTTCAGCTTGCTTTATTCCAGAGAGGGATGCAAGGAAGTGATGAGTTAAAGTACGTAAAATAACCTGCATGCTGTCTCTGTGCATTTCTGCCCAGAAGCCAGCCCCACTGGGTTATATTAGACTTAGTTCCAGGTAAGTGCATGCAGCACAGCAGCCTTCGGCCATCTTTTGCATTCACCTAAAGGATGCACGAAGATGCAATTGTCAGGAGCCCAGACACTAGCGGATCGGTACTGTCCACAGCTGGCTGCCAGTGCAAACAGGCAGATCTGGTTTCCCCTCACTTTGCAGCTACTTTGGCTTGGAATGATTTGCAGGCCAGCACACCTGGGCAGCAGCAGAGTGGGGGAGGCTGCACTATGAGGCTTTGTACGTGGTGCACTTCAACAGCAGCTCATCTGCTCAGGCAAGGCATGTCCCTACTTCCTCTGCTTCAGCAGCCAGTTAACCACTTGGTACAAGCTACACTGATGATCGGTGCCTAAATGTGGACAGCACATAAGGAAAGGGTTGTCCTTCTCGCCTGGTCTATATTAGTATTGTCATACTTAGTTATTTTAATGGTAGTTCAATTGTTGGCTGCAATGTTATTGCTGTACTCTGCCTAAGGAGCTCATCTGAGCTCAAGTAAGTGCATGCAGCACAGCAGCCTTCAGCCATCTTTTGCATTCACCTAAACGATGCATAAAGAGGCAATTGTCAGGGGCCCAAACACTAGCGGATCAGTACTGTCCACAGCTGGCTGCCAGTGCAAACACGGAGATAAGTTTGGCAGCTTGTGAAGGTAAAACTAAATTAATAAATGCAAGCGGAAGCAGTTTGGTTTCAGATGCCAGTTTCACCACTGGGGACAGGGCCACCCATTATTCTTATTTTTTATTTATTTATTTATTTATTTATTTATTTAGGGAACTTCTATGCCGCCCTATTCACCAAAGCCTCGGGGCGGCTCACAATCATAAATAAGTAACATAATATAAAACAATATAATTTAACAGTATAAATTAAGTCGCCCTGGCCAAAGAATAAAATATAAATAATATTAACAATTAAAATAACGTTTGAAAAAAAAAGGTCTTCGCCTGGTGCCAAAAAACAAATAACGATGGCGCCAGGCGGACCTCTCTGGGGAGCGCATTACATAGATTGGGCGCCACCACAGAGAAAGCCCTCCTCCGGGTACCTACCCTCCTAATTTCCTTCACGGAGGGTTCCTGGAGAAGGGCCTCTCCCGCTGATCTCAAGGGGCGGGCGGGCATATATGGACGTAAGCGCTCCTTCAGGTACCCAGGACCCAAGCCGTTAAGGGCTTTATAGGTCATCACCAACACCTTGACTTGGGCCCGGACTTCAGTGGGAAGCCAGTGAAGCTAATGGAAAACTGGAGTCACGTGAACATAACACCCAGTCCTCGTCAGCAGCCTGGCAGCTCTATTTTGAACCAATTGAAGTATCCGGACCGTCTTCAAGGGCAGCCCCACATAGAGCGCGTTACAGAAGTCAAGTCAGGAAGTCACCAACGCGTGTGTCACTGTCGCCAGGCAGTCGTTCTCCAGGTAGGGGTGCAGCTGATGGATCAGCTGAAGCTGAAAGAAAGCGCTCCTTGCCACCACTGTCACCTGAGCTTCCAATGAAAGCTCTGGGTCGAGGAGCACTCCCAAGCTGCGGACCTTGTCCCTAAGAGGGAGTGCAACCCCATTCAGGACTAGGTTCAATTCACCTTCCCCGAAGCCCAATCCGCCAACCAACAGGACCTCCATCTTGTCTGGACTGAGCTTCAGTTTATTGGCCCTCATCCAGCCCATTACCTCGGCCAGGCACCAGTTCAGCACAGCCACTGCCTCACCTGGATTGGTGGAGAACGAGAAGTAGAGCTGGGTATCATCAGCATACTGATGATTCCACAGCCCACACCTTCTGATGAGCTCTTCCAGCGGTTTCATGTAGACGTTGAACAGCAAAGGGGACAAAATGGATCCCTGTGGTTCTCCATGGCATAGCTGCCATGGTACAGAGCCATAGTCCCCCAGCACCACCTTCTGGAATTGGCCATTGAGATAGGAGCGGAACCACTGCAAAGCAGTGCCTCCAACCCCCACTCCCGCTAGCCTATCCAGAAGGATACCATGGTCGATGGTATCGAAAGCCGCTGAGAGGTCCAGAAGAACCACCAGGGACGCACTCCCCCTGTCCTTCTCCCTGCACAGGTCATCGTACAGGGCGACCAAGGCAGATTCAGTACCGTACCCGGGTCTGAAACCGGACTGAAATGGGTCCAAATAATCAATTTCATCCAAGAGTGCTTAGAGTTGTCCTGCCACCACCTGCTCCAACACCTTGCCCAGAAACGGGATGTTGGCCACTGGTCTATAGTTAGTGGCCATCTCTGGATCCAGTGACGCTTTCTTCAGGACCGGTCGGACTACCGCCTCCTTTAAAGGGGCAGGCACCCGACCCTCCCTCAGAGAAGCGTTAACCACTTCCAAGATCCAGGTCCCAATCCTGTGCTTGGTGTTGTTAATTAACCAAGATGGGCAAGGGTCCAATAGGCAAGTGGTGGGACGTACTCATCCAAGCACCTTGTCCACATCATCAGGCCGCAATAACTGAAATTCATCCATTAATTTTGGACCAGACGGCGACATTGGTATCTCCCCAGAAGCCTCTGAATCACTAGTAGAGTCTAGCTTGTGACAAATCTGAGCGATTTTCTCCCTGAAATGCTTGGCAAAGTCATCACAGTGGGCCTTCGAGGGTGGAACCAGATGTTTCTTAGGGCCAGGACAGACCAACCCTTGTACCACCCAAAAAAGCTCCACTGGACAGCATTTTGAGGAGGCAATGGAAACGGAGAAGAATTTCTTTTTTGCCGCCCTCACCACCACAGCATAGGCCCAATAATGGGCTCTTAAGTGTGTTCAGTCAGATTCATCCTGTGATCTCCTCCACCTATGCTCTAGCCGTCTCCTGGCCTGCTTCATCACCCGCAATTCAGATGTATACCAAGGGGAAGAGTGGGCTCTGCCTGGCGGGAGAGGACGCTTAGGAGCGATCGTGTCAACAGCCCTAGTCATCTCCCCGTTCCATAGTTCGACCAGAGCCTCGAAAGGAGCACCAGTCTTGTCAGCCGGAAACTCCCCCAGGGCCTTCAGGAATCCGTCCGGATCCATCCAGCTCTGGGGGCAGACCCACACAATCGGGTCCGCACCCTTACAGAGGGAGAGGCCGCTCTCGAGCACAAACCTCACGAGGAAGTGAGCTGACCATGACAGGGGTGTCAGACATAAATTCCTCACCCTCAGACCACCCTCTTCCTGCCCCGTTGAGAAAACCAGGTCCAGAGTATGTCCACGTTCATGGGTCAGGCCTGTGACATGTTGGGACAGCCCCATGGCCGTCATGGAGGCCATGAAGTCCTGAGCCACCCTGGTCAGACCAGTCTTGGCATGGAGATTGAAGTCCCCCAGGGCCAACATCCTGGGGGTCCTCAACACCAGGTCCGAGACGATCTCTGTCAGCTCAGGCAGGGAGACTGTTGGGCAGAAGGGTGCACAGTACACCAACAGAATCCCCAATCTGTCTCGGTAGCTCAACACCAAGTAGAGGCACTCCAGCCCTGGCCTCGAAGGGACTGGAAGTCCCGTGAGGGAGATGGAGGCTCGGTAAACCAAAGCGACCCCCCCTCCCCTCCAGGCGTGGACGGTGCTGAACCAGATACCCAGGCGGGCACATTTGAGAGAGGGCAACATCCCCACCCCCCTCGTGCCAAGGTCTCTGTTATGCAAGCCAGGTCGGCCCCCTCATCCACAATCAAGTCATGGATGAGGGAAGATTTATTGTGGGCTGACCTGGCATTAAGCCGACCTGGCAGATTCTTCTTGGCAGCCTAGGGCTACAAGGTCAGAGCAAGCTATCTTGCCAAATTAAGGCTGCAGTGCTATGCACTAAAGAACTAGTGTTAACCAGTGGTCAGGGTGTTAGAAGGGAGTGCGCAGAGCTGAGATCACATTTTAATAAGTATGGCATTTATCTCTGTCAATTGCAGTACAGCCATTCAGACATCATGGTTCATATCCCCAGAATGCATAATATTAATGGATAATTTTCAGTAGGTTTCGGGACTTACAAATGTAGAGCCATACACAAGAGTTCCATTCATATATGACACGTTAATCTCACTCTTCTTCCACTGAACTCATGACAATGTAAATAGTATCACTCAACTTCCTTTATCCTCACAACAACCGACTTGTGAGGAAGGTTAGCTTGGGGAAGAACTGCTGGCAGGGAAGGGATATGCCAGTCCTCGTCTCCCGTTGCAACCCACGAGTTCAACAGGTGCAGATCCACTTTAATACCAAACAAACAAGAGGGTGACTGGGGCTCCAGCCTGCCCGAACACTGTTGCCATCTCTTTCCATAAACTAATCCTAGGGACAGGGCTCCAGTGGTGAGTGAAAAAGGACATATGCTGAAAAAGCCCCTGATGTGTGAAGCACAGAAGGGAGGAAAGGGATGGTTTTGGTGGTTGCTACTGAAGTTACCGCCTGCCTTCCGTGGATCAGAGCGAATTTGCCTTTCCACGAAACGCAGCTCGTAATCCGATTCAAACTCAGGAGCGTGGCACTGCTTGCGATGCTTTCTGCGCCTCTCCCCCCGCGTTATGCAGCACATCTGCGGTTCTTCACAGGACCCGTGCGAGAAGCGGCGGCGACTTTCGAGCCCTAACAGCGCCTATAAAGGGCTCCGATGCCACCACTTTCTCCGCTTCTCCTTTCCCCCCTTTTGACTGGAACCGCAGGAGGGCAGCTCTAATCTCCCGCAGAACCACTACCGGAAAGCTACTTTTAAGAAAAGCCCTGTCTTGAGTATTGCCTGACCTCTGCGCGCCTGTCAATCGGGAAAAGTGACAGCAATAACGTGTGTGCGTGCGTGCACGCGCACGCGCGCGTGTCAGGAGGAATGGATTGCAAGAGAACAGCCAGCCACGGGAAAAAGGTCGCTTACTCCTCCCGCATGCGCTAGAACAGAGCTCCCTGACGGAGATTCCCTTCTCTCTCGGGCATTTGTAGTTGTCTGATGTTAGAACTACGTATAGTAAACCCATTAAAATGATCACGTTAGCCAGACTAACGTCAATCCCATTCATTTCTGTGCGTGCCCGCTACCACTGGAGCGAAAGCCAAGGACACTCGATGGCCATTCACCGTTCCCTTTACAGGTGAAATTATCGAGCAAGGATATGCAAATGAAGCGTCTTAGCGGGGCCCGGACCTGCGGGGGGAGGGGGAGGAGGAAAGCCTTAAAGGAGATGGACGCCTCACGTGTGTCTTAATGGGGGTAGGAAAAGGAAAAGCTCGCCCACATCTCATCTGCTGTCGCCTTCCCGGCTGTATAACCGCTTTTAGACCCCCTGGGGTGTTATTTGTTTATTCCCGTTTTTCGCCCTGTGAAACAGAACCATCATGAAGGCGAAAAATCCGATGCTGCGCACACCCGCCAGGGGGCAACCGGACAGCGCAAACTCCCTCCTGGCCGATCCGGTCATAATCCCATGCCAAGGCCGCGCCATCTAAACTGGAGCTTCGGACCAAAACCGGTAGCGGAGGGCGCTCTCGCTCGCTCTCTTTTCTCTCTAATTCTCTCCGATTGATCTTAGCGGTTATAAATAGCCGCTGCCCACACGCACCTAAGACTCGGATTTCGCGCTGTATCTCTCTGCCCCCCTCCCCCTCGTCCTCTCACTGGGATGCCTGGCCCGTTTGGAAGGCGCAGCGTAGCAACTCGGTTTAGGCAGCGAAGGTGTGAAGGCTGTTGGACAGACCACCTCCTCCAAACACAGAGACGCAAAAATCTAAAAAGACCGAAATATCGATCTTCGGAAGCACGCATCGTAACGCAGAGACGCAGCTGCCCATAATCCATAACATTCACCGCCCTGCCCCTGCCTCTTGCAGCTGCTCGCTGACATCTAGCGCTGATAGAACCAAGACGAGCAAATCCATTTCCCCTTTTGCTGCTCTACTCTCTCGACAAGGCCCGCTGCTCTCGTCCCGTTGCCCTGCCTAGGCTGTAGCCTTACGTGCAGCTGGCTGGGAAAGAAGCCCCGCGTGCGCGCAGCGCGATTGACTTCCCGATCGGGGGCTGCAAGTCCTGCCTCGCCCAGTCCTCGCCTCCCTTAGCTTGCCCTCCCCGATCCCCGAGACCACGGAGCAGGCTCCCAAATGCTGGGGCCGGGTGCGGCAGGGACGAGCCAGACAACGTGGCTTGAGCTGTCAGTGTCAGGGAAAATACGGAATCCTCCGTAGGAGCAACACTTCTAATGTGCGAGCGGGGGGAGGCGGGCGGGACAGTCCATGGCATGGCATTGCGCCACTCTCGCACGCACGCACCCCCGTTATACACCAGCGTTGCTTTGCAAGGGAGAGCCCCGTGATCGCCCCGAAAACCCCCGTGAATGATTGGGAGTGAATGGGCTCAAAGGCACTGCCCGCGTCCCCTTTCCCTGCATTTTCCGCCCCTCTGTTCATTCGTTACCTTCTCTTGAGCCCTGGTGAGTTTCTTCTGCATATTGCTGGCTATTTTCCCTGCAGTGACTCCTTTGCCCATCTCAGCCATCTTGACGTCCTTTTAAAATTATTATTATTATTTTAATAGTGCAGTGGTGGTTGAATTAATCAGACTGGGAGGAAGGGGAGAAAGACCAGGAGCGAAACAATGGCCATAGCCCTCTTCAAGAGCCAGAGACTAGAAGGATACAGCCTTTTAAAGCGACAGTATCACCAAGGCACGGCATCGTCTTAAAGGGACAGTACGTCCTCATTTGTAGCAAGAGAGCACATGAAGTGCTTGGTCTGTACAATGGGGTGAAAGTGCTGCCCGATCGAAGCAATGCAAGAAACAGAACGCAAAGAAACTCCAACTGATTGTCGACAAACCTTTCGTCTGCAAACATAAGTGAAACGTTATGGGTTGTGCCCAAAATTAGCGTTACTTAGAGCGGACCCATTAAAATGAATGAATCGGCAAGGAAGTCCAATTCAGTCACGTTTCAGTTCTAAAGAGGAAACTTCTAAAATGAGGGTGCTGATAAAAAGGAAGTTACTGATAAAAGTGGAAAAAGGGAAGGTGAAAAGAACATCAAGAGGCTAGCCAATCCTTTAAAAAAATAAAATTCAGCAAAAATACTTTGCCATTATTGTCATTTTCTCCTACAAGCAGACTAATGGGTATTTCTCTGGCAAAAGTGAAATATGGTTGCCACTTGGCAGACACCTTGAAAGAAATGTGAGGACCATAGGAAAATGTTCATAATAAGCAATCATTTGCATTTCTATATTGTCTAACAAACAAAGCTGTCTAGTTGGTTCACAACAAGTACCAATCACAACTATAAGATAATAAAAGCATAATATACAAATATTTACCATGCAAACATGAATCACTTGGAAATGCTTATCATCATCATTATTATTATTATTATTACATTGCATTTCTATCCCACCCTTTTTCCTCTTGTGAGGAACCTGAGGTAGATTACAATGTTCTATTTTATCCTCACAACAACAATCCTGTGAAGTAGGTCAGACTGAGAGCAACTGACTGTCTTGAGCTATGAAGCTCAAAAGTCACCTATTGTGCTTCATAGCTGAGTGGCAAATATAAGCCAGATCTCCCATATCCCCAGTGCACCGGTCCCACCACCATGCCACGCTGGCTCTCCCCATGTGGTGTATTAAGTGGCATATAAATATTCAATAAATACAATTTTAAAACCATTGATAAACAACTAAAAAGAGTTACATTAAGATTGTCAACCTGATTAAAACAATTGATATAAATGCCCTACCATAGACCATCACATGCCTGGGACCAAAAGATGGCTGATTGATGCCAGAATGGGGACAATGATGGCACCAAGCAGACCTCAATGGCAAGGGAGTTCCACAGATGAAGTGCCATCCAGAAAGCCCATTCCCTTGTGGTACCTTCCAAGCTCCTCTTGGAGGAAAACCTGGATTCTGATTGTGATGGCTGATAAGTTCATGCTGAGAGAGGTGCTCCACCAGATATTGCAGTATCATAATAATATGTGTTTATAGTATCAGTAATAATTTTAACAGTTGTTGTTGTCAATGATGTAATGAATAATTGTGATGATGTATCGAAGTATATGAGGCTTTGCTGGCAAGATAAGCCAAAAAAAAAAGAAAGAAAGAAAGAAAGAAAGAAAGAAAGAAAGAAAGAAAGAAAGAAAGGAAAGGAAAGGAAAGGAAAGGAAAGGAAAGGAAAGGAAAGGAAGAAAGAAAGAATCATAACTTACAAAAGACATACAAAAATTCACAAAAGACATACATAAAAATCACACATTACATCCCAAATACATAATCTCAGCATAAAATACAGAGCAATGGCAACTTTTATTATTATTGCTCATCATGAAAAGTCTGGCAAGTGGTCATTTTCTTCATTGTTCTGAATGCAACCCTAAGCATGTTCAAGTAAGTTCCATTGAGTTTGATGAGTCTTGTGCTATAGCAAGCAGGCTTAGGTTTTTAGCCATACTGCACAATCCTATGCAAAGGTACATTCCATTGATTTAAATGAGATTTAACTTCCACATACATGTGCTTAAGTAAGGCTGGAAAAACTCCTGCCTGAAATCACGAAGAACCCTGGGCAGTAATATGGTCTTAATCAGTATAAGGTAACTTCCTATCAGTGTCTTCAGTTGATATTTAATGGCACAAAGACCAATCAGCTTTTCAATAGTAAGGAAGTTTATACCTTGGAGACCACTGTCCTTTGGGACTGCCAGTTGCAGTTCAGGTGGTCACGGTGGGACACAGAGCAGGCCTTCCTCAGAGAAGAAGGCATATGAGGCAGGTTCATCTAGACAGAGAAAGCCCTTCATCTATTTTGGCACTTGTACGATAGCACTGCACTTTTCAATTTACAGTGCAATATGCAGTCCTCCTGAAAAGCATGGAGACAGAACTGATCTTACTGTGAGGCAGCATGAGCAGCATGAAGCTGCAAAATCAAAGAAAAGCTTTTGGCCATCATTTAAGACTGTCAAGATGGCTGCTAATTTGAATTATGTTTGTTCTGCTTTTTTCCTGAGAAGTTTGTAGTGAAGATTTTCTGCTCAGAGGCCCAAAACCTCTGAGGTACATGTGTGTGTAGACTCATAACAATGGCTTTGGTGGATCAAATGTACACAGGTATAGCTAGTCGAATATCCTGTTTCCCAGAGAGGCCCATGCAAAGTCCATAAGCAGAACATAGGGCTACATGAGCGTCTTGCTTATGTTCCACAGAAAGTGATCCGCACAGGCACACGGCCTGCAGACTGACCCAGTGCCTCCAGAACCAGGTGGAGCCTCACTGTGGGGGGAGCACTTGACCTCCTGTTCAGAAAAAGAGAAGTCTCTGTAGCCGAGACGCGAAATGTCCTGTTCGCTTCTGTGGTTCAGAAATGGTGGGCAATTGCTCTGGGTGCAGGACTCAGCCTTGCAGGTGTCTGGCACTTGGTCTTGTTTGCCTCTGCTATTGTAATGAATGAAGTACGCCTGATGATGTGGTGGAGCATAGACAGCAAAAGTTGTGTCTGAGGGGGACACAGGATATTTTCGATTCCTGCTTCTGAGGTGAGAGATGGTGCTCCAAACTCAGCCGGAGGATCAGCTCCCTCCACATCACAGCTGGCATGGAAAGAACCACACCGGTTGCTCCTTGAGGTCAGAAAGGTGACCTCAGAGAGGGGTAGACGGGAGTGAGCCAACGTGGGACTGGAGAGGCTGGGATGTGCACCATCCTCACTCCTCTCCCGCCTTCTTCCTTCCAGTTAGACAAGTGAAAAAGCCCACCTGACAAAAATGCAGGGTGGAAGGGTGGGGAGAGTCTCCACTGCTCATCTCACTCCATATGGGCTGTCTCTGAATTCAGGGGCTCATGGGCCTCCTGATAGGACGGCACCCTTGGTTTGAACATGCCGCAATACTGTTTGCTTGGTTTATGTGTTTTGTTAAAGGTGAGATGAACTCTAATGTATGAGAATATCCAGGAATGCTCCAACTATTAGTAGTAGTAGTAGTATTACTGATTATATTTGGTTTTAAACCTTTTAAGGCTTTTTTACATTTTAAGGCAATTTAAATTTAAATTGTTCTTTATTTAAAAATGTGTTTGTATGATTTTTTAAAAAATTGCTGCCATATAAATGGAAAATAAATACATACATACATACCATCCCACACAGTGGTGTATGCAGAGGAAGAGTATCAATTGTGTTGCAAGATCCTAGTGATGGCACAAACACTGGAATGCATGTTAAACAGCACTTGCAATAGTACAGGGTATGTTAGCTGGGGAAAGAATTGCTTTTTTCCAGTGACAAAACTCTGGGGGAAACGTGATGCTCCACAACTAATGTGCTATGCTGAGAAAAGGGATCTGGATTTTGAGCAATGAATGAGCGATGATCTCAGGTACATTCAAAAACAATAGTTGCATGGAAAAAGTTCATATTTGTTAAGGAAGAAAAGGAATGCTCTAAGGGGTGAGTCCAAGACTTGAAAGGGTGTAATGCTGACCTTTCTATTTACATTTTCAAATTTGACAGTGTAATCTGTCCACTCAGAAGTCTTACTGAGTTCAGCAGAACTAACTCACGGGAACATAGGTTTAGGATTGCAGTCTAAATTGCTGTAACTGGCAGATTAATCAATTAAAAGTTTTGGCTCTGTTGCAACTGTGCAAATACACACCTGCCAAAATCACACATACACAGCCCTGACAAACAGTCCCCATTTCTACCAATCAGCTATTTGGCATGCAGCCCAGGTAGCTGGTTAGAAAGGGAGTTACAAATCTTGCATCTGCTGGTTAGTGCAGTTCCCTTTTCCGCTATAGTTTGGGCACATATACCCTACCCCAGCCAGATTTGGATGACTGAATATTGTACTTAGTTGTTATGTGGGTATAATGTATATTATATATTCCCAGTTACAATGTATATGCCTAATGTATAAGAAAAATAATTGTGTAAATACAATTATTTTCTCATTTGCATTAGTCATCTATCACTATGTAACATTCTATACAGAACTTACTATTAGAGATGTTGTTCTAGCAAGTGATAGCTAAGTACTGAAAATGCATACTACGTTCATTTTTATTATTTTGTCTTTGTATGCATTTTGAATTTTGCAAAAGCAGGAAATATATAAAGAGCTAGTGTTTGGTGAGGGTAGATTTTAATTGTTGGGGAATGAAGGGCATGTTCAATTATATTTTAAAGCGTTTTTGGTTGCAATACTAGATGGGCTCTAAACAAATGTATTTTAGGGTGTAGTCTTATGCATATTTAGATGGGGGGAAAAATCCCAGCATTTCACAGTCAGAGAATGCTGGTAGCCATAGGACTATTTCCCATCTTAACAATGCATAGAATTATATCCTGCTTAAGTGATCTCTCTCTCTCTCTCTCTCTCTCTCTCTCTCTCTCTCTCTCTCTCTCTCTCTCTCTTTCTCTCTCTCTCACACACACACTCACTCACTCACTCACTCACTCACTCATGTCTTTCCTCCTCCTCTTGGCTCATCATCTTCTTCAAACCCTGCTTGAAACCCTATTGCAACATATTCTACACCATAATCCATTGATGAACGATTAACATAACAAAGGCATGGTCTATCAGCAGAAGAGTTAATGCTCTGATCTTTGCCATATTTTTGTATTTTATGTCTGGAAATAGCTCTAAATAAATAAATGTGGAACCTCTGCCACACAGTGTGCCAACCTAACCTGAAAGTATCAGTGGCAGTATGTTAGGGTGAATTTTCTTTAGGGTTAAGAATGGTAGAGATGTGTAGTCTTCTGTCTCACCACTCTTAGTCACCTGTGGGGATTGCTCCCCAGGGACTGGTTTGAGAGTGTAAATGAAAAGCAGATCACTGATTCCTGTTAAACAAAAAAAAATCAGGCTGGCAAAACAAGAACGGTGAGTCATCCAACCCAATGACAAACAGTGACAAATCATTCCAGGACTGCTGGGGAAGAAGGTGGGGGCGGAAGTACAGACAGCAGTTTGAAAGATTAGATTAGGAGTGGGCAGCGGCTTTCTTTCAGCATGAATCAACCGCAGGGTTTCTGGATTACCTGGAAGTTCACAGTACAGTTATTTGGAATGTCTAGGCTAACCCTAAAGAGGATGCCGAAACAGGTTTGTGTTTGCACAGACATAGCTGTTTTGCCTGTGGAAATGGTTGTGGCACGTGCCGCCAGAACTGTGTGTACGAGTGGCACTAGTGAACAGGATGAAGGGTCTGGACTTGCCTCCCCACCCAAGAGCTGATCAATGGTAATCAGAGCATCTGACCAAGGGACAACTGTGCTGGATACACTCCAGCAAGAGAGTATTCTAGCACATTCCCAAACATATCATAAACAATAGTCACAGATGAAGGGCAGTCTCCAGCACTGCCTCTCTGCTTACCCAATCGATGCAGTGCTAGCATAAATTCCCTCTACTGTAACCTGGAAGTGTCAGCTGCTGTAACAGGTTTTCCAGGGTACTCTGTGTGGAGTCAACCAGGAATACTGGTGTGCTAAATGCATTATAACTGTTTTTACATGGGTCCCATGTCAGAATAAGCCACAGTTGCTTGTTACCATGCAGGGTGTTTTAGCATGGCAACAAAGCCCAGCAGATTTTTTTCCATTGTGAATTATTTTCATAAACACCCTGAAAACCCATAAATTGTAGGGTTGTTTAGGAAGGCTTGTTTTCAGGGTGGCTTTCTGAAGTCTGAATGCAGCAGAGTCATTTCAGGTGTCATGAATGGGCACCAGGGCATAATGCCCAAATGTGCATGCCCAGTGTATAGTTTTGAAGGGAATGCGAGGTCTGACAGTGAAGACATAGAAGCAGAGCGAGTCAGAAGGGGCCTCCTGGGGCCTCTAGTCTGACCCCTGGCTTCAGCCGGCTCCATTCATGACATGCAAACTGGTTGTGGAATCTCAGCAAGACCCAGTATCAGGTAAAGGTGAAGGGAAAGGCTGGGGAACAAGGAGAAGAGTTGTCCATCAAGGGCGATGGGGGTGACAGCCAACCAGCCTGTGGGAACAATGAGATAGCAGAACAGGGGGTGACGTTGACAGCCGGGGCCGACTGGAGTCCCGGTCTGCCAATAGTGGACAGGAGGAGGAGGCAGTGGCTGGATGGGGCTCACAGCAGGGGTTGAGCAGTCTGTCTGACATAGAGGTCCCTGCCCTTGAGGAGGTGGTGTCAGTGGCTAGGAGGCAGCATAGGTAGCAAATTCAGATAACTGAGAAGCAGGAGGATCACAGAAGGATGGGGTTTCCCAGTCCTCCACCTGCAGAGATGCAACGGGTAGAAAGAGGAGGCAGACTAAGGGGTGTCAGAGAGGGTTCAACACCTCAGTCTGGGTGAACTCAGAAACATGGAACAATAAAATCTTGTGCAAAAGCAAATTGGGTGTAGTGTGCTTACTCGGGAGGAGAGCCGCACCTCACGACATCAGCATGGGTTGTTTAAAATGGTGAGAGAGCTGCTTGATAAGACTAAGAACCAAAACAAACTAAATCCTGCTGGCTGCTTACTAAAAATATGTCTTCTTTATGATATCTTAAAATGACACTAGCCAATTTATTCTTCCATGTCATTGTCTCATTATACATTGACACCCTTTTTCCCTTTGGAAAATTTGTGCCTTTGGGGAGATCTGCACAAATTTAAGGATATTTTGCCCACAATCACTTTCAGGGAGATTTGCACAAATGTAACATTATTTCATTTTCCCCTTCAGAGTGATTTGCTCCTATTTTACTTTTTCGTGCTGCTTCAGGGAGATTTGTACAAATGTAACTCTAACAGTGTGCTTTAGACAAATCTCCCTGAAGGATAAAGAAAGATAAAAAACCCAACTTTGCTAATGGGTGGAAATTAGCTCCTTAGCAGAGTCCTGGCATGGGCCACTGAGCCTGTGCTGCCAAGGCCCATGGGGTGTGTGCCAAGGTCAGGTGTGAGCACTCAGATGGAAACCAGCCACAGCAAGCCAGAGTGCCTGACTGGGTTAGGAAGAGAATCCCTAATTCACTGCAGCTTATTTTCAGGCTCATTGTGATGTGCAAACCAGTGCACACTCAAAATTATGATAAACCAGGAGCAATTAGTTCATCAAATCTGTTCCATATCCTTCCAGTTTGTACCTATTACTGAAAGACAATAGACACAAAATAATGATAGAAACTGACTGCTGTTATTACACACAGTAATTGAGATTTTCATTTTCCAGTAATTTTATTTATTTTTATTTATTTATTTATTTATTCCTTTTCCATATTGCCCAATACAGTGAGCTCTCTAGGTTCACTTTAAGTATAACCATAAGATACAATTCAATATCTTATAAAAGCTTAACAATATAGTCTAAAACCAAAATAAAAACAGTGCAAACATTTAAGACACAGTAATATTTTAAATGGTGGAAACTGGAAGACTAAATTGCCTGAGAAAATAAGAGCATCCTCATCACCCGGTGCCCCAAGACACAACATCGGCACCAGGTACAACTTCGTGAGAGGCTCGTTCCGCCGCTGAAGTACTGCAACAGAAAAGTTTCTCTTCTTATTTGCCCCCTCCCATCTCACTTCATTTGGTGGGGACTCCCACAGAAGGTCCACTGAAGCAGTTCTTATGGTCTGGGCAGGTATATCAGGGGAAAGACAACCCTTTAGCTAACCTTACCCTCATGCTGTTTATGTGGAGTATACTTGAAAAGAGGAAAAATATCCCATTAGACTGGAGCAGAGGCAAGTTCTGGTTATGGGGCTGGAGTTCCAAAATCTTCCAATAAATTGCTTTCATGACTATTTGGTTCAAGAATGAAAGCTTCCCAATGATTGGAGCAGTTCAATTACAAGCAATTGTGATGTTTGTCAGTGCTTGATTTGATGTCTGTGTTAGGAAGACTCTTTGCTATTTAGGAAAACATCATTGGCTATTTAGGCCAGAACACTCACTAACGCCAGCTTGCATATCCAATCATGCTTTGTGCCAGGACAACCCAGCAAGCAAGCATTATGGGAGGGATAAACAAACAAACCTCATATTGCTCTAAAACAAACCGTTGTGCAACCCTCAAATAACCTGGCCTTGCCAGATTCATGTGACAGAAGAGCACCTGAATAGGGGTGGCATATTCGGAACAGCAAGCTGCACACACTGCAGCTTCACTGTAGGTTAAATAACATATGGTGGCTGTCATTTCATGCAAACATCTACCTGTGCTACAATGTCTGCTTTTCAACATTTGTTTGTCCAAATAAGCATTTATTCTGAAAGACCTGCACTTTAATAGAAGTATACCTGGCTTTAGAGAAATATGACAGAAGGTTACAATTAAATGTTGAAAATCCAAATAAGCTTCCTCCTAATAGGCAAAGTACAAACTAAGGCAAGGGCTGCAGTGCTTCTCACCCCAGGAAGTAATCCTCTTTAGCATTGTGCTGCTTGGAAGGTCTTCCTACTCCCCATGTTTTAGTGACTGAAAACTGGGCTGTATAAACTGATGCCCCCTTCTTGGATGCACACTTTAACATGGTGAAGGGGTTTGAAAATGACAGAGAAGCCAAGAGCAATGCCACCAGGAGCCCAGACTGGCTCATTGGGCTGGGTGCCTAGCAGGATTACCCAAGGCATGAAGAACAAAGCTGAGATAAAAGTCCAAGATGCATCCACCCTCTTCAGAAGTAGCAGTCACATCAGCAGACAAGAATAGTGACTGGGCAGACAAGTACAAATAGTGCTGTTGATAATGACACAACCAGACCAAAGCTGGAAGGACTTGTTCAGAGGTGAAAGGAAAGCCTGATGCAACACAATATATACAATTCGAACATGGAACATGACAAGTATGAATCAAGGCAAACTGGAAATGGCTAAGCAAGAAATGGAACAGTTAATTATTGCCGTACATGGTATGAGAGAACTCAAGTGGACTCGAATGGGACATTTTCAGTCAGATAAACAGTGCTTTATTCTGGAAAGGACAAGTTCAGAAGAAATGGAGTGGCTCTAAGGAGGTAAGATGTGGAACAGGCACTAAGGAGCTATTAATACAAAATCTGAATCATATCAATCAGAATCCTCAGAAAACCTATCAACATAACCATCATTCAAGCCAGTCTACAATCCAACAACAGATGCTAAAGAAAAAATCAAACCCTTTTAGTCAGGTGTTGAAGAGAAAATTGATAACACTTAAATAAGACATGCTGATAATCGTTTGTGAATGGAATGCAAAAGTAGGAAACAAAGCACAATCAGATGTTGCAGGAGAATCTGGCCTAAGGGTAAGAGGCAAAGCGAGTGAATGACTCAGAATTCTGTGAAGTCAACAATCTGTTTCTTGAAAATAATACTTCAGGCAACTGATCAGACGACTCTATACATGGCCAAAAGAGAAATGAAACAGACTATGCAGCTGGAAAGATGAAGAAACTGAATCTACACTGCCAAAACAAGACCAGGAGCAGATTGTGGTAGGAAATATGCACCCTTAGTTCCAAAATAGGAGAGAAATGGAAACTAAGTTGTATGCTGAGAGGATGAAAGAACTGGGCCTGTTCAGTCTTGAGAAAAGAAGATGGTGGGATGACATGATAACATTCTACAGGTACCTTAAAGGCTGCCACGAAGAAGAAAGGAAAGACCTCCTTTTACTCATCCCATAGTGCAGGACTGGAACGTTGAACTTACACTACAGTACACCAGAAGCAGGTTGGACACAAGGAAGGACTGCCAAACTGCAATATGACAGTGGAACCAGTTGCCAAAAGAGGTCTTGTGCTTCCCCACACTAGAGACATTAGACAGTTATTTGAGTTGGCTGGTGTAACTAACCACCTGCACCAATAGGGAGTTGGACCCAAGGACCTTCTTGGCCTCCTCTGACTCAACTTTTCTCTGATTCCATGAGATCACTAACAATAGTGCCAAAATACAACTTCAGTAACATTCCTGAGGTATTTAAAGTCCACATAAAGTACAGATTTGCATTAATCAACTTAATTGACCATTAGACAGAAGAACTGTGAACTGAAACCAAATAAATTATGTATTATGGAAGAATGCAAAAAGACAGTTTCTGAAGCAAAAAGAAAGAAAAAGTTGAGATGGATGATGGAATAAACACACACAATTGCTAAGAACAGGTGAGAAGCAAAAGGTGCAGCAACAGGGACAGAATCCTGAATGCAACTTTTCTCTGCTATCATGTAGCAATAAAAAGAACTATTACAGTGGTCAGTGCAAAGAAATAGAAAAGAACAACAATGAGGATAAACAAGAGACGAGACCTTTTCTAGAAGATACAAATAGTCAAAGGGCAATTCAAGCTAGATTAGGAAAGCTGAAAGACCAACAGAGGAACATACTATCTGATCAGAAGAAAATAAGGAGAGGGTGGAAACAACATAAAGAACTATTCAGAAGAGATAAAAGATGACAGGCTCCTTTGAAAAGGAATCCTATGAGAAGGAGCCTACAATATGAGAAAGTGAAATATTAGAAGGAATAAAGCAGCAGGAGAAGATAGGATTCCAGTAGAACTATTCCAAGCTGCAGAGACTGAATCAGTCCAAATCCCAACAAGTAAGCATGGCGAAATATGGAAAATGAAACAATGGTCCAGAGTTGGAATCTTCAGTATACATTTCAATTTCCAACGAAAGAGAGGCAAAAGAGTGCAGCAGCAACAGTGATGCTCAAGGTGTTGTAACAAAGAATATTATCTTATACAAAGTAAGAAATCCCTGCTGTTCAAGCTAGATTCCAAAAAGAAGGAGAGGCATTTGAGATCATAATGAAAATATATATTGGCTATTTGAGTGCACCAAAATTTTTCAAAAGAAGATCACTCTATACTTTATAGACCACAGAAAAACCTTTGACTGTTGATCACAAGAAGCTATGGGTGGTCCTGAAAGACATGAGTGTGCCTCAGCACTTGATTGTCCCGATGCATAACCTGTATTGTGGACATGAAGCTACATTTTGGACAGAATGTGGAGAAAAAGAATGCTTCCTATAAGTAAAGGCTTTAGACAAGCATGTATTTTATTTCCCTAACTGTTCGGTCTCTACACAGAACCTATCAAAAGGAAAGCTGGATTAGGATCAGAGGAAGGACTGAAAATTGGTGAAACATGCATCAATAATGTAAGATATGCAGATGAAACTATATTACTAGCAGAAAGCAGCAAGGAATTGAAACTCCCAATGAAAGTGAAAGAAGAAATTACAAAAGCAGGACTGCAGCTGAATATTAAGGGAAAATCTTGACCTCAGATGAATTACAGTAGTGTAACCTATGAAGAAATTGAAATTGTGAAAAGATTTTCCATACCTTGTCTCAATTATAGTTTCAAAAGGAGTCTGCAGGCAAGAAATCTGAAGAAGACTGCAACTTGGAAGGGCAGCAATGAAGCAGCTAGAAAGTATAAGGCTGTTTCACTGGAGGCCAAGGCCAAGATCACCCACAGTAGCATATTCCTGATCGCTATGTATGGGTGTGAAAGCTGGACAGTGAAGAAAGCTGCCAGGAAGCAAACTGATGTGTTTGAAATGTGGTGTTGGACAAGCTTTGTGAACACCCTGGACTGACAGACAAACAAGTAAGTCCTACGAGTAGAGCAAATCAAGCCAGAGCTTTCCCCAGAAGCAAAAACAATAAAACTGAGGCTATTGTTCTTCAGGCACTTCATAAGAAAGCAAGACTTACTGGAGAAAACAGTCACGCTACAGAAAGTGGAACACACAAGACAAGGTGGAGGACCATATGTCAGATGGATTGCTTGCCTGAAAGGCCCCTTACGTACCCTTGGGTTTACAAGGCAGAGCTGATTAGGGTTGTGAAGGGCAGGGCTGTTTGGAGGGCATTCAAAGCATCACCGTAAGTCAGAAATGACTTGATGGTCCTTACCAACAACATATACGGAGACGCCGAGTCCTTTGCACAATGTTTTATCCAGTTAAGTCATTGGAGCTAACCTTGCATAATTTTCTGATTGGGTGGCTAACAGCTGAGTGGGCAAGATGACATCTGGCTACAACAAGCCTGGCATTTACTGATCTAAGATGTCTCTACATATGTGAGGATAACAAACTATTGACCACTCAAATGACCAAGCAGAGTGGCTTGTTTGTGCAGTCAGGCTGACACTATCTGAGGCAGGTAGAGAGTGGTCTGGGGAGAGAAAGCAATACCATGTTACACCAGGTTGTGTGGTAATGAGGAATGCTTGCTTCCTGTTGCAAGAGTGCATAGCTTGGCTGGTCTGAGTGAAAATGTTGGTTGCAGTGGCGGCTCTTCGTCCTGGGCTGACCTTGCTGTAGCCTGGGAACAATTAGCAAAGGGTTGTCTCCCCCTTACAACAGGTCACCAGTGCTTTAAATCAGAGCCTTGACTATATAGAATAGCATGTGAAAGCACCTCTCCAGATTCTCTCTTCTAGTTTGGATGAGCATTCATAAGCAGCAACCTGGTTTGCTCAAGGCTGCTTCTCATTCATTCCTTTGAAGGGGTACCCCAGATACACAAAGAAATCTATTGAATTCAGCATAAGACAAAATAATATTAAAAAAAACTCATCGCAAGACAATAGATGATTCTGTGATGACAAATCTATAGAAGCTGGTAGAACTTGTTCAAAGGGCACTAACAACGTAGTGTAGCTTCCCATTCCCTGATACAGCATGGGATGACTGCTGTTATTCCTACCTGTTCCACCCTTGGTTTGAGCATCCGCCTCCCTCCCAAATCTGCGATTACAAGCAGCAGTCTGCTGCTGGCTATTACATGTGTGTAGAACAGCAGGACAGAAGAAAGGGTGTGTGACAAATTAATATATTCTGATGTAGCTCAAAAGCGCTCTGTGGAGTGTCTACCATTCATCACCCTGAAGAAATATGGCAAATCTTATCACTTGTTCCCCAACATACATTGACAATTATAGGATTGGCATAAGTTGGAAATGACTTAACAGCACATAACAACAGCATAGATGGAGAAACTGAGTCCTTTGCACTATACTTTATCTAGCTAAGTCATTGGAGCTAAAAGTGCATAATTTCTGATTAATTGGCTACCAGTCCACTGGGCAGGATGACAGACTGACTGACTCTACTACAAGCCTGGTGTTTACTGATCTCAGATTCCCATACATATGTAAGACCTCTGCTCAGTCTGGTTCTGGAACTTCTGAACCACGCCTAACCAGAAGACCCGTAATGTTCTTTCCCGAATCATCTTCTCTGCCACTAACTCTGTATAGACTCTGCAAGTAGCATGAACTAGCTAAGTTAGACCAACTCTTTTCTTTTTATATGGAACTCTGTGTGTATGGTTGTTGCATGCTCTTATTATCTCTTTCCAGTTTCCCTGAATAAACTTTGACATTTTGGTGCACTGTTTTAAAAGGAAATTTCTCTCTGACACTTTCTTCTCATACTAGTTGCTAATCTACTTTCTGTGTTCTTAGCATATTCATAAGGATTTGTTAAGTTTTGCGTTTTCTGAGCTTTGGGCAAGAAAATCAAAGCACTTCCTTTTTTACTGTGTGCTGTTCTTCTAGAGCAGATAAGAAGGGGCAGTTCCTTGGCAGTCGGTCTCAGAATCTCCTCATAATGGGCAGGATCCAATGGGGTGTTTACACCCCACCAACTTCCTTCTACAAGCAGTGGGCCCATTGATTCTGTTGTGCAAGCAGGAGACTGGCAAGAGAGAGATGTTTCCTAGAAGAAGCCCTGGAACAGAAACTCATTGCCTGAAGGACATATGTCAACAGAGCTTTCTTATGTGAGCTCTGCTGAACTGCCTCCTTCCAGAAAGCAGTGTTTGTATACATTTCAATTTGTCCTGGAAGCATCAAATCGCTATTAGGCAAGCAGTGGGAACCCCTTATGCAATGGAATTGGTGAGACACAGGAGAACCGGCAGCACATAAGCACTCGATTGGATCCTGGCTGCAGTCAGACACCATAAAGTGCTAATACAAGGATCAGCCTCTGGTTGCAGCCTATCAAGAATTATTCTTTTAGGAAACCCTAACAACCACATGGATGGTTAATTCCCTTCCCAGATCCAGCAGCACAAAGGCAAGGAAAATAGAGAGGCAGGCAAGAAGCAGCCTCTACCTTGTCTTCTGCTGCTCTGGAAAATTGAATGCTCCACACATGTTCTCCCAGTTGTAAGCTGGCAGTGCAACAGATCTTTTTCTTTCCCCTAGTATTCAGGCAGTCTGATTTTATTCCTTATTGTATTAATACTGATAATCAGGGCTTTTTTTGTCATAGAACACACCGGAACAGCATTCCGGCACCTTTTTTTGATGGATTTTTCCAATGGATTTTACGAAGTGATTTTGAATCTCCTGTTGGGCGTAGCAGATCAGCAGGAAACATCATTAACATAGTGCCTGCGGGTTGCTTGTGTGTCTGTGCTGATTGTGAGGCCGCTGCTTGCTTTGGGATGCTGCTGCTCGGCTTGGGATTGGTGTGTGTGGTTGCGCGCTGAATGCTTACTGCCGGCGGCGACCATTATGTTTATGTGTGTGTAGAGTGACTGGCTATGTGCAAAAGGTAAATAAGTTCTTTATTTCAAAAAAAGTTGGTGAATTGAACATCTTTTTTAGTGTAAAAGTGTGACCCCAAGACGTGAGTTCCAGCACCTTTTTTTTTTTTTTTAACAAAAAAAGCACTGCTGGTAATACTTACTTTTATACATAATCCTGTATTTCTTGTTGCAGGGAAGGGACAGAAAGACCTGTATAAGCACAATCAAGGCACTGATTTGTTCAGAAATCTGACTGAATTGTCTATTTGGGATGTCATATTCCTTTTGCTCAACCTTGACTCATCTCACCATGGTTATTATTACATACAATGGGTATGTTTCCTTCTTTACGGAAGATTATCCAGTCTTAGTCTAAGAAAATGAACTTGAAGAAGGGAGAACCCCTGTATAGAAGACAGAACAGGCAAATATCTGGTCACAAGTCTTCTCCACTGTAGCAAGGTGTATTCTATTTCTAATTAAATTATAGCAATTATTTCTAAACATGCACTTGTACATAGGCAAGTATTACTCAGATCATTGGCTTCTGCCTTGGCAATGCACTTTTTCCTTTTTGGCGACCCTACAATTAAAATAGGTCTCTAAAGGTGACGTTCCTGGCAACAGTCTGCAGCTCCTGAGGGGTCCACTGCCAGGCCTTGGAGCCTCCTAGCCCTGCTGTTTCTCCTGCTTGCTAATGCTCTGAGTGAGCAAGCCAGGAGAACACATGGTAGCTCTGTGTGCCTTGCCTTCCTCTGGAGGTGGTGCAAATTGAGCCCAAGGGGTGGAGGAAAGAGGGGGACAGGAGCCCACTGAGAGAACCTTGGCCAAGGGCTCCCCCAACCCATGGAACAGGGACTGCTGCTCAACTCAAGTCACGGACTCGTGGTCAGGAATATTTCAGCAAGAGAATCTCTCAAATAAAGCCAGCATATGGAAGAAGTCTTCTCAGAGTGAAACTGAGCTACATATAGAGAGAGTTGGCCTCTTATCTTTACCTTGACTACTCCTGGCTGTCAGCTTCCTGCATTCCTGAGAGAAATATTTTGTGGAGTCGGTCATGTGACAAGCTGATAGGGCAAATGTTGCAATATCTCTTGTCTGTCCTCTGCTTACCTGGCTTGAAGTCTTTTTTAGGCTCAATAGCCTGACACTAATGGGAACTGTTTATTTCCAGAAGTTGCTTCACAGGGCGAAGGAAATATCAGAAACTTAGCAAAGCAAAATTTTGAACTATCTTTTCAGGTTAGATCACAGAACAGGACACATATGAACACTATCTGTTCAGAAAGAACAAAAAGAGGGGTCGCTCTTGATTTGCCACACAAATTAAGCTTGCAAAGGCTTTACTGACATATCCTACAGGAGTTTTCAAATTGTCTCATTTTAGGGAACCTGCCTTTTGAATTCAAGGCCAGCTACAGAATTCTTGCATGACATGCTGCTGAAGGTTCTGGAATATCCAAAAGTAGAAACAGTTCTCACAGGGACTTAGCCAAGCAAAATGTCTTTGTGACCTTAGTGTTAAGGTCTGTGTGAATGTGTGAATGAGAATTGGCCCTCATATCCCAGCAACTGAATATTTGAGCTAATAATTGGTAGAGGGATGTAAGACATCTTTTGGGAAAATTTAAGTGCAATTAATAAACTTTTCATTGATGAGTTTTTCATTTGCCTCTGCAAATGATAAAAGTGTATTTTAATTCAGGCAAGCAGATTCTGCAGAATCTGTCTCTGTCGCATTTGCCTACTTCCTCTCATGTTTGGCCTGGTTTTGGAAAGCAAGCTAAGCTGAGAGAAAATCTGTGAACGCTCATGGAATGAAGGTTGTGCAACTGGCAATGTTCATGTCACATATGGCAGCACAAGCAAAGGCCACTGCACATGCCGCAATAGAGGAATGCACAAGTGCTGGGCACACTCACCAGGAACTTGGACTCACAGCTGTGTCAAAGAGAACAGGAGTCCAGGGAGCCAAGCCCAGAGAATCCCAGAGTTTAACCTCCAAACGGATCCCTCACACATCCATGCAGGCAGATTTTTGGCATGTAAGCTGGCCTTTTGCCGAAGAGGGTTCTATTGGTATAAGTGCTGTGCATGTTGTTTATTCTTTGGTTTCTTAGTTGTGATTTTAATGCATTTGTTTTCAGTTTCAGTTTTATTCTTGTTAATTGCCTTGAGTGCCACTTTTGGAGGAAAACATGACAGTTGATTGCTTAATAGCAAGCGGATTACAATGTAAGGTGGAGATACTGCCCTTCTTAAAGAATGCCAAATTCTTATTAAACCATGGTTTTTATCATGTGTGATATCTTTTTTTGTAAGGCTCAGTATCTTTTGGTTCAACTGCCTGGACTCAGCTCCAGGCTCACAATTTAGTCTTAACAAAGCCACACACACAAGAAAGTACTCATGATACTGTTCTTGTTCTTTTTCATTATACAGTCAATATTATTTAAGACACAAAAGGAAACTGTTCTGATCTTTCAACAAACTCACAGCCTAAAGATCACAATCAATTGAAAATTAATTTAATGGATTATTTGCATTATTAAATAAATAATATTGTGTATTTAATTGATTATTTGTATTGTTAAATAACTGTTTATATTGTGTTGTGATATTTTTCATACTATTGTATTTGTTCTGTATGATGTTATCAGGATGGTCCCGGCAAATATGGGAGAGTCAGGAAAAGAACAAAGGAGAAGATGACTGGATGAAAAAGAGAGAACAAGTCTCATATCAAAAGATAACATTTTATTTTTCAAACATGTCTTTCAACCCTATGGCATATATTTCAGACCAGTGTAATGTATGTAATCCAATGATCTTGCACCACTTTTCCCGTGGGAAGAAATAGCAAGGTATCTCAAACTACATATAAAGGAACACTTAAGCAATATTACAAATAAAAAACAGGGCAGTCCTCTAGTAGGTCAAAACAAAACCTTCTATATAGGATATCACATTTTGGTCACTATAAAAACTACCCACAGCTAATGAACAGATCCTGCTATTTTTACCGTATTTTTAAAATACTAAATTACTAATACGGATACTAAAATATTAAAAGTATTTAAATATTTGAGTGAATCTTAAGGCTGAAAATTTAAGTTCCAATGACCACAATGAAAAGTTGGATTTCCCCACCACCAACTCAGCTATCATTAAGCTACATAGACACAGTATTAACATGTTTGAGTAGTCAGTTACAATATTTTTAAATGTTCCTATATAAAATGAATATTTATGTATAGATTTGGGGGGTGGATTTTTATAGTCCCTTAAGAAGGCCAAAGCATATCAAATTACTTTGAGGAATAAAACTTCCTGTCCTCTCTTGCCGTGGGTCTTTACCTCAGTCTACTGTTTTGCCTTTGTGTAAGTTAGCAAAGGCCAGCCAAAAATAAGCCTGCATAACATTATCATTAGAATCTGGAGTCTGCAAATGCTAATCAGCCTGCAGCAATCACAGATAAGTTCTTGCCTCTTGGATGTCTCTCCACATATCTGAAACCTCTTCAAAGGCTCACAAGGATAAATGTCTAAGATCAAACTAATCCTCTGTTCCTCTCTTAACTCCCCCATATTTGCCACAGCTGTTCTGATAACTAAGGATTTGAAAAACCATAAATTTGGCTCTGTTTGAGATTATTTACACAGGCCTAGAGTGACAATGAAAAAATATTTTCTTTTGTTTGGATTCAAGAGGTATCAGCTGTGCAAGGTCATGAAAATAACTGATCTGGAAAAGCTTACCAGTGTAAAAATTTGCTCTTTTATACTGCCATGAGTACTGTGCACAAACTTGCCACTTGCAAAAACTAACATTGCAAACCTATGTGTTTCCAGCCAGAAATATTCTACTGAGTCAAGTTGGACTTAATCTTAAGTAAGTATATATGGATTACTGGAAAGCCAGTATGGTTAGAGTGTTGGAATGGAACTTCAGAAACCTGGGTTCAAATCCCCACTTGGTAATGAATTTTAGTGTGTGAATTTGGACCAGTCTCTCTACCTAACCTACCTCACAAGGTTGTTGTACAGTTAAACTGGAGAGGAGGACGGCCATGTAAGCCACCTTGAGTTCCTTTCAAAAACTCCTAAATTGTGTGGGGAGGTTTATTATTATTAAAAACTTTTATATGCTGTCCTTTATGTATAACATTTTAGTTGTATACCTCTTAATATAGTAAAATCTGTAAGCAGTCTACATACAAAACTATTAAAAATCAAAGTTAAAAGAACATATAAATACAATAAAACACTAAAAAAGCATCTTACAATAAAGGCAAGAAATAATGAAAAAAGACAGTAAAATGGAACAGCACCATAATAATGAATTATAAACTAGAGAAAGCTTTTGTGAACTGTTATATTTTCAAGAGACATTTAAATCACTCACCACTCTCTGCCTCCTGAACCATACTGGGATATGGAGGAAACAGGATTTCCAAAGCATAGGTGTTGTTATGCACCGTCAAGTCGTCTTCAACTTATTGTGACCCTATTAATGAAAAACTTGCAAAATGTGCTTTCCATGACAGCCCTGCCCAGCTCTTGTAAATTCCAGGCTGTGGCTTCCTTTATGGAGTCAATCCATCTCGTATTTGGTCTTCCTTTTCTTCTTCTGCCTTCGGCTTTCCCTAGCAGGATTGTCTTCTTCAGGGAGTTTTGCCTCCTCACAACGTGTCCAAAGTATGACAGCCTCAGCTTTGTCATTTGTGCTTCTAGGGAAAGCACTGGCTTGATTTGATATAGGACCCCCTTGTTCACTTCTCGGTTGGTCCAGGGTGTTTACAAAGCTTTTTTCCAGCACTATGTTTCAAATGCAATACCCACTTCTGGAATGCCACGTGGTAACATCCTATTGGCTATGAAAAGACCAACAAGCTCTCCACTTAAGAAGATCTTGGAGGCTGGCTGCATGCAGATCTGTAAATTCTCACTGCAAAGCATTCTCCACCCTCCCCATTCCCGCTTCCCTGTTCATTATGAGTGTGCTTTTGTTTTTAGACGGTAAGCCTGAGGGGAAGGAATGTCTTGTCCGCTGATTGATTGGAAGCTTCTCCAGGAGCCTTAAGCAGCAGGATAACCATACTTTAAATACATTTTCAAAATAAGGGTGCTCACAGTCATCTAAGCGGAACTGGCACGGGCAGCCTGGTCCACTGCAAGTGGGTCATCCACTCTGAGCGTGCTTGTGCGCTCCCTCAGCCCAACTTGGTCTCCAAAGGATGAAGCTTGCCTTAGAAGTCAGGAGAGGAGAGTAGGCGGCTTTTGGAAGAGGTTGGCTTTCTTGGCTTCCCCTTGCACTTTTTCCAAATTGCAGAAGACACTGACAGCATCGCTATGTTGTAGCAGTCTTAGCATTTGAGATTAGGAGGAGTGATCTGTAACTCTCATGAACTCTGGGCAGAATAATTTTCCATCAGGGAATCGTAGTCAGTACACAGTAACAGAAACAAACCTGCACACTAGCTGGTTTACAAATATATCATCCACTAATAATAAAATGCAACAATAGAGACAGCAATGTCATGTAAAAGGATCTATGCAGGACATTTCTCTTGTTGCTGCACAAGCAATGGGTTAATGGGAAGCCAGTCGGGTGACCTCTTCCATATAGACACACTCATGGAAATAACAACACTTAGGGAGATCCCAGTGAATCTATCAGTGTTTCTGCTGAGGGAACTCTTTCCTGCCTTTGTCAATTCCACTTCCCCACATTAGTACAATGACATCATCAGTGGCAGTGTTAGAAAATGTTACCCAAGTGACAAACCCTTTTGTGAATTTGCATGTTATTATCTAAGCTTGGACCATATCCAGGCTGGTGTGCACAGGGTCTGACCCTGATCCCAGAGAGCAAGCATCTGGCCCCGGCCCTGTTGTGGGTATTGTGCCTCCACAGGTCTCTTCCTAATGTGGCCATGTGGCTCTTGCAGCAGCATTAAAAGGACAAGGGGAACCTCAGCACCCCAGGGCCCTTCAGTCAGGCTTCTGGAAATAAATAAATAGAAATAAGATTGGCTGCTTGGCCGCTGTAATTCACTCTCGCCGTGCCTCTGCACCCAGTTGGAGGTTTGGGCTGAGAGCAGTGGCAATGGGGATAATTCTCCCGTGGGGAGAAGGAGAGCAGGCAGCAACTTTCCTTGGCTGGGAGTGGAAGAATAGTGTGCGCATGAGAGCAGAGGAGGAGGGAGGGTCTGGACAAGCCAGACATATTCTTCCTGGCTGCCAGACCATATGCGGTGCTGGGAAATATACATGAAGAATTAGGCTCAGTGGTGCAGCTTGGTAATTTTAGAGGAGATACTGCATCTGGTTCTTCACAAATATAAATCTAGTACTGAGTATGGGGAGCTGACAGGAACCCTGATAGATTGTGCTAGTTGCCAAAAAGCAAGGAATATCTTTGTGGACTCTGTAGTCTGTTTTGTTTTTTTCTCCAGACACGTAGCAAAGCATCAGATCTGATACTTTCTCGCTGGCTGTACTGCATCCCCACAAACTTCCCTAGTGTCCATTAAACATGTCTCTGTATTTAATGAGTAAAGGCACACACACAGAGTTTATCCATGAAAGAGCTTAATCAACCTCTTCGGCTGGCTTTAGAAATGCAATTGACTATTAGCAAGCAATGAAATACATAGAACATCACAAATAACTAAGAGAAAATAATTGGTGGGAGGTCTCTTCTCACAAAAAGGAGGAACTTAGGGGAAAATGTGTACAAAAAGGACAATGGAATCCATAAGACACCTGGAACATGGTCCTTTTGAGGAAAATCTAATATTTGTAGCTCTTTTTTCCCCTCTCCAAGGGGAATAAAAAGAGTAAAGAGGGATGTGTTAAAACAAAGATGGAACCTTCAGGTCAGGAAGCCAAAGGTGACCTTCCAGCATTCCCAATATAGCCATTCTAAGGTTTGCCCCGAAGGCTATTGCCACTGTCCCGACCCCAGTGTGCTTTCTCTAACCACCATTCAGTTGGTGGCTTTCCAACCCTCATCCACCTACCCCATTCTGAAAGGTCAAAATACCTCCCATAAACAATGGGGGTTTGGGGGGTAACTGGGTCTTTTGGTCCTGTCCTTTTTGCCTTCAGCACTGCCCACCACCGTAAGCCCCTCCAACGTGGAATTCAGCCCTCAGGCTGAAAGAGGCACTGTGTGTTAGACATTTACCAAAATTATGAATGGGTTGAAAGAGCGAGAAGCAGAGAGAGATTTTTTTCCCCTTGCAGATAACAATAGATTTCATGGGCATGCATATTTTCAAACTGTAGTGAGCAAAGCAGGGAATCTAATATTCTGAGATTTTTCTTGCTAATTAAGTTTCAAATAAGCACCACATTATTGTCTTTCAAATTAAAAAAAACAAATAAGGATCTGGCAACAATGATTCAATTAGGCTGCAGCAGAGAGAGAGACCGAAAGCAGAGCCATACTATCTGCCCAGCTGAGAAACCAGCTATATTTGGCTGTTCCTCTCCCTGAACTGTTTCCATTCCAGTTGGTTATTATAAGAACTACTATTTTAAGTGCTAGTGCCTGAGTTTGCTCTCCTCATCTCTCTCATCCCCTTTTTCTCTTGTACCTTGCTTTTTAGATTGCAACCCTGCCACCAAGGACCATCATGCTAATCATATGTAAGCCACTCTTTCATTCGGGTCAAACATGCTATACATAAACAAACAACAGAGTAGAAATCAAGATCTGATTCAGAGCTTACTTGTGCCGACTTCTCATTCCTACATTTACAAGCAATATTTAATTCCTGATATGAAAATCTTCATACTAATTATCACATCAACTTATTATAAGCATAAGTGCAAACAGATATTCCTTTTAAACACCTTGAGGTGTTTTCATACCTCAGTATTGGTGTTAAAGGTTGGATTTGATAACAATTTGTCATATCAAGATAGAAGCATGAAATACACAATTCAAAAAACAAGCTGTACACTTGTGTGTGGGCACACATACACACATTTTGTGCATGGAACAGATTTGGAAATTAAGAAGACAATTGCAAAATGGCACCACCTACTGGTGTTTTGGTTCTACACATCAGAGTGTGCTGGTATTTATTTGGGTAGTTAATATGCTTCTAGAATATTAAAAGATCCATTGCACATAAACATACATTGCTGCAGTAGTCACCATTGTCTTGGTGTTTCTTTCAGGATCAGGTTTTGGTTAGATTCACTGTTTTTTCAGTGAGGCAAATGCACATGAGTTGAAAGCAGGATTGGCCAATACATGTTTGCAGCCTGAAAGGAAGGAAAAGATGGTGCCCCTTCTCATTCCATATACAAAAGCCAAGTGGGCTGGCCATTGGATCTTTCTTCAGGAAATTGTCTTAAATGATTTGTGCAGCAGGAGTTTTTAATGGCAGATTTGTTTTCACTATAAGTTGTTTTTCTTTCCTTCCACTATCCTTTTGAAGGCAAAATGTGTGTGGAGGGTAAATATTTGAGCAGAGATCATATTGGAGATATGGGGGGTCAAAGCAGGTACGTATAAGGCTCCCATGCACAGTCAGAAAGGAGCTCTTCATTGATCCTGAACACAATGAATAATCAAGGAAACAAAAAGGAACAAAGAAGTAACAAGCAGTGTGTAAAAGAGAAGTCATGTTTCTTTTAGAACTCACTTCTAAAAGAGAACTCACTTTTACCTTTCATGGACATATATGCAACTAATTAGCACATTTTCTTCTTCCATGTGGAGACTGCTCAGTGTCATTTTTCTGGAGAGAACATGTGCCTTCAAGTGAATCCCTGCCTAGAATCTCTCTACACAGGTCAACACATCACCCCTCCCAAAGTTATTAGTCAAGTTCTTCAGTAAGGTTGAGAATAGGACAGTAGGAAACTAACTTTTGTGATCTCCAGACTCTCTTTGTCAGAGAGGAAAAGAACAAATTCTCTTTCAGAGAGGGCCAATTTGGTCAACCCAAACAATTCTCTTTTCTCTCTGGATAATTCCAAAGACATCTCATGCAATACAAACTATGGCCCCAGTCCAGCAGGGCTGGCCCTACCATTAATCAAGAGTGAGTTAGCTACCCTAGGCAGAAGAATTTTTGAAGTCATGAAACAACAATGAACAGTTGTTAATTTATTATTTTTTAGCTTATATTGCCACAGAACGAGGAAAATGCTTGTGAAATTTTATACCTCAGGTGCCAAAATAACACAACTATTCCTGGGCGCTGTGCACTTTGACTGAGATGTCTATCTGCTGCTCTGCCTCAAGCACCATATTGACTTGGGCCTTCTACAGAGTATAATAGACCTGGCTTGATCATGCATTATATTGATGGGTCCATCTGCTGTAGAATAGGGCATGCTAACATGCATAGCATGAAAGGATTAAGATAAAAGACTAGAGTCCAATTGTACAACACCCAGAATATGCTTCAAAGCCTGACTGGATTGAGTTTGAATCCATAACTGCTATTGCATTAACCATCCTATCCTGCAACAGACGGTTGTTATGTAGCTTGAGATCAGCTATGCTATTTCTGATCTATCTCCCAAACATCAAATCTTTATATCTAATTTTTAAAAACTGGATATTATATTGTTAATTTGTGCCATCATGTCCGACTTATGGTGACACTATGGATGAAAGATACTATGAATGTCTGTCCATGACACCTCCAATCAGCTCTTTCAAGTTCAAGGCTCTAGCTTTGTTTACGGATTCAAACCAATCACAGTTGGTCTTCCCTTTCATCTTCTGCCTCTGACTTTCCCTAACATGGTTATCTTCTCATGTTAGGGAAAGGCATGTCATGAGCAGACCCAGCTGGAGCCGAGGGTCAGACTAGATGACCCAGGAGACCCCTTCTGACTCGCTCTGTTTCTATGTTCTATGTTTCTCTAGGGAGTCTTGCTTTCTCATGATGTGTCTGAAGTATGACAGCCTTAGTTTTGTCATTTTTGCTTCTAAGGAAATCTCTGACTCGATTTAATCTAGGATCCATTTGCTTGTCTTTCTGTTGGTCCAGGGTATTTGCAAAGCTTTCCTCCAGCACCATGTTTTGAACACATTGATTTACTTCCTAGCAGCTTTCTTCAGTATCCAGTTTTCACACCAATACATTGTGCTTGGGAACACAATCATTTGGATGATCTTGACCTTGGTCTCCAGTAAAACATCCTTACACTTGATGATCTTTTCTAGTTCCTTCATTGCTGCCCTTCCAAGTCTCAGTCTTCTTGGCATTTCTTGGCTGCAATCTTCCTTTGAAGTGATGACTGAGTGGAGGTATGTGAAAGCTTTCACAATTTTGATTTCCTTATTATTAACAAGTCCGGTGGACATTATTTTTGAACATTCAGCTGCAGTCCTTCTTTCTTCTTTCACTTTATCAGGAATCATTTCAAGTCATTGCTGCTTTCTGCCACTAGTGTGGTGTCATCTGCATAGCTTCATCTGCACATCTTAAATTAGTGAATATATTTTAAAGATGTATCTCTGAATTGTTATTCTGAGGATCTTCCATACCAGCCAGCAGTGTACTTGTTCCTTTGAGGACAATCACATTAGTCTTTTGAGCGAGTCTGTAAATTGAAGATCATTTGCTTTGCATGCCTAATGCAAGGTAGCCCTGTATGGCTCCTGATTTTACTATATCTGATTCTGTACAAGAATATTGCAAAAACCAAGGGTGACACACAGGTCCTTTATTATGACTAAGGGACAGATAGGGAGACTGACTGAAGTAATTCCAAGTATTTATTAATTATAGGAAATTATTAAAACATCATCCCTTTAATTCCATTTATATAATATGGAATATTAACCTACAAAGGAATGCCAGTAAACTATTATAATTTAAAAAGACAGGTAATGCAACATTTCAAACCATAAAGAAACAGAGTTTACCAGGTGTTTGAATCACACTTAAGCAGAGTTTCCTGGAAGCAGGTTTAAATACTGAAGGCAAGCAGGACAAGTTTCTCTGTTGAATTTTTCTTTTCGTACAATATTCAGAAATACAGATGGGTTCCTGAGAAACTTGGACATATTCTCATACATTTGGAAAATTAGTACAAAGCTGATATTAGAAAAAGTAATGGTAAATAAAAGAAGATCGGGTGCCTTGAAATATGTAATGTAAATGTTTTAAAGTTAATGATTTTCACATATTACGCCCACAGAGAATTAAAATATCCATGTTCCATCCTGTTAGCAAAATGTGTAGCTGATGGCCTAAAATGACTTCAGTGTAAGGCATTCTCCTTAATAAAGCTTAACAGTAAGTGTCTTATTGTTGTCTTCCATAAAAGCCTCAAGAACAAATTTCTCCTATAGTTGTCCCTAGCTATAAAATTGCTTAGATAAGCAACTACAAAGTGCACGTTTCTCAAATACAAAAACACCATGTTATTTCCCTATCTCTCCTAAAGAGGGCAGTAGTCCACATAAAAAAGGAAACTGTATGGAAATGTAAGCAGCATATCCTGTATCCAGTTTTTTAAAACCCTGTCAGGATAAAAGTAAAATCTTTATTTAAAAAGAAAGCTATATTTGCAGTCATTGCCAATAAAATGGAGAAATGGAAAAGTTTATTCTTTTACTTTTTATGTGGCTTCAGTTAAATTTTACATAAACTTTGTATGCCTATTGTGTATTAATTAAAAAGCTTTCAGGAAACAGCATTTAATAATTAGAACTACACAGACTTTAGATTTGAAAAATTCTTTAACATGTATTTATATTTCAAACCATCCCGCTATGTTTTAATCCATTATAAATGATATATAAAACTATCTGTAAAGGAAGGGTCGTCAAGGTAAAAATTTCCAAAAAAGGCACTGGTATGAAGAAACACACAGCTCAAATCAGGATTCATCTTGCAGCTTACTGATGTGTTAATTGCAAATATCCTGAAGACACCAGTTACACATCTCAGTTACCAGACAGATCATTGGATCTTATCTCAGGCGATTGCCTAACAATGGGGAACAATTTGGAAAGACATGATAAAGTGGTCACAGCTGTTTGCTGGAATTTAGAATTAACATTAACGTCTCAGTACTTCCTAAGGTATCTCATAGGAAAACAATCCAATGATATCAATGTGTTTCAGCATATGATCTTGAATCCTTGCCTTTATGCTGTCTTCCAAAGATAAACTAGATTCCCAGAATGGGGAAAAATAGATTTTGATATGTACTTACATAATGTTCTGTGTAAAAAAAATGCCTTTCAGGAAGCAGTTTTTCATAAACCATTAGGTAGGCATCAACATTTGATTTCAGAAATCCCATCACGGCTAAGGATCTTCAGCACATTTTGCCAGAGCTGGGGCAATTCTTCTAGTTTCTACTCTCATTTCCTGTCAGCAAACTTCACCCTGATGGAATCTGCAGGAGTCAATAGTCCATGGGTTTTGGCATGAACTGTTTTAGTTTTCGGAGAAATTTTTATTTCAAATCTTTGAAGAAGCTGGGGAGAACAAGTGGGAGAATACCAGAATCAATAAAAAGTGTGTGAGAGAAAGGTAACTGTAATACTAACAGTATTTTACATTTTGTAAAATCCAGTAAACATGCTAGAACAGGGTAGGCAAACTATTCAGCCTGTGGGCACATTGAGATATTTCATAAACTGCATAACTATAACCTGGCTGCCATGGTGTTGGGAATGAGGGGGGCAGTCGTTCTTGCTGTATTTTCCCACGTCATGCCAACCTAGACTTGTCAGATGAGGTGGGGCTGGGAAACTGGGGCCCCAGACATTGAGATGATAGATATGGAAGAGCTTCTCTCAAGGCTATGCTCCACAGGTGCTCAGGTGGACTCTGAGAATAGCCAGGATTTGCAGCTGTTGGATGAGAGTTGGGAAAGCATTTCCAGGAACTAAACAAGGCTGCTACGCTTCTTGACCCCATGACATGGCATTGGTAAAGAAGAGCTAGCCAACTAGCGGGTTGGTCTATAGAAAATTGGCTAGACCACTTCCAAGGGACTCTTCCTAGAGGAAAGGATCCCAGATGTAGGGTTCTCCAACTGGGTTCAATGAACTGTTCTGTGCATGTTCAGAGACTCATCCTTGTTGGTTGTACTTACTGGAAGTGCATTGGAGAATTCAGAGCTTTTTTCCCCCAAAGAACAGTCTATTATTTTGGTAGAGCAAAGGGGGACAACTAGCTCACAACACATGGGTAGACACAGTTGGTCACTAAGAACAAGTAACCTGCACAGAGGTACTTATGGGAAACTGAGATAGTGGAAGCCAGAGGCTAACTTTGAAAATCTATCTTCATAATGTCTTTTGGTCTTTTAAAGACATAAGCCATCAGTCATTATCCATGTTGTGACAGTAAATTCCATAATTCAATAGGCTTTTATGTAACTGTACTTTCATTTGTGCTGTGCACAACTGGGCAGCATACAAATGTTTTAAATAAATAAATAAATAAATAAATAAATAAATAAATAATTTGTCCACTCTGGACCTACTGTTGATCAATTTGATTCTCTTACTACAAGTTCTAATACTGAAGAGGTGAGAGAGGTCAAGGGAGATTTTTTTCAAGCAATTCCAGCATAGCAATGTAGGATTCCATAAGCACTTCCATCTAAGGAAGTGGAAGAGAGACAGGGAGAGCTTCTATCAAAAGTTTGGCTAGGCTTGGTAGAGCTAAGCAGATATACTTTGAAGAACCTCATTTTCACTGATCCATGTGTTGGCTGCACACGGTTGTTTTTGCAAAGTCCAAAGTCAGACCAAGGTTGCAATCCTCAGCATGCTTACCTTAGAGTGAAGCCCACTGAACTTAAATAGGACTTGATTTGAAGTCGGAACATTAAGGATCCCTCTGCAAGCAATACCACTTTTCATGTACCTAAATTTGCATATACCTAACATTGCCCTTATGTTTTCTGTGGATTTCCTGAAAGTTCTTAGGAAAAGAATGAAAAATGTAGCTATTGTCATATGGAGATTCCTCACTCCTTTTATAATTCAATGTGAAGACTGTATTTAGCAGTATATAATTCCACAATTCAGTATATTCATCTCTTGCATTTATAACTCTGGGTGTGTGATTATTGACTTCCATTTTCACTCAAATAAAAACATTTTCAGATTTGGGCATTTTGCTACATTGCTTTAAATGGGAATGGTCACTAAACTCTTCCCCATGTTAAATCTTTCCCACACAGCTACAAAACTAATACTGTGTTTTCAGGATATTCATTGGATTCATTACGATTTGTTTCTCAGGTTTGGGCAAGGAAATGCACAGTGACACTTGAGGCCTGTATCTAATGGCGCCTGCCCTAGAACAGCAAGCCAGCCAGCTCTCCTCTGCAAGTGCCACCTGCCACTCGAAGAACACAGGTTTAGCACTTTCAGGGGCAACCCAAAATGAGCTAAAACACTCGTTTCTGGAATAGCACAGGCTGGCAGAGCTCTCATAAGGGCATTTTTCCAACTACCCTGTTCCAAACACCGGCATTTTTACTCACTTCACAACTTGCCCCCAGAAATGCTACATCTCTGTTGTGCAAGTAGGAAAACAGCAGAGACCAGGGTTGGCTATGCGGGGACAAGAAGCCCTTGTTATTTTTTTCCCCTAGGGTGCAGATGAAAGGAGAAGTCCTTGGGAATAGAAACAGGACTGATTAGGCTGTGTCAGGAGATCCATTCTGACTGGTGCCAGTGTAGCAGTAATTCTTTTCTTGGATAAAGAACCCTTATTTTAAAAAGGGTGCCTCAAGGAGGAGAAATAATCACCCTTCCCAATCCATAACAATTCCAAAGAACTTACAGCAACATGTGAACAGACCCACTTGGAAAAAAAGCTGTTGTTGATTCAGGGAATTCTCTTAAAATAATACTCTGTACCAGGGCTTTTTTTTGTCATAGAATGCACCGGAACAGCGTTCCGACACCTTTTTTTTCCAATGGATTTTATGAAGTGATTTTGAATCATAGCAGATCAGCAGCAAATATCATTAACGTCGTGCCTGCAGGCTGCTTGTGTGTCTGCTATCTGATAGTGAGATAGTGAAGGTGGGACGCTGCTCCGCTGCTCGGCTTGGGGTTGGTGTGTGTGGTTGCGTGCTTACTGCCGGTGAAGTGAGTTCCGGCACCATTTTTTTTTTTACAAAAAAAGCACTGCTCTGTACTCTTAAAATGTATTTCAGATGTTTTATACAGCAATTATATATGCCATTGTAGTTATAAGCTACTAACCTGTATTACCGCAAGGTGAATTTCCAGTTCAGCAATTCTCTTTCCTATACAACTCCGAATACCATAACCAAAGGGGATGGAACCAAAATTATCCACCCTGTCTATATTGCTTTTCCTTAGCCAGCGCTCAGGTTGGAACTTATTTGCTAGTGGGAAATTATCTTCTTGATATGAAGTAGCATAATGACAGAGTGCCAGTTGTGTCTAATGAAACAAACACACACATTTACAAACTACTTATAATTTCCAGTTTTACACTCTTATATAGAATATCCGATTATTGACAAAGGTTTTATTCAATGTCAGTCTAATTCAATCTCAGTGGGTCAACTTTACACAGGACACAATTTATGTAGCACCAGTATAAATAACTCCTTGCATAATGGCAACAGTGTCAACTGGTTTTCCCAGGAAAACATGCCACATTAGCTTATCCTATTGCCATAACACATTAGTGCTACTTACATTGCATAAACATAGAGGCTGCCCAGTATCAAAGACAAAACAGAATGATTATACTTAGATACTGACTGATATTCTAAGATTTCTAACACACAAAAATACAATATAAATGCCATTATAAGAGCAATATAAAATAATAGTTATATTGAAAACACTACAGAAACAGTGAAACAGAGATGCGCAAATACACATCAGAGAAAGCCTGAATAAACGGGCGTATCTTCACGATTACTGCCTACCAAAGTGCTTGTGGGACATTGTTCTAGGGGGTAGGTCCCATTACTGAAAAGGCTCATTTATGTGCCATTATTTGATAACAAAATATATATTTACAGATAGATATACAGTCCTACTGTGCCCATGAGCTAGTGGGACTCCCTGTTAATGCAATTGGGAGTGTGCGGTTCTTAACCAGAAAATAAGCAGAAACACTAGTCTCTGGAATGAAAGTCAGCAGAGTTCATAAAATGGAGCTCTGCTAATCAGTTCAGATATGGAAAAGGGCATTGCCACTCATTTCCAGTTTAACTTTATGAAGCAGTAACTCCCCAATCTGCTAGTGGTCAATCCCACTGGCCTAATGGAACGAATGGGGGCACAGTAGAGGAAGCTGCCCATAGTTTTTATTGAAAACTATACAGTTGTGGACTTGTACATGACCATTAAAAAAAAACCTGTTCTGGGCTTCTGATTCTTCTATCTAGAACTCCAGAGAAGTCTAGAAAGAAACAACCCATATATCCACAGTTGGTCTCATTAGATCCATCTTATGTAGCTAACAGATTTCACAAAGCAATCAAAACACAAGCTGTAACTCAAAGCAAATTCAAATGGATGGTATTCTTCAAGGAACAAATCACGGTGAATTTGAGAAAGGAATGCCAAATGTTGCTGTTGATGCTTCAGTCAGTTATTTCATCAGCATCAACCTGCCTTTTGGTGGAGCATTGCTGAATGGGTGATCGACATGCATCTTCAGGTACACTTGGGCAAAATGCATTGTTTATAACCCACTCCCATCATATCATAGCATAATGGAAGGGCAAGAAAAGACAGTAGAAGTATAGTGTGACCTAATGGCAGAAAGTGGCTGTTAGCATCTTTATACTGGTAAAATATGTGATCAGAGATATACTTGGTCTTTGGATGTGACTATAAGCCAATGAGGAGCCTTGTCCACTACAATCATCCACAGCTGCAAGTGTGGATTGCTGTGCAGCTTTTATGTGTCTGCTCTTTATCAACCACACAGACAGAAGTTGTTCTTACAGAATGACTCTCAAAGATGGATAGGGATTTTGTTGCTATAATTCTATTCAACTGTACAGATGCAAAACTTTTAACTGGATTTTTTTATAGCAATGTAAAGATCCTGCATTAATTCAGCTATCTCAGAGTGTGAGATGAATTTGCCTTTCTCAAATACAACTGTTAGTCTATAAAGGTGTCTTGCCTCTCAGGCCCTAAACTGTTTGAATTTCTTGGGTTAGGAAAAAGGGGGGTGTATGGGGCAGCTTTCTTCATAATCTCAATGTGGTTTCCAAGAAAGAATTTGCAACTTTTAGTAATTCTAATTTTTTTTAATGTTGAGAATGAAAAGGGTCACAAATGTAGGGAATCAGGAAGGAGTTCCATCATGGTACTCTTTAACATTAAAGGAATAATTAAAAGAATCGTTTCATTTGAAGAGAGTCATAATATAATTAAGGTTTGGAAAACTGAAAAAACCCCTCTTCTGCTTATCAATAAAGAAATAATGTGATCTCACTAGCATTAATTAAAACTCCAATATTTCCTGCCACTTTTAAAACCACGTTAAAGGAATTATCATTGAAAAGTTTTAAAACAAAAAATACAATTTTGGAAGAGTTTTCATTTTATGGTAGGCATTCTGTCTAACCTTAACAGGTTTAATTCTTTCCAAAAATGGAGCTCTTTTCAGCTGCTTTACTAAGGTATCTGAGTTCTATTCCTCAACTGTTTTAAGTATTTTAGCATGAAAAGTCAATAATACTTTAAGTTTTCAGTTAATGATCTCACCTAATTTAGGTTAAACTAGACTTTCACAAAATATCTGGTTTCTTCGTACAGGAAATATCATCTGCCCCTTTCCCACTCCTTTCATAAATCTTTTATACTACTCACCCCTTTAGGTATCAGGTATCCTCCAAGAATCATATCTTTTTGGGTTACTCTACCATTTCCTGGTAATACTGGAAATAACCTACAAATAAGTGCCAAAATAGTCAGTGCTCGTATAATACATTTCTTAGAATTCTTTGAAGGTGCTCACAAGAATAGAGGTAATGATAGGGTAATTCAGTAAACTCTATGTGCTTAGACTTTTAAACAGCTGTTGACAAACTTCCTTTCTATCCATGGCTCCTATGAAATTTTCACAGTAACAGTCGACAGGAATAGACAAATGTTTCTGACAAGGTAGCCAAATAAATAGGGGTCTCCCAAGAATTTGTCTCATGGATGCCATTTAATTTTTGTACAAACAATCTCAACAGTGAGGTAGCCACAGCCATAGATACACCAAATTATTTAAGATGTCAAAAAATAAAGTGATTGCAAAGAGTCCCACCCCAAAAAAGCCTCCCCAAAGTGGATGACTGGACAATAGAAGGACAGATATAATATGATAGAGGTAACCTGATAAACAGACAAAAAATAAATTAAAAAAGCGATACTAGTTTCACCAATAGATTTTAAACTGACAGTAGCCCCACAAGGAAAGCTCTTGGGTGCATGACTGAATGTTCAGTGCACTACAGCATTGAAGAAGGCAAGTTCGCTATAAAAAATGATCTAAAATCCAACAGATATTTAATACCATTTTATATATCTGTATTGAACAATTTTGAAATATTGTGTGTAGGCTACCCTGTTTCCAGAAGAATAATGCTGAGATGGAGATAATATAGAAAAGAACATAATGCAGTATAATACTATACATTTATTCTCAAAAGTAAATCCCACCATATTCAGAGGGTTAGTCTCTGATAAGTGTGCACAAGATAGCCCAAAAGGATTGAGAATATGGAATATTCTTTTTATAAATATCAAAAGAATATAAAATTAAAATAAAACAATAACAGCTGTAATCCTAAAAACACAGTTACAAGAGAATAAGTTCCATTGAACACAATGGGACTTCCTTCTAAGTAACTAACATGTATAGGATTGTACTGCTGGAAGGCATATGAAATAGCTTTAGTGTTTGAGGGAGAAACTTATTTTTTCCCCAATTGCTAATATTTGAAATAAGAAAATGATTGAAGAACCATTGAAACTCATAATCAACTCAAGAAATACATATTTGCTTGTTTATTAAATCTATATCTTGCTTTTCCCTCATGGCCACTTGGCATTATGATGGCTGCTGGAATAAAATTACTTTGTAAAATGATCAAGAAAGTTCATGGAGAATACGTCTATTAATTAACATTAGCAATACTAATTAGAAAAGGAACATCTATGTTCAAAGACAATATACTTCCTAACACAAAAACACCGAACAGCAACCAGTAGCAGAGCAATAAAGGATACCTCTTGTGATCTTGCTGGAGGCATGCAGCTGGCCACTGCTGGAGTCAGAATTCTGATCCAGACATCATGGGAAACCATGGTTTCCTCTTACAAGAACGAGTCTTATGCACTCCCTTTCCTCCATGCACAAGAGGAGACTGGTGGCTTTTGCTTTAACACTTGAACTCACCACAGCTTCTGGTTATCTACAGACAAAGGGGTCTTAACACATTTGGGGCTGCTTAGCTTAGAGAAAGGGTGACTAAGGGGAAGCACAATAGAAGTGTATAAAATTATGCATTCTGTGGAGGAAGTTTTCCTCCATATCTCATCACATCCAGAGCCAGGCATATCTTTAGGCAGAGTAAAGCAGTTGTATCAAGGTGCAGATTCTGGGAGGCAGCAGAAAAGTATTGAAGACCTGTGTAACATCCGCGCTATTTTGCACCATTGACTTAACCCATTTTCAGGTACGGTGTCAATTAATCAATGTTAAAAACAAATTCAACTGCTAGTCCTCTCAGCTTTTGTATATGCATTGGGAAGGGATTCCATCTTATTCTTTGCCTCAGGCTGCAACTTGCTTTCTGTTGTCCTGATAAAACAGTCCAATGAAGCTGAATGGAAGATTTAGGACAGTTAAATGAAGTTGTATCCTCCTCCCTGACCCGGAACAGTTCCTCTTGCTGTTGGCTTCCTTTCAGCATCCAGTTAAGACCAGGCTATTCACCCAAACATTTTTTAAGTAACCATACCTTGATTATGACTCATCACAGATTGTTGTGTTGAATTGTGAGGGTTTGCTGTAGTTTTATGATTTAATGTTAAATAAATGTATTTTAATTGATTGTATGGTGCCCTGAGATCTTTTGATACAAGGTAAGCAAGAAATAACCTAATAAATTAGTAAACTAATAGATAAGTACTTGTTTACCAATCTTAAGAGTTAAATTATGGAACTCACTGCCACAAAATGTATTGATAGCCACCAGCTGGACAGTTGCAAAAGAGAATTAAACATATTTATGGAAGTTAAGGCAATCAATGGCTGCTAACCATGGTGGTAATATATTACCTCCAGTATCAAAGACAGTATGCTGAGGAACATCAACAGGAAGAGGATGTTACACACATGCCCTGCTTGTGGGGCTCCCATGGGTATCTGTTTGGCCACTCTTCAAACAGAATATCATTCTGGATAGACCTTTGGTCTGATCCAGCATAGCTCTTTATATGTAGCTTGCTCTAGCTAAGAACAATTAACATTAAAACAATTGAATATCAAGTCATAGTTCAACCATGGTTTGCTTTAACCATGGATAGAACAAATCATAGTTTCTTGAGTTGAGATATAACAATGAACTTTGTTTGGCTCAAAAATACAGTGGACTTTTCAATTTTCTCTTCTTACATAAGGAAATTGAGAAGAGGGAAGGAAGGGGAGCATTTGGGTAGCCAAAGACAGGATTCCTGTACCTTTAATAGTTGCATAAAAGGAGTTTCAGAAGGTGCATTTTCATGAGAGTTACACAACCATCTGATAAAATTCCCCTTCTCTAGTTACTAAAGTGCAAGAGCCCTGCCTCTTCTGAATCTGGCCATCCTAGCATCATGGAAGCCCACAGGTCACACTACTCATTCTAAGGACCATGGTTTCCAATTACCTTGATCCAGGCCTGACTGCTGAGCCAAATTAATTAATGGTGCATTCCAATAAGGCAATTCTTATGATGTAGTATACAGGATTTATACTTGGATTAGGAGTACATTATGCAATACATTCACAGAATTTAAAGAACCATAGCAGTTTTGAAATATGCTACAGATAAAAACAATGGCCCAGTTTAGAAGATTAAAGATTATGTGGGATTATATTCATATACCCACATACAGCACATACAGTTTCTCTCATCTCTCCACACAAGTGAGAAAACGAAGGAAGGTACAGTTAACTGTATATTTTACCATTATGTTCCTATCTGGTACCTGTGAATAGGTGGCTTCAAAAAACCCAGGCTATGAAGCCATGAATTAAACTTGGCTTATGAATCCCAGTTTGTTTGGAAGCTACTAACCATAGCTTTTGGTCTGCACATAACATCAAGCTACGGTTAAGTGTGGCCTTCTGGCTTGTTCTCTTGTTCATGCAAAGGGAAGGGAGTGCAGGCCAGTGCATGATGTTTGTGCCTATCCTACTTTCTTAAGCTAGGATTTGATTGCCCTAACATGTCCTACTTTGAAAAGATGCTCCAAAGGCTATCTTACAATGAAGTGCGCCCCTTTGGTTATGGTGCACAAGTTTATTAGATATATCCATCTCCAGCTGCCTTTGAGATTACATTTGCACCTAAGTAATTAGAAGCAGTGATCTAGTATGTGAGGAAGCAAGACTCAAGTCCACAGCTTAGTGGGGTTAATTTAAAAAAAAAAAAAACACTCTCTAATTACACCTCCAAACATGACACCAGTGTGAGAAACTCCACAGTTTTGTCTCTGCCTTTGGTTTTAACAATATTTTTTTCTGCATCAGCTTATTCATCTGCAGAACAGGTATAATTAACTGGTCACAGTGCTATTGATAAAAGAGTAATCAGGAGTTCAATTATTCATTTAAAGCACTGGCCTCAGTCTGCCACTATTATTTTGCAAACATCTCCGAGAGAAACCAGGGGCAGATGCAAATGTACTTCTTTCTTCTTCACAGAGTTCCAAGCTACAAATGGAAGGGAGATTGGGTGTGGGGAAGTGGAATACATTATCATCTTAACTCCTTCTCCCCTCTAAATCTCATGTACCCAAGAAGAGGCTTTCTTCCTGCAGAATTGCAAATGTGTGTTTGCAGAGGTTGGAGCTTCAGAACTTCACTGCCAGAAAAAGCCACTAGGGGACAGAGTCCAGAACAAATTCAGAACACTGCATCTTGCTTCTCCAAGCCCAATTGCCACTACATAAGCAGTTTTTCCTTTCAAATCAGGCAGCTGAAGTAATTTTCTACATCTCTGCATATACTACTTCAATCCAAAGTTACATAAAACTGTGACATCTTAATTGTTTTTGTGTGTATTTCCTTAGGAAGCCATCTTTCCTGAACAGCTGATTGAATAGTATTGTTTTCCCCTCTCTGACATGGAAGCAAGTTATTTAAATAGGTGTTTCCTTATGTCTAGCCTTACTGGTGTAAGTTAGAGGCAGAACTTGGGTCCAAGTAGCATCAGTTAACAGTTCTATTGCATTTAGCTAGATTCTCTCTCATTTCAGTGTATGTTTACTGAGACACTACTAGCTTCAATGGAACTTACTCTTTAGAATGTGCCTAGAAATACACCCATAAGTTTTCTTGAATGAGACATCTTCAAATACCCAGAATACCCCAGTATAGAAATAAAGAAAAAACAGAAATATTACGATTTAAATGGATACACTGTAACAAGAATGCTACAAAACCTTCTGTCAGCTAAATTTTTCTATACTTACCTTAAGGTTTCTTTGAGAAGAGCTCTAACCATGGGCAAGTTGGGGATATCCTGTGCATCAGGGACTTCATCCTTCCCCAGATTGCTAACTATTTCTTTATAAATAGAATGCTGCACTTCTGGATGCTTTGCTAATAGGTAAGTTGCCCAGGATAAACTGAATGAAGTCTAACAGAGAGGAAAGGACAGTAGTGGGAAACGAAGTAATAATATTTGCAAAATAGTGCACCTCAATCAAACAAAGTTATAACTATTAAGAATAATGCCTAATATTTATAAAATACTTTCCCAAACATATTGTTATGCATATTTATGTAGAAGGAAGTTTATTTATTTGATTTCTACCCCACCCCATTAGCCATAAGGCTCCCTGGGTGGGTTAGAACAACAAAAATACAGAATAAAATACAGTATAAAAACAAACATTACAAATAATAATAGCATATTTAAACCAACATACAATGCACAAAACTGATAACATACCCCACAGTTAAAATACTTCTTAAAACAAATTAGCAATTAAAACACCATCAAAATAAAAAGGTCTTCACCTGGCACCTAGAAGAATATAGATAGGGGGCCAGGCAACCCTCTCTGAGGAGCTTGTTCCAGGCCAGAGTGCCACTGCAGAAAATGCCCTTCTTCGTGTCACCACGTCCTTATTTCCTGAGGAGGGGCTCCTTCAGAAGAGCCTCAGATGAAGATCTAAGATGCCAGGTGGGTTCATATGGGAAGAGGTGCTCCTTTAGATAGCCTGGCCCCAAGCCATTTGGGGCTTTAAACCTCAGTGTTAACACCTTGAATTGGGCTCCCAGACCTCAACTGGGAGCCAGTGAGGACGGCAAAGGACTGGCTTTATATGATCATATCTGTCAGACCTTATTAACAATCTGGCCACCTATTCTGGACCAACTGAAGTTTCCAGACCATCTTCAAGGAAAGTCCCATGTAGAGCACATTGTCTGTCCAGATATGGCCAGAGCTGATATATCAGCTTAAGCTGATAGAAGGTGCTCCTGGCCACCAAATCCACCTGAATAATTCAGGGTCCAGAAGCACCTCCAAGCTGCTCTGTTTGGGGGAATGTGACCCCATCCAGGACAGGCAAGATGTCACCCATCCAGACAGACAGACTCCCCACCAACAGTATCTCCATCTTATCTGGATTACGTATCAGTTTATTAGTTCTCATCCAATCCATTACTGAGGCCAGGCCCCAATTCAGAACATCCACTGCCAAACCTGTATCCAATGAAAAAGAAAGGTAAAGCTGAGTGTCATCAGCATATTGATGGCAACTCAGCCCACACCTTCTGATGACCTCACCCAGCAGTTTCATGTAGATGCTAAAAAGAAAGTTCCACTGTTCCCAGTAGAGTCTACTCCCATTGCATAGGATTGGGGCCTAAAACTTCAACATTATTATTTTGATTATGAGACCTACAGCCATGTTTTCTTGCTTTCTTCACTGATGTCTGATTAAACATGTATAAGTCTGCACTGTTAGGCTTCAACACATACACAAGTACATCCACAGAATTTTACTTGGATATAAGCATGCTTATGGGGGTTTACTTGTACTGAACTACAAGTTAAAGTATTCTTCCTCTTAGAGAGAAATCAAAAAAGTAAAATAAAATACTTTATATAATCTAAAAACTGGCTTTATTCTTTATCTGTCATCTGACTTCTTCAGAATTCAGTTATCATCTTTTGTGGCCCTTCCCTGGGCAGAGGTACGCAGTAAGGATACAATGAGGAACTTCTTAGATAGCGTCATTTCAGTATTAACACCTTGGCTATGGAATACCCTACTCAGACATCTCCATTGCAACCAATTTGATGTCCGATGAAGACCATTTTTTCTTCTCCAGATTCTAATTTTAAATATTTCAGTTCTTTTTAGATCTGGCAAACTGACGTAGTCTTTGTGATTGGCTTTAATCTGTTGTTTTCTTATTCTGCTATTTTATCTCACATATTTTTTATTTTATGCCTTAAAAATGCTCGTGTATATAGCCTGGAGAACTTTTCCAATTGTCCAGTTAGATTTTACAGAAGGCACAATACATATTCCTCAGACCACTAACAGAAGTGCTTTAAGGAACCTAGCATGGAATTTATTGTTTTCATTTCTTAATTTTCTACTACAATATGAATTATTTGAATGTCAAATTGTGTTTACTATTTTAATATTTATCAAAGCATTTGTCATATATTTAGGGATAAGGTGTACATGATATTCAATACTATTGTCCCCAGCCTCACAAAACAGAGTAAAAGCCCGGACATCCTTTTAGTTCATCTATTTTGAGTTTGTCCAGTACTATTTTCTTACAAACTCAGCACTGGATTGTTACTATCTGTAGACTAGAGGCTGGGAACTGTGCCTAACTACATAAGAAATTACTGTGATCTAAAGACTGTGTCCTCTCAGGTTCCCAGTGCCTTCACATCCTCTTCAAAACTGACACTGTGCTAAAGTATCTGAGGTGCTTTGAAGCTCAGTAAGAGTACCCTGGACTATTTTGTTCAAAGCCTTTAATAACCCTTTCATGTAACTACAGTTTTATATTAAAAATCACAGCTCTGGGAAACCAGGCCTTATGTGCTTCCTCTTGTGCAGAACAGATAAATAAGTCACTGCCAGCTAAAGAGGTGGATATAAATGGAGACAATTTCTCTGACAACATGAGAGAATTGAAAGAACAGGGCATGTTTAGCCTCAAGAAGAGAAGACTGAGGGGAGATATGATAGCTCTATACAAGTACCTCAAAGACTGTCACAAAGATGAAGAACAAGATCTCTTCTCAATCATCCCAGAGTGCAGGACAAGGAATAACAGGCTCAAGTTACAGGATGCCAGGTTCCAGCTGGACATCAACTGCTCTTCCTGACTGTTTGCGCAGTATGACAATGGAACCAATTACCTAAGGTGGTTGTGGGCTTTCCCACACTAGAGGCATTCAAGATGCAGCTGGACAGCCATCTGAGAGGGATGGTTTAACCTGCAATTAGCAGGGGGTTGAACTCAATGGCCTTCTGATCCCTCCCAACTCTACTTTCTTTGATGCTATGTTATTATTTATGGATACATTTGATTAACTGTGAGGAAATGGAAGTTCCCTAGGAATCACCAAAGTCTAAAGCATGCCCAACTCTTCATTTTATTTGGAGGTCCTGAAGTTTCATTTGTTTTCCTCTGATTTTGATTTTGGCAACATACAGGTATGTGAGGAGGTGTCACATGGAGATGGGAAGAGACCTGTTCTCCCCTGCAGAGGCAGGCAGGACGCGCTCCAACGGAGCAAAGCTCAGGGAGCCAAGGTTCCGTTTGGATTCCAGGAAGTACTTCCTGACAGTCAGGACCCTGAGGGTGTGGAATGGGCTTCCACGAGAGGTCGGTGAGGCCCCATAGGTGCGGGTGTTCAAGAATAGACTGGACATGCACACGGTGGGCATGTCGTGAGTGGAGCCGGCTGGAACCGAGGGTCAGACTGGATGGCCCGGGAGACCCCTTCTGGCTCGCTCTGTTTTTATGTTTCTAGGCACACTAAATCCAACTCTCTGGTGTAGATTTTTTTAACAAATTATGCTGAATAATTTCTTAATTGTATTGCCCTAGATTATACTGGGAAGACTTCCAGTAATAAAAGAAAATAATCTCACCTTTACCTGACCATATTAAATGCCATTGTGCCCCTTATTACCTAGCTTTTTATAAGCCACTACTTTGTTACTTTTACATCGCTGTCTTTTTTCTTAGAAAAGTCTGATCATGCAAAAAGTGTAGGCAAAGAAAGACTGGTTTGCTGTTTCTCAAATGTCAGCTGTAACTTCATAGAAGCAACTTGTAAAAATTCATGTCCAGTTTAAGGGAACAATCAAATCAGTGTGAAACATAGATTTTACTGGAATTGGCACAACTGCTTGTGGGTTTCACATTTATTTCCCATTGACTATCTAAAGTCAAAGCCTTCATTACAAAACAAGGGAGGGTGTATGTTTAAATAAATGTAGCTCTTCCAGTTCATATTCACACAAAACACAGGAAGTGAGTAATGAGAGGCAGAAAGCCTATCATTTAACAAAACAGCATGTAGAATAGTCCCTGGATTTTCTCTGTCTTTCAGAATAATTTCAGACATTTAGGGAGTGCACATTCACCGAAAATAACAATAAGTACACTAATAATATCGTACCACCTCAACTGACAATGATGGTAACAATAATGTAATAAATAACTGATAGTAAACTTACTGTATCTACCCCAGCCAAAAGCATTTCCGTCATATTGGCATAGATTTCTTCTACAGTGAGTTCCTTACTCTTAAGCAGAGTTGTGAGAAGTCCACCATCTACCTCTTCTCCTTTGTCTAAAAGAGGCTTTATGTCATTTAACTTATTGTCAACATGAATCTGACCTTTATGAGTAAAATAAAGGAAAAAGAATATTGTCAGGTTCTTAATTTCTCATGCAGTTGTTTCCTATTTCTAATGTGGTGACCGCAATATGGGCTCTTCAGTACAGGGTCAGAGATTAAAGAATTATATCTCTGTATAACGCCAATCCCCTTCAAACCACTGATCTCACTAGTAAATCCTTGTTAGAAAAGTATTCTAACGGTTAAGCAAACTGGTCTGTTTGGCAAGGCACATAAACTACCTCCTTACTGTGAATTCTGCAATACAGAGAATTGCACCAAGAAGAAAAACAAGCTATACAATAATTACAGTTGCTGAAAAACATGGATTTTTTTTGGCAGCTGTTGTTTTATTGCTTTTTGGGTAAGGTGCAGTGCAGAGTTAGGTCTAAATCATGTATTCTTTTCAACCTGCAGCTCTACAGATGTTACTAGCTTCAAGCTGCCATCAGTTCGAGACAGTGTGGCCAAGATGGATTTAATGTGGGTTGGAGTTTCTTAGGTCCAAGAAGCTAGTGCATCATGAAGCAGCAGGTGCAGAGTTTGGTACTGATCCTTGATCCAACATTGTTGTTAGATCCCTAAATCACAGCATTGACCTGGAACATGGCTTACTAGCTTCAGCTGGTTCATCACTTGCAGCCTGTCTGGGATAAGGATAGCCCTCTCATGGAAATCTTTGGGCTGGTTACTGCAGGGGCAGGCAACCAATTTTTGCCTGAGAGTCAAATGACCCCTTTGGACAAAGCCCACAGGTTGGATTATGTTATAGAGGTTTGTCTCCACCTCAAAGCTCCACCGGGACTCAGCCCAATTCTTCAGAGGGTAAGTTGCCCACTGTTGCATTAGGATTTGGTATCCCACTTGTTGCAACAAGACTTAATTATGCTCATTTATGGAGAAGCGTCAATTATTTCCAGCATTCTCCATGAACAATTACAAACAACTTAATCATCTCAGTTTTTTCCTACTCAGTCCCAGTATTTCGTATTAGATTTTTCCTGTAGAGACATCTTAAAGTAATCCTTAATGTGTCAAACTTACTTTTTTGGGCAGCCATTTCATATTACAACTACTCAAAAAAACAGAAGCAAATGCGATTCAAATAATTGCAAACATACCAAAACAATTTTTAGGAACTTACTAAATTTAAAAAGTCCATCCCATGATCTACAGAAGTCTCTCCAAGGCTTTGGAATAATTGGACGAAGCCATTTGGGAATAGCTCCAGCATACATGGTAGTTTTGAAACTGCTAAACATCAGCTCCAGTGCTTCAATGTATTCCACAGTATTCTGAGGGATGTGATTTTCCAGGCATCCCAAGCGGCACTCATACAGAACAGTTGCTGCTCCTGCACAGGCAAAGTAACTCAAGAATGTATTCTTTTCTTTTCCAGTATGACTTTCAGTAGAATCCTATACATGTTTATTCAGAAGACAGCCACACTGACCGATTCCCAGTAAGAGTGTAGAGAATTCCAGTGCTAAAGTCCAGAAATAATGCCCCACCCCAGCAAAAAGAAGCAAGATGCAATCTCTAAATTGAAGTTGCACTTGTTCCATGTTTATTAAGGAGTAAGTCCCATTGATTCAACATGCACATAAGTGCGTTTTGAGTATATATTCTCACGCACAGGAAATAAAATACAGCCTTCAACAATGTGCACACAACATTGATAGATGGTGTAGATAAAAGTTGTAGAATTTGTGATGCAAATTCCATTTTGAAGATACTTTTAAGAGCTGCATTCTAGTAGCAAGCAGAAGGCAAAAAGGGTGGAGACAAAACCAAAAATACCAGCCTGTTTTAACTTACAGCTCTTACTGCCAGTAACTAAGCCCTAGAGGAGATATACCGTGTTCCCCCCAAAATAAGACACTGTCTTATATTATTTTGGCTCACAAAAACACACTAGGTCTTATTTTCAGGGTAGGTCTTTTTTTTAATGTGTACAACAATCCACACTTATTCATGTACAACAGCATGAATACGTGTACATTTGGTACATTTGGTATCACTCCGCCTGTGACAGGAGCCAGCGCTATAGAGGAAGCATCGGCTTATGCGGCTCTGTGCGGAGGGCAGGGAGCAGAGGGAGCAGAGCTGCACAAGCATGTTTCCTCCACACAGTGCATTAAGTTAAAGTTAAGTTAAAAATAAAGTTTAAAAAGGCTCTTTATGTTCCCCACTGGCCCTGGGAATAAACACAGCTAGGTCTTATTTTTGGTGCAGGTCTTATATTTTAGCAAGTACCAAAAATAGTACTAGGTCTTATTTTCAGGATAGGTCTTATTTTCGGGGAAACAGGGTATCAACTTTTCAGAACAGTGGGAAACTATAGAAAAGCTAGAATCCTACCAACCCATGGGAAAGTGGGTGGGTCCAATGAAAGAGTGCTTGGCATTCTGTGTTCAAAGATAGGCTGGACATGCACATGGTGGGCATGTCATGAGTGGAGCCGGCTGGTGCCGGAGGTCAGACTAGATGGCCCGGGAGACCCCTTCCGACTCGCTCTGTTTCTATGTTTCTGAGGACTGGAAACCCCAGGGGATGGTATGTAGCCCTAGAGTCTGATGTTCTGCCTGGTGCAGACTATATGCAGTGCAACATAATTCATCCATAATGCACTGAAAACACAGAACAAGATACACATGGGCATTATTGAAAGTACAGTAGCTGGCGAGGCCACTATGCAATTGAACAAAACAGCACCAACATTATATGAATCCAGAAAATGTTGTTTTGTGATGTGACACAACCCACCTTATCTTCTCCATTACTAAATAGTACTTATCATAGCAATATAAGATTTATGGAATGCTGTACTCATTTGATTCAATTTTTGCAATAGTGTTTATAATTGATAATAATAAATACACATATGTTTTAACTTGAATTCCCTTTTAAGAAATCTCACCTTCCATTGAATACTTGAAAAAAAGGCTGTTAACATTTATTACTGTTTCCCCATCCTCTTCTTGATTTCTGAGAAAGTAGATTCTCTTAATTAAATCTGCAATAACTTCATTAATTCCTCCTGAGAAAATGGCAACATCCTTGGGTTTTACCATTTTTTGCCTTAGTATACGCCGCATTTTTAGCCACTGTTCTCCTTCTCTGGAAGAAATAACAATTTAAAATGATCTTGATCATACTATTTGTCAAAAAGTTAAAAATATATTTTATTATTAGGAGACAATAAGGAAAATGCTTATACCTGAAACTGTTGTTGGAGGGAGACATTTTTGACAAATATTTATTCAACATAAAGCAAATAATATATTCAATTATATTATATATCTATATTATATAATTTAGGTATTTGTGTATTATGCTACTATTATTGTTTAGTCACAGAGTCATGCCCAACCCATCATGTCCCCATGGAAAACATTCCTCCAGGCTCTCCTGTCCTCCACCATCCCTCAGAGTCCACCCAAGCCAACACCCACTGCCCCAGTAACCATCTAGCCACCTCAGCCTCTGCCGTCCCCTTCTCCTTATGCCGTCAATCATTCCCAGCATCAGGGTCTTCTCCAATTAGTTGTTCCTTCTCATTAGGTGGCCAAAGTATTGGAGCTTCATCTTCAGTGTCTGGCCTTCTAAAGAGCAGTCAGGGTTGATCTCCTCTAGGACTGACCGGTTTGATCGCCTTGCAGTCCAACGGACTCGCAGGCGTCTTTTCCAGCACCACAATTCAAAAGCGTCAATTCTTTGGCACTCAGCCTTCCTTATATTCCAACTTTCACAGCCATGCATTGCAACTGGGAAAACCATAGCGTTCACTATACGAACTTGTGTTGGCAGGGTGATGTCTCTGCTTTTTAATACGCTGTTTAGATTTGCCATAGCTTTCCTCACAAGCAGTAAGCGTATTTTAATTTCTTGGCTACAGTCCCCGTCTGCGGTGATCTTGGAGCCCAGGAAAATAAAATCTGTCACTACTTCCATGTCTTCCCCATCTATTTGCCAGGAAGTGAGAGGACCGGATGCCATGATCTTAGTTTTCTTCATGTTGAGTTTCAAGCCAACTTTTATGCTCTCCTCTTTCACCTGCATCAAGGGGCTCTTGAGTTCCTCTTCACTTTCTGCCATTAGAGTGGAATTGTATGTGTATCTAAGGTTGTTGATATTTCTCCCACCAATCTTAATTCCAGCTTATGATTCATCTAGCCTGGCCTTTTGCTTGATGTGCTCTGCATATAAGTTAAATAGGCAGGGTGACAATATACAGCCTTGCCATGCTCCTTTCCCAGTTGTGAACCAATCATTCATTCCATGTCCAGTTGTCACTGTTGCTTCTTGACCCATATACAGGTTTCTCAAGAGACGAATAGGATGGTCTGGTACTCCCATCTCTTTAAGAACTTGCCACAGTTTGTTGTGAACCACACAATCAAAGGCTTTAGCATAGTCAATGAAGCAGAAGTAGATGTTTTTCTGGAACTCTCCGTGATCCAGTGTATGTGGGCAATTTTATCTCTAGTTTCTCTGCCTCTTTGAAATCCTGCCTGTACTTCTGGTAGTTCTCAGTCCACATACTGCTGGAGCCTAGCTTGTAGGATTTTGAGCATAACTTTGCTAGCATGTGAAATGAGTGCAATGGTGTGGTAGTTTGAACATTCTTTGGCATTGCCCTTCTTTGGGATTGGAATGTAAACTGATCTTTTCCAATCCTGTGGCCACTGTTGAGTTTTCCAAATTTGCTGGCATATTGAGTGTAGCACTTTAACTGCATCATCTTTTAGGATTTTGAATGGCTCAGCTGGAATACTGTTGCCTCTACTAGCTTTGTTGTTGCTAACACTTTCTTAGGTCCATTTGACTTCACATTCCAGGATGTCTGGCTCAAGGTCAGCAACCACCCCATCATGGTTATCAGGGCCATTAAGAAATTTCTTGTATAGTTCTTATGTGTAATCTTGCCACATCTTCTTAATCTCTTCTTCCTCTGTTAGGTCCCTGCCATTTTTGTATCTTATGCCCATCTTTGCATGAAACGTTCCCTTCATATCTCCAATTTCTTGAAGAGATCTCTAGTCTTACCCATTCTATTGTTTTCCTCTATTTCTTTGCCTTCTTATCTCTTCTAGCTATTCTCTGGAATTCTGTATTCAATTGGATGTATCTTTCCCTTTCTCCCTTGCCTTTCGTTTCCTTTCTTTCCTCAGCTATTTGTAAAGCTTCCTCAGATAGCCATTTTGCTTTCTTGCATTTCTTTTTCTTTGGCATGGTTTTAGTTGCTACATCCTGTACAATGTTGCAAACCTCCGTCCATAGTTCTTCAGGCACTCTGTCTTATCAGATCTAATTCTTTAAATCCATTTGTCACCTCTACTGTATATTCATCAGGGATATGATTTAAGTCATACCTGAGTGGCCTAGTGCTTTTCCCTACTTTCTTCAACTTAAGCCTGAATTTTGCACCAAGAAGCTCATGATCTGAGCCACAGTCAGCTCCTGGTCTAGTTTTTACTGACTGTATAGAGCTTCTCCATCTTTGGCTGCAGAGCACATAGTCAATCTGATTTCTGTGTTGCCCATCTGGTGATGTCCATATGTAATCTCATCTCTTGGGTACTGGAAAAGAGTGTTTGCTATGACCAACATATTCTCTTGACAAAGTTCAACCAGCCTGTGCTTCATTTTGTACTCCAAGGCCAAACTTGCCTGTTATTCCAGTTATCTTTTGGCTTTTTACCTTAGCATTCCAATCCCACAAGATGATAAGGACATCATTTTTAGGTGTTATTTTTAGAAGGTGTTGTAGGTCTTCATAGAACCGGTCAACTTCAGCCTCTTTGGCATCAGTGGTTGGGGCATAGACCTAACTCCCCCACTGATGCTATTCCACAAAAGATGAAATAAAGGGAACATGGGATGTATTTCACCAGTGAGCGTAAAATGCTTTGACTGACTCTCAGACCATTTCCAAACACATATCAAAGTGCTGGTTCTTTAGGCTACAAACAAGTTAGGACCTGGTTGCCTACTAGGCAACCCCTCGGTCCACAGGAACCTGCTTGAACCCTGAGAGCAATTTAAGGTGAGCAGCATTTCTCTAGGTGCCCATGCCTTCTAACGTGAGGCAGGTGGCAACTAGGGAAACAGATTTCTTAAATAGTGGTATCTCAGCTTTCCAAGAGTCATATGGGGAAGCTCTCCTGTCTGTGCATCCATAGTTAGCCATAAGCTATCAATGACATTTACCTGAAATGTGTTCTTTCTATGAACTAGTAACTACAGTCTGTGACTAAGAACAATCAAAATAACTATTGGGGACAAGCTGGTTTATCTGTATCTGCAGGCCTGCAAAGCAGGGCAAACCACTTTTCTCAAAAATATAAGCACTGTTGCTTGGAAAGGGAGTGAAAGATCCTTGCATAAAACAGAGTATTTCTGGATCACTTCAACTGGTATATTGAACTAAAACAAACAAATTAGAAAATCTTATCTGTTTTGACAAGGATGTAACTCCTCTGCCTTAAATCACTAAAAGGTAATTTGACTAGAACTTTTTATCATTGAGAAAATTATGAAATGCTGTCTCCTTATTTTATTAAGCATGTTAAGTTTAATTATTTCACACCCACCAAATTGTCTCATGCAGTTTTAAATGTTTACAATGAAATAATCAAGCTGCAATCCAATTTAACAGTTATGTGTACTTGAATGCTATTGATTTCAACAGGGCTTTAGCATGCATAACTGTGAAATGACTGCACCCTAACATTCGACTCTAATAACAAAAGACTCCAGGATTATCAAACATAAATAGAACATTCCAGCTCTGAAATTACAGAATAAATATCCTTATTTTGGTCCATACTGCATCACTGAAATTTTGCTGACCTTTTCTAATGCACAATCCAGTTCCAACTACATAAAGTACTTTGCTGCTGCAATTTTATCCTGACAAAGTAGAAAAATGCCTGTGACTCATAAAGGGATTGGTTTTCTTTTGAACAAGCACATTACATCAATAATTACCCTGAATGTTCCCCAAGGGCATTTGCCAACACTCATCCCATTCAAATACAGTTATGTTACAAGCACATTCTTTAAATAAGATTAATCTCTAATTAATTAATTCTTCGAGGCTGTGATGGGTGTCTGAAGAGAGATCCTGGGCGAGTGTGGCTCTACCTAGTTGGACAAGGACAAAGTCTGGGATTGTCACTGATTTAATATGACTGATATCGTGCCAAAGTATGTATTAATCCAAGTGGGGTTTTAATATAGATAATATTTTACGTATTTTCTTCTTTTTTAAATCTATGCATTTATTGAATGGAGCTGATCTTTGACCACAATAAAGTTTTTATCTAGCTAATAAGACTAATCAAAAAGAGTTTTAAAAGTATTACCAGTCTCCTTTTTGCAGAATACAAGGATAATAACATTACTTAGCGGTATAAAGTCAAAAAGGCCATTCCACTCACGCAGATATAAGTCCTGTAGCTCTGCCTCGTAGATCCCTGTATTCCTGCCAGGAATCCATGTCAGCCCGTTGTGGCATGGCCCCTTCCTCCCGAAGAACCTGAGCCACCATGTCTCGATCTGCAATGGATACAACTAGTTTGGGACCAAAATGAGACTTGAAAATTTTTCCATATTCCTGAACGTGCTTTTGCTATGAACAAAAAGTAAATTACAAATGAATAAATTATTCATTCTTACTAACAAATGTACAAAAGTATATCCTAATCTGCAATAATACTATTAATATGCTATTAGAAGTAATGAGTTACTTTTTTGCCTATGCCAAATTACAAAGACAAACAGCACAGAGTTTTATACATTTATATAATTCCCCAGAGTGCAAGATCTTATTTTTCAAAGTTCAGTTCAGTTTTCCATTCTGATGCTCAGATGCAGAAGTCTTCAGTCAGTGTCTCAGATGCAAGCATCTTGTCAGTCATATAGTTTCCAATGTGCCTGACATCAGTGGTCAAGTACCTTGTGAAAATTACCTTTCCCAGGGACCCTGGCACCTGAGATGCTGCCCCTACAGAGTTCAAGGAATCAGCAGGGAGGGAGATGTATATATGTGAGCTTGATTTGAATCTGGGCCAAAGACGAATTTCTCAGGGACACTGGCACTCATTTCATAATCAGCAGAATGTTTATATGCTGGACTGATTTGTATTACGTGCCATTTAATTACAAATTTCAATAATATGACCAGATATTGAATATAATTTCAAAAATGTACATACTCATTCACACTTCCTGTTCTGCCCATTAGTCAAACTTCTGAAACATCTCTCATTTCACTGTCATTGCTACCCCACTGGTTGAACATTATCCTATGAGTTCTAAAGAATGTGTGATTAGTATGCAAATAGCGTACAGGCAGTCTCTGGGTTATGAACAAGTCCTGGTTCTGAGAAAATGTAAAATCATCTTTAAGTCAAATTAAATTCATCTTGAAGTCGGGTCACGCAAGGCCCCATGGAAGTGGGAAAACCACAAATATCTCTATCCCCACCCCATCCCAAGTCACTAGTGTCTCCTCTTTGCAGCAAGGAAATGCTCAAGGAAGTTTCCTATTTGGATGGGCTGGGCAACAAGGCGTGCTTGGGAGGCCCCTCTCTAGGGTGATACTTTAGAGGCCCTCCATGCTTTTCTTCTGCTGTTTCACCATGACGATTTTCTGCAGTAATATTTTAAAAAATTAAAAGACTTGATGGCAGCTTGTTTGTAAGTACGGGTTGTTTGTCACTCAGACATTTGTAACTCAGGGATTGCCTGTACTGTAAAACAATCCTAAAAAAATCTACCATATATTTATTTTAGAATAATTGCTTTGCAAACACAAGAGTCTGATATCTATTATGTTATGTGTCTGAACCATTTTTATAGTTATGTGCTTGAATTAGAATCAGAGCAGAGCAAAGAAAAAATGGCAAACCTGCATTACTATGGAAGCCACATTCTCAATAATTTAAAGTCATCCCCTGAGCATATTAGATGGTAAACCCATACCTAGAAGTGAACCACATTGGATTCAACAGGACTTATATTTGAGTAAACATGTATAGGGATCTACAGTTAATGAGAAGATGTTTCATGTTTGTTTACTTCCTTTTTCTATAACTATTACTGTCTCCATCCTTGATAAATGCTGATTTCCAGGACAAATTTATGCACTTAAATGTCCCGGCTTTAGAATAGATTTATTATTTTAAACACACTGGTGAACACTGCACAGATTTGTGGGGAGAAATGTTTATCTATATAGCAATACATCCTGGCTGACTTCTCTGTAAACGCCAGCTGGAGGCAACAGACAATTACAAAGAAGGTCTGCTGAAAAATATGTGGCAATGAAGAATAAAGAAAATAAGGTGTGTCCTAACAGATTATTTAATAATTTGAAGAATTATTCTTTTAAAAATCATGGCACAAAACCATATTACAAAAGCAGAAGGGATAAAAATCAATATTAAAAAAAATAAATATGCATTTTTAATTTAAATTGGATTTTTAAAAATGATTTTGAGGAAAAATCTATCTAAAGATAGCTGTCTATTTATGCTACATTATAGTCAAAAGGTTATTCAAAAACTAATGAAATGAGGATTAGTTTTTAATGCTGCAGCATAAGGCTGTATATTCATGCAATGTTTAAATATGTTCATAAATGAATGCCATTAATCCATTCACAATGTCATGTTCTTCCAGAGTTTTCTGTAAGATTATTGGGCAATTTTTCTATCCAGAAGATATTATCACAGATGCTTGGTTTTACAGTTCTCAAAATTGTGAATTTGTGCCTGCAGAGATTGCATGCCTCTTCTTCACACCAAAAATGTTATAAAATAAACATACAAGTTGAACGTAATCCTATTGTCCCTTTGCAAATCTATGTACACAGAATCAACCTTTGTGGGTGCAGCTGCAGTGAATGTGTCTGGACCAAGTTATTTAACTTATTACTGCAGTTGTGGGACTGACGTGGAAGAGTACCTGGATTTTCTCAAGTGGCTTATCCACAGGAGATGCAGGGTGGCTACACTTAGGTTTCCCTAGCAATGGAAGTTGGACATGGCTGAGGATTATAACTGCTCCCATTGTACAGGTATGGGGACTGTAGTGCTGCCAAGGGAAGGATGGGCCGGGGAACCTCAAAATAGGAACAGTCAGCAGCACCTTCGTGGAGCATGCTGCATAATTGGAGGGGATGATCTAAGGGGGTTGGCTTAAATCTAACTAAGAAGCAGTTGGTCACTCTTTGTGAGCTGGAAGGCCAATGCTTGTCTCTGGCTGGCCACCATAGGGAAACTATTCACCACATGTAATCTCCTTGGTGCATCAAGCTGTTACAAAGAGAGGTCATTGGGCCAATTTCCATGTATTGACGGGTGGCGGGGAGTTATTCTTGTGACTCCTCATCCAGGTTGGTGAAATGTAAAGGGCAATTTGTCCTGTTCTCCCAATGGAACCTGATGGTGGAGGGCAGATGTGTTCTGGAACCTATCAAACATTGGGGCAGTGGGAGAGTGGGTGAAGGAGGATTGTCCTTGTTTCGACAATGCAGAGAAACCACAGGATGGGTGGAATTACTCCTGGAGCTGATTCTGATTGAATGCTGGACTTGCAGGTTGCTGGATCCTGAGAGAGTTGGGAAGCAGCTAGAGGAAGAAGGGGCCTCCTCCAAGCAAGCTAAGGAGTTTTTAAAAGTGTGATTTAAATTGATTTGATTTAAATCAAATTCACCCTGTTCAAAAGCATACAATTAGACTTATTTAAAGAAACTATACTTGTGTTTGAGAATTTTAGAATTAACTTAGAAATCATACCCAATGGCCAATGTTATGCCTTTGGAGAATGAGTTGCTCAACTGAATGGAAGAAATCTGATTTAAAGCCCCCCCCACCAACAATTGTAGAAGCATAGAAAAGTAAAGTTGGAAGGAGCCATGAAGGCCTTCGGGTCCAACCCCCTGCAGTTTCAGGACACCAGTTTACACCATCCCACTCAGATGGCTGTCCAAGTTCTTTTTCAATGTCTCTAGTGTGGGAGAGCGCACCACCTCTCTAGGCAACTGCTTACACTTTCGTTTTACTCTGACAGTGAAGAAACTTTTCCTGAGTCTGGGTTGACGCAACTTGAGCTGATTATTCCATATTCTACACTCTGGTATCAGCAAGAAGAGATCTTGACCTTCCTCTTTGTGACAGCCTTTGAGGAGGCTTATAGAAGAATATCATGTCCCCCCCTCAGTCTTCTCTTCTCAAAGCTGAACATGCCCAGTTCTTATAGGGCAGTGTTTCCAAACCCAGGAACATTTTTGTTCTCTGAACTCCTTCTAATAACAAGGAGGTAATGTTTGCCAATGCCTTCCTCCCTCAGCAATCTCCAGCACCACTTCCCATATTGTTTTAGAGGGCCTCCAGTCCTCTAAAGCAGATTTTCAAATGACACTGGGAATTGTAGGGAGAAGTGGAATGAGGGATCAGGGGGTGCTGGTTGACTGCAGGCTAAACATGAGTCAGCAATGTGATGTGGTGTCAAGAGGGTGACCGCCACCCTTGGTTGCACAGCCAGAAGTGTGGCTTCTAGATCGAGAGAGGTACGTATTACTACCACTCTATACAACTCTGGTGCGCCCGCAACTGTAGTATTGTGTTCAGTTTTGGGCCCCTCATTACAGGATGGATATAGCCAGGTTAGAGTCAGTGCAGCGTAGGGCCACCAGGTTGGTGGCCGGTTTGCAGGGGATGGGGTATGAGGCAAGACTGAGGGAACAGGGTCCCTTCAGCCTGGAGAAGAGGAGACTCAGAGGGGATCTGTTGGTGACATATAGGTGAGGGGGTGTCACACAGAGATAGGTAGAGACCTGTTCTCCCCTGCAGGGGAGGGCAGAATGGAGCAATGCTCAGGGAACCAAGGTTCAATTTAGATGCCAGGAAGTACTTCCTGACAGGACCCCGAGGGTATGGAATGGGCTTCCATAGGAGGTGGCGGAGGCCCATTGGTGAGGGTGTTCAAACATAGGCTGGACGTGCACATGGTGGGCATGTAGTGAGCGGAGCCGGCTGGAGCCAGGGGTCAGACTAGATGGCCTGGGAGTCCCCTTCTGACTCACTCTGTTCTATGTTTCTATGAGTCGCCTTCCTCCACCCTTCACCATTAGAGTAACTTGAAAGTGCAGTTCTGCTTAAAAGAACTTAGGGTCCAGTTCAGTACAGCACTTCAAATAGTGCTGCAAATAATGCCTTGCCTTACCAAAACAGATATAGCACCTTGAATCTGGCAAATTATATGAATAATCACCAATAATCCCAAGACCCTCATTGTTTCTTCCAGTAGCCTGTTACTCATAACATTTTGAGCCACATCAGGAAGCAATTTCAAGCCTTGCAGCTCCTGCAGTCATTACTGTGCTGGCTCTAAGTTTGGGTTTCAGGAACAATTGCCATAGTATGAGCTATGATATTACAGTACCAGCATCAGAACACCAATGCCTGAGTTTGACAGCCCACCAACTGAGTACTGATGGAAAGACTGCATGCTTAACATAATGTTTAGAATCTAAACCTAAAATAGTGTAGAATCATTAAATCTATGTGACATTTCCCACTGCAAAAAACAGTCTTCAAGCAAGCTACATACACAAATGCAGAACTACATAACTGACAAAAAATGAAATAAATATAAACCATAAGCAGCATTATTTGAAGCAGTAGAAGTAAACTTCTATGTTTTAAAATAAATACACACACACACACACACTGAAGGAGAAGGAAACCTGGCAGCAACTGTGTTGACATCTGTGTTGGTACAGCTTTCAACATTGATTTATGGTCCCAGAGTGATATTTTGTGTACCGTTACCACATGGTCACATAGCTGAGAGATCTGTTTGAAATTTTGCACAAAACATGTTTGATCATTGTTCCAGTCATTAAAAAACATTTTAAAATATGTTTTCTAATTTGATGTCACACAACACTGCACACAGAAGTTAAACAGATTGTTTGGTTGGAAAATCACTGTTTCTGCTGTTCTTCTCTGTTCTACAAAGATCACAGCTATTGCTACAGTTCTGAATCAAAGATGTTTCCCTTTCAGCTGCAAAGCACTAGGACTAGATGTTATGGCCTGGCTTAATGTTGGAGTCAGGTTACTGACAAACAGAACCCTCATTGTAAAACCACTCAATTTCCTGTCCCCTTCACATATGGTGCGATGCATGGAACATTCTCTGAGCCAGACTTATCATCTAAGTAACTAAGATTGCATGGGGTCTTAGATTAATATTCTCTTCATTGTGCCCTTACCAGAGTTTTATTAATTCATCAAATTGTTTGCATAAGACCCTTGTATAAAAATAATGCACAGTAGGACTGAGTCATTCTTTCTTACCACTGCTTCCTATCGCTTTCCAATAAATTGGCAATTTTTCACTAGTTAGATGAACAGTGGTAATATAACCTTTGTGCTGATCAGTTAGATTTGATTAGTTGACCTTTAATATCGCTTATACCCAATGCTGAACAACCAAGAGAGTGGATGGGTGTATATTGTCCACATTTTCAATGCATGTATGGATGAACTAGGGATTCTAACTCCTATGGCTAAGTGTGAAACTGGGAGAATGTTAGTCTGGGCTGATTGATCAGAGAGCAGAAGCGCTTCAATGTGCGCTTGCTCTCATTCATGGAATGTTATAAGGAAGTCCAGACAAAAACCTCTTCCATGTGTTACCCGTCTGTGTTTATCAATGCCTCTTTCATCTTTTTTCCCTTACCACAGAAAAGCAAGTGCCACAATATTTTTTGACCGGTAGCCTTGGAAGTTATTTGTCTATAAGCAAGCTGAGAGTCTATATTGTTGTAGGAAGCCTGTATAAATCTGTTTAGTGACTGTACAAAGTCAATGGGAGACCTTACAAAGAGCTCTGCAGGGACAGACCAAGAGTCTGCACCTAGTCTAGCATCATATTTCCCACAGTAACCAAGCAAGCAAGCAAGCCCACAAGCAGGGCATGAGTACAATAGCTCTGGCCTGCTGTCATTCCCCAGCATGCTAGCCCCGTCCTGGAAGCAGTATAAATAGCCATCAGGCCTACTGCTGATGTTTTGTCTGCACCGAATTAAAGAACAATGTTCAATCAAGTAACAATAGTATACACCAGGACATCAGACGCTCCTGCAGTGATTTTTGAAACTGTAGTTCATGAAGTACAGCCAGTGTGGTGTGGTGGTGAAGAGCATGGGACTGGAACTCAGGCGATCTGGGTTCTAGTCCCTGTTCAGCCACGGAGCCAACTGGGTGACTTTGGGCCAGTCACAGACTCTCAGCCCAACCTACCTCACAGGGTTGTTGCTGTGGGGATAAGATGGAGGAGGGGAATGATGTAAGCTGCCTTGAGCCCTTTGTAGGAAAAAGGCAGGATATAAATCGAAGGGAAAAAAAAGTATTGGTGACCTCACCTTCAGATTAATGCTGAAACCCCCTTGGTGCAGTTGATAACTTCCTAACAATGGGTCACTCCTTGATATATATCAGCTTCAACATATATGGCAGGTCATATACTGGAACTGAGGGTGTGGGGAAGGTTCACTGTCCAGGAGGCTGGAGATCTAGATATAGAGAATGTGACTGTATCAGGGGTCCCCAGCCTTTTTGGACCAATGGGTGTATTTGGGAATTTGGAGTGCTGTAGGCATCAGCACAAACACACAGAGATTATGGCTCATGTGGGGGCCTGGCCAGCTAAACGCTGGCTAAAGAGATGATGGTGAAATAACAAGGCTAAAGGGTGGGAGTCAGGGGAAAACAACAAGGCAAGGAGGTACAGGGGAGAGAAAGAGCAAGGCAAAAGGGTAGAAATTAAGACTACCTGAAGATATTCCAGTAGCTGTATTTTAAACAAATTTTGAAGGGGACGGGGAACAGAATGCCTTATGAACGTGGCAGGAGGCCCTTCCAGGCGCCATGACACTCACAGGTGCTACACGGGAAACCCCTGGTATCATGGACAAATCCTTACCTGGTGAAGAATGGACTGGAAACAGCCTTCTTGGAAATGTGGACCGGTCAGTATAATCTGCCTTCAACAATTAATGAATGCAATTGTTTGTTGACTGTTCTCCAAGAAATTTACACATTACAAACAATTCTACTCAACCACTAGTCAACTTGTGGAATGAGATGACATAAGCAGCTGACACCATGGTTGCTTGCCATGCTCTCCCACACTGCTGGAGACAGTCTCCTGCCTATCATTCTGGAGAGCTGTAGACAAGAAAATAGCAGAGATGAGTGAACACAGACTAGAGGCTGGGCTCCATAGCGGTGATTGTGGTGAGCCAATCTGCTGCTATTGTATTGTTCACAATGTCCTTCCAGCTAGGTAGTTATGGGCCTGTTATATCCTGGCCCCCAATGGAAACAAGAAGCAGGTAGTCAGCTGTGGCATATCTACTAAACCTATTACAGCAGGAGTTAGTGAGAATGTTCATATTCGGGCTGACTTACATGGCATGTTGACAGCAGAATGCATATGAGTTGTGTCCTGGTTTTCCTAGTACATTTGCTGGATGAATTTCAATTATGTTGTTATTTTTCAGAGGAGACACAGAAGTTTGGATGCCTGCAAGGGTACTTCGGTGAGTGCATGAGTGTTCTTTCCCTTCTTGTCTACACTTCAATATTTTTCCCTTGTGTAAGAGGATGTGTTTGCCATTTACACAGTGGATCTTTGTATGCAAGCCAAAATTTTTGGAAGGTTTCTGCCAACCACATGGAGTGCTCAGTCCTAAATTATTCCTGAATAGTTTTTAACTGACTGCAGAAGACTGAGTGGACTGGTTAGGGAAACCATTAAGTACCTCTTTCCTGCAGGTTTTCTTCTCCCTTGGTTTTTTTTTTTTTTTTTTTTTTTTGGGAAATCCCATTCCAAGTCCATCATATTTGGGTAATTACTGGTAATGGCAAATTTACTTAAGTGAGTTTGTTACTTATTCACAAAATAATGAACTCATCCATGGACAAAAATTTCCCCTCGTAGTGAATACCTATTCTGCATAAATAAGCTTTTGCACATGCACAATATCAAAGTGCAATTTTGGAGCTGCAGTCTGGGCTCACACAGTGCCTCCCCTGAGCCAGAGCTTCAATAGTAATGGCAAAGGAAACTGGAATAACTAAAATATTAAGTTGAAGAGAGCACTGTTCCTTCTTGAGGAACCAGAAAAGCAGTGGTGAGGAAGGAAGCAGCACTGGAGTAGACAAAAATGGATTACTCTAATCAACATAGTCACATTGGCTTCTCTAAAATGAGGCAGCTAGTAAAAGGGAAGACAAGAAACTTAAATCCCTTCAAAATGCTTGGGGATTACACAAAACCACAACAATAGAAGGCCAGATATAACATAGAACACGGGATAGGAAAGGTAACATCAGTCCATGGTTAAACGAGAAGTGGCGAGGAACGTATTAGAGAAAATAAGACATCCTTCAAAAATAAAAGTTTTGACTAACTGAGGAAAACAAAAGGGAGCACAAGCTTGTACAAGCAAAATACAAGCAGACAATAAGAGATGCAAAAAAGCATATTGTTAACAACTTCAAGGCAGAAATAATTTTTTTTTAATACAACAGAAGCAGGGAACTAGCTAAGAGGCAGCCAGACCATTTGAGAATAAATCCATTAAATACTCAAGGAGTATCGAATGAAGGTGAGAGTGTCAATAAATATGTGGATGGAGTGAGCCAGTAGACTCTGTTTACTTGGACTTTTGACAAAGTTCCTCACCAAGACTTCTGTGAATACTTAGAAGTCATGGAATAAGAGGGGAGGTCCTCTTAAGGCTCAGTAACTGGTTAGCCACTTTAATATTTATTTAGTTAAACATTTCTATGCTGCCCCCATCGCAACAAAGCCTTGGGGCGGCTCACAAAGAATACATACATACATACATACATACATAATGATTATTATTATTATTATCAACTTATATCCTGCCTTTTTCCTGCAAAGGGCTCAAGGCAGCTTACATCTCCTCCTCCTCCATCTTATCCCCACAACAACAACCCTGTGAGGTAGGTTGGGCTGAGAGTCTGTACAATTTTAAAAAATCGTTTAAAACCCCCCCGTGCATTCTCGGCTAAAAATTTTAAAATCCTAATTAATTCAATAATTTAACAATTAAAATAAGTTTTAAATAAAAAGGTCTTAGCCTGGCGCCGAAAAACAAATAACGACGGCGCCAGGCGGACCTCTCTGGGGAGCGCATTCCATAGATTTGGTATAATAGGTGAACTTGGCCCCTTCACTGCTCGCTCCTAATTACAGATAATTTATGAGTAAGTTCAAAGCACTGGTCCCAGTACAGATATCTGTGGGATTCCACTGTTTACATTCCCCCATTGGGAGAATATACAATTTATTCCTAATCTGTTTTCTGATCTTCAAAACAAAAAGATTATCCCAACTGGTAGAATTGGAATCAAGATGGCAAACATTCCAAATAAACAAGGGTGAAGTAATGCTCATTACATAAAAATATCCCAGCTTCAAGTATAAACTGAAAGAATCTGAACTGGAAGTGACTAACCATCAAAGAGACCTTGGGGTTGTGGTGGACTGCTTGATGAAAATATTAACCCAGTGCAAGGCTGCTCTGAAAAAGGCAAACTCCATGTTAGGCATAGTTTGTAAAGGAACATAAAACTGCCAATATCATACCACCATTATAAACTCTATGGTGAGACCCCGTTCAGACTACTGAGTACAATTTCTGACACTGCACCTAAGTAAAGGACATTATAGAAATGGAAAAAATTCAGGAAAGGGCAATCAGCATGATCAAAACACTGGAGCAAGTCCCCTATGAGGAAGGGCTACAACAGCTGGAATTGTTTAGGTTATGTGGACAAACTAAATAAGGATATGATACATACAAAACTATCTGTGATGTGGAGAAAATGGGTATGGAGCTATTTTTCTTCTTTCATAATGCTACAACTCAGGGTTATCTCATGAAGCTGATTGGTAAGAGATTCAGGACAGTACTTCATGCAAGTCCATAGTTTAATCGTGGATGTTTCTTCCTTAGTTTACAGAAGACTCATTGAGTGCTCTCTTAACTGTACTAGCTGCACATCATCTTTCAAAAGCAAAGAGACAGAGACAGATCTCAGTGACCACAACTACAAAACACATGTCTCCATTTCCTTCTTTCTTTCCTGTGCACGTTTTAAGTCCAAGCATGGTTTACATCTGATAGAGACCATCAAAGCTAGCAAGGTGTTTGTATGATCCACAATTATTTATATCCTATCTTTTGGAATTCTTCCATAGTAGTTCACAGAAACATGCTGCCCACCACCTTGTGAAGTAAACTATGGCCAGCCCCGTGCAGAGCAAAAGAACAGATTGGCTCTGTGATGCAAAGTAGCCGGCAGATGTAAAATGTTAGCCCTGTCAATGCCAGCAACGGAGTGGATGGCAAATGCACCAAGACCTTGGGGGGAGGGTGGTGCAAATGCGTTACATGTAGTGTGCAAACACACACTTTTGTTCCATGGCAACCATCCTGTTACGTGATGAGGGGGAGGAGCAGTCCATGGAACCAGATGTGGAAAAATGAGCAGTCAGTGGAAAAAGCAGAGGGGGGATTGCAGTTCCTCTGATGAAACGCACGGAGCCCCACTCTGCCCCATCCCCACTGCCATCAGGATCACGTGGCGCACCCCCCCCCCCCCCCCCCGGGAAAGCAGGCGAAGGAAAGAAAGGCGTGCAAAACCTTTCCGGCGCCCCCGCCCGCCCCTCCCCCACGCGCCCGCCCCTTTCCGAGACGCGGGAAGGGAAGGACGGGCAAACCTTGCCGGCAGCTTGGCACAGCCCCCGCAGCGGGGGGGGGGGACTCGGGGGAGCCTGCCCCCAAATGCGCTCTGCTCCCCCCTCCCATTCAGCATTAAAAAGCAATTCTTGCAAAGCCCAAACCAGACGAAGCAACCACTCCCTTTACTTTTCGACACCCCCTGATTTTCTAGGTTGGCTGCAAGCCTGCTTTCAGCCTTACTCAAAGTTGCTTCCCCTCTCCCCTTCCTACGCTCGTTTTAAATGGAGAGGAGGGAGGGAGGGAAGACCGCCGGAAGGGGAAAAAGCATAAATAAATGGGAGTGTTTCAAAGCGGCCGCCTCCTGCTGAGGAGGTTGTGTAACTTTTAGCCGGCAGCTCATGATGCTGCCGCGCCTCCTCTCCAGTCCTTGCAATGCAGTAACTACCCCCACCTAAGTGAACTTCCACACGCATATATATGGTCGATAAATTCTAGAAGTTTCTTCAGGGATCGGTGGAAGCGAGGGGACAAAATGGTCTCTCCCCAGAGATGAGGTGCGAAGAAAGGGGGGATTTCTGCGCCGAGAGAACAGGCAGCAGCTCCCTTGGGAGGCGAAGTCTCGCCCGCACCACCAGCCGCTCGGGCTAGGGCTGCCTTGGTCGACTTATTATTTCTTACTTATAAAGCAAGTCTCAAACTGAGAGCCAATTTTCGGCGACCACATCTCGTTGGCAAATGCTCTGAAGGAACTTAAAAACAAACATACCTCCAACAACAGTTAAGGCACATCCCAGAAGTTATTATTCATACTTTAACAATGCAACCTTACCCATGCCACTCCAAGGTAAGTCTTCCCTGTATTCCAGTGGGGCTTACTTCAAAGTGTGGGCGTAGGATTGCAGCTTTAGACTATTCAAACAAGGACCACTTATAACGTCTTCTCCCTTCCCTTCTTTGCCATCTAGTTTTAGTTAGGCAACTCATTAGTCAATGTACTTATAAGATATAGAAATTTTTAATAGTAAAAAGTGGACAAGCAGACACTTTCTACCTACAAAATTATCCTGGTTAGATAATTCAGTTCAGTTATTCAATGAATAATAAGACCCTCAAGTAGAGTATAAAATTAACTGTACCACACCCCACCCCGTAAGTCTTGCCAGTGAGAATGCCCAGTTAGCAATTGAAGAAAATATGAAGAAACATCAAACGTGGGGAGAGCAAAGCCACGAAGGAACTGCAATGAGGACCCAGGGAGCAGCTGGCTAGTATGTTTTGCGATTCGGAACCCTCCCTCTAGCAGATGTGATACCTTCGGAAAATAAACCAAACTGACTGCAATCTCTGAAGAGTGAAACAAGCCTAATTTCATTCAGTTCGTCACAGTCGGACGGCATGAAGCCCGCAGTGATGCGGGGGGAGGGGGGGGAGGCGAGTCTTTTAATTGTCCTGCACCATAAAACTCTAGAGTTAAGATTGCAGTGCTACGGACACACGGGGTTGCAGCCAAAGTTAGTCCTACCACGAGTAGTCCCATTCAAATAAATGGGATTGAAGTTAGAGTAACATTGTATGCAACACATGGTTTCCTTGGCTTTCTTCTCTGGAGGGAAACGAATCCATCTTCACAATGATTACTTTCACTAAATTGTACCTGGATTTCATGAATGCGGCTAAAGCCATCCTTCCAGAAAAACTCGACCAGATTCGAGAAGGTCGTGGGTCCTGGCATTTCTTTCAGGCTTTTCACTCTTGGGTGGCATGGGTGCTGCTGGCCGGCTTTGGGGAGCCCCCTGGATCCCGCCGAGGCTGCCACCTTCTCCTCTGCTTTGTCCTCTGCAGCTGCCCTTACATTATTCTGCACCTCCAGCGACGTGCTGCTCGAAAGCTTGGGCAGCTGGTGAAACATCTTGACAAAAATCGCACCGTAAACGCAGCTCCTCTGGGGCTCAAGCACCTGCTTGCAGTCCATTTTCAAGACTTTAGCGAGGACAGACATTTTCCCTGAAGTTGCTGGAAACTCTTCGTACCCTTCAGGGACTGCCTTTCATTGAGACAACGCTTCTCCAAACTCTCACTGCCTGAGCATCAGTTTACACAGACCATTATTAAAGCCACCCTCCCCCGAGGCTGGGAAAGGCGGGGTGGTCTGGGATGAGACCTAACAGAGAAGGAGCCTACGGTGTATTCTGTTTCATTTAGGTCAGAGAAATGCCTCCTTCAGCAGATGGTCTTACACTGCCAACATTTGGATTTCTTCCTATTTTCCTTTCCACCGTCTTAGCAAAAGGAATTGCATGATTATGTGTCTGCTTCTTGTGGGCCACTTGATTTTAATGTGTCAGCTAATTCTTAATTCTACTGCCAAGCAGCAGAGACTGGCACTTAGTGTGTAGTAAAATAACAAGGACAAAGAGGTTCCCCAAGTTATGAAGAGAGAGAAACAATATACAGAAAGCAGTGTCTTTTTACCACAGGAATTATACCATCTCCATTTGTATTAATCAGAACGTCTGTACATGTTGTTTGGTTTTATCTATTGCCAACATATTGCAGTATCTTAAAAGATATTCCTCATCCCCTTGAGCTGTATTTTTGGCACTTATGTTACACAATAACCTTACTCTATAATAAACACTTATGCTTACAATTCTGATTTTATATATACAATCAATATTTTATACTATTTGTTTATGGGCTTTATAAAAGATAAACCAAGAAAACCTGGCAAGGGCACTTAGTTTGCAGGGCTGTGAAAACCCTTGGAGATTGTCACTCAGTTTTCAGTGACCTGTTACTTTTCATTCTGACTTGCCCAAGTATAGCCCTCTTAATGGCTCTTGTACCTGGTTTTTGTTGTTGTTGTTTTGCCATTTCCCCCTGTATCACTACCACATAACTTTTTCAGTAAGAGTTATGGTATGTTTTAATTTCCTATATGATTATCAAAAAACCCAACAGCAGTACTTTATTAGTAATACTGTTTCTGTTAAAGGATAAAGACATTTCCCACAAGCCTTTTAGTCTAAAGTGCAGTATACAGTGGTACCTTGGTTCACAAACTTAATTCATTCCACGATTCTGGTCGCAACCCAAATTGGTCGCAAACCAAGTCAAATTCCCCCATAAGGTTCAATGGAAATAAGGTTAATCCATTCTGACCCCTACGAATGTGGTTGTGGATCAATTTTGGTTGCGAACCATGTCAAATTTCCCCATAAGATTCAATGTAAATAAGTTTAATCCATTCTGTAAATATTTTTAATCACAAAAATTTGAAACAAAGTAACAAAGAACAACAAAGTAACGAAGTACAGTATCGTAGAGAACACTAACCTCGGTGCGGGGGAGGTTATTGTTTGGAGGGAGAATCTCCCTCCATAAAGACATCGGGGAGATCTCCTTCAGGGGTTTCCTCTCTTCTTTGTCTCTTAGCTGCAGGATCAATTCTGGCAAAAAATCTGCACATTCTGGTCACCTTCATTACTGCTCTGCAAATTCTTTTTACCACCATGCTTGCTCTGCACTTTCTTTGGAGCCATTATTGAATATTATTATTGAATATTATTATTGAATAATACTTTACAGTACTGTATGTGCTAAAAAGCACACAAAAAAGCTTCACAGCAAGTGACCACAGGTCTGTCTGCGACCTCAAGTGGAGAACATGGCCGCGAACGTGGTCATCACCTGATGCAGAGTTTGCAAACAGAGGCATAATTTTTCTGAAATTTTTGTTCGTGAACCAATTTGGTTGTGGACTGAGGTGTTCATGAACCGAGGTACCACTGTACTTGTTACTGTGGAATAGGAAACAAGATATAGCCCATTTTTAAATTAACTGCATATCTAGCCAGTTTTATGTTTTATGCTCAAATTACAGACTTGGGCACTGGAAAACTAATGTAAGCATCTCTTATATCTATGAGTCTATGAGTTTCTGGGAGCTGAATTCCACTCACAAGATGTTTGTCTAGACCAGGGATGAGCTAAAAGTAATTTCCAGCCACAAGTGTTCCTGATTATTGGCTATGCTGGCAAGGGCTACTGAGAGTTGAAGGTCAAAATATCTTGAGACCCCCAGCTTCTGTACATCCCTGCTCTAAAGGATGAGAAAACCATTTATGCACACCCCACAGCCTATTTACAGCCACTGAAAAGCTGCACTGGAAGGTTCAGAGATATCTGGAACAATGTACCTGTGAAGGCTGCATTAGCAAAATTAGCTTCCCTTCTTCCTCTAGCAAGAGCCTCCTCTGGGTCTTATTTCCTTCTGCAGAATGAAAGAGCTGTTCTGTTTCTGAAAATGGCACACTGGATCCAGCTGACCCCTCCATTCCTATCTCCAGCAGTACCATGATAACTCAAATAATCTAGTGTATTTTGCAAGTTTGCAAGTCTTGCTCTTTTGTGAGTTTTGCCTTAAATGACTTCAATGTTTCTGACTATCATTTAAAGTATAATTTTATAGCAATCAATGCAATTTGTTGTTCCAGCCAAAGGGACAGTACAGCAAATTGTAGTATGGTTCTTGACTCCTAGCAGAGCAGATTAGAGCAAGCTGCCCCAGCTAGTCTAAGGCCTCTGGGATACAAGCAGGCAAGCTCCCAGCGAGTGAGCGCCAGGGAGAACAAACAGGAGTTTGGTGGCAGAGTTGCAGTGGAAGGGGAGACAGAGGGAAAGTGGAGAGGGGCCTACACTAGCCCAGCAAACAGTGTTTTGTTTTTCTAAGAAGCCGTGTGTTCTGGAAGTTACAACTGAAGGGAATTCCTGACTAGCTGATTAACTGAAGCTAGTGGCCTGATCAGCTAGCAGCAGTTGTGTGGGCGGTTCCGGACTCCTAGTAGAGCAGGTTAGAGCAAGCTACATTACGATATAAGCTTATCTTATATCAAGATGCAGCATCGATATAAGATACAAGCAGTCAAGCTCCCAGCGAGTGAGCGAACAGGCACAGCGAACAGGAGTTTGGTGGTGGAGTTCCGCAGGGAAGGTCCCTAACATTTCCCCCCTTCTTTTCTCTTTAGTTCCCTCCAGCTATTTGTTTTTGTCTTGTATCACACTCCCATTTACCTGAAGGGCTGCGCTGTTAATCTTTAGTTTAGACAAGAGAAAGCACCGGTTGTCACAGCAGCCCACCAAGACAGATTCACAAAAGTAGCACAAAGAATGGACTGAGAAGACTCCACAGTGGTGGTGACTTGCAATATTGCTGCAATGTCTGTTTTCGTATCTGAGCGCAACATGGCCTACACATGCCACAAGTGCAAGCTAGTAGCCTTGCTAGAAGAAAAGGTGAGAGCACTAGAACAGAGAGTGACCACCCTCAAAATAACAACAACAAAAGAAGAAGAAGAGTTTTTAGACAGAGGGGTGGAACTGGAACAGCTAAGAGCAGAACATTAGCTAGAAGTGCATCAACAAGCTGAGGCAGAAGAAGAAAACTGAGAGAAGGTGACAGTTAAGTGTAGAAGAACTAGAAGTTGCTTTGCCCCACTTTAAGATACTTGAGGATGAGACAAGTGAGAAACCTGCTGTGGAGGAACTACGCAGCAGACTGAGTAACTCTGAAAAAGAGACAAAAAGTCAATCTCGAAAGTAAAAAGATACTAAAGTTTGCAACAAGAAATGGAGAAAACTGATAGTTGTCGGAGATTCCCTGTTGCATGTGATGGAAAACACATATTTTAGGAGGACCCTTGGAATCTTCAACTGTGCTGAGTCCCTGGAGCAAAGATCAATGATGCAATTAACAGAATACCAATGCTCATACAACCTACTGATGCACAACCCACTGACACACATCCTTTCCTTCTCCTTTATGTGAGAACTATTGACATTGCCAGCAGGAGCTTTGAGAAAATTACGGCAGACTTAGAAACTTAGGGAGGAAATTTAAGAACATTGGGGTCCATATAGTTTTCTCCTCAATCATTCCAGTTCGTGGAAGAGGAAAAAATGCTGTGAGGGTGGCGGGGGGAGAATACTCCACATGATTTCCTGGCTATGATGGTGGTGCAGCCATGAGAGATTTGTACTTTGGAACCACGGGCTAAGCTTCCAGGAAGACAGCCTGCTGGCACAAGTGATGGATTTCACCTCACAAAGAAAAGAAAGGATGTACTTGGTCACAGTATGAAGAAGTTTATTAGGAGGGCTTTAAATTGAATTCTGTAGGGGAGGGAGACATACATCGGGGTGCAACAACTAACAAAGGGTTATATACTGCAACAGTGAAAGAAACTCTAGCTGTGCCTGACACTAGTCTCCCCAAATATGTAGGAATGAAGGCAGGGAATAATTTACGTGGCTTAGATGTCTATACACCAGTGCCCAAAGTATGAGAAACAAACAACATGAACTTGAACTCTTAGTACACAAGGGCAAATATGACCTAATAGGCATAACTGAAATGTGGTGGGATTACTCCCACAAATGGAATTCAAAATTTGCAGGATATAACCTGTTCAAAAAGAATAGAGGCAACAGAAAAGTAGACAGGGTTGCACTTTATGTTAAAGATACATAACTCTGTGAAGAAATACAGGATGAAGAGACCAGTAATCCCATCGAGTGGAACTGGATTAATATAAATGGAAAAAAGAATAAAAGGAGCATCATAATTGGAGTCTATTATTGTCTACCCAGTGAAGGTGAGGAAAGAGATGAAATTTTCAGTATTTTGTGGAGGCATGATGTTATCATTATGGGGGGCTTTAATTTCCTTGATATCTGCTGGGAGTCAAACTCTGCCATACACAGCCCGTCTAAGAAATTCCTAATGTGTTGCTGATAACTTCCTCCAGCAGAAGGTAGAAGTAGGAACCAGAGTTAGGCCTTTACTCTACCTTATCTTAACCAACAGGGAAGACATATTGGACAAAGTAACAGCCGTGGGAACTCTGAGGGAAAGTGACCATGTCTTTCCTGAATTCTCAATAATAAAGGAAGCTAAAACTAAATGTAGCCAAACATGTGCTCTGGATTCCAAAAAAGCCAATTCAGGGCAATTATAAGCAAAGTCTGATGGCAAGCCATTCTAAAGAGAAAAAGTGTCCAAGAAGGGTGAGATATCTTTAAAGAATACTTAAGGCACAGCTATAAACAATTCCAACAAGGAAAAGGAATAGTACACATCAGAGGAAGCCCATATGGCTTCACAAAAAGCTAAGAGATAATCTGCACAGAAGGCCTTTGACAATGTTAACCAGCAATTCATGAAACAACAACTAGCACAAGTGGAATTTGGTAGAAAATTTATTAATGCAATATCAAGCATTTATCAAAAACAGACTGCCAGGGTTATAATTAATGGAGAACTTACAAATACTATAGATATTCAAAAGGGCACAAGACAAGGATGTCCTTTATCACCATTGTTATTTATATTGATTTTAGAAGTGCTAAATAGAAATATTAGAGAAGATATGGATATTAAAGGCGCTAGAATTAGAGGTGAAAGCTATAAACTGCAAGCATTTGCAGATGATTTAGTTTTTATTCTAGAGAAGCCCTTGGTAACAATGTTTAAACTTCTACAAAAGATAGAAGAGTATGGTGAAGTTACTGGGATTAAAATAAATAGAGAAAAGATGAAATTGCTAGTGAAAAATCTCACATTGGAGCAGAGAAAAACTCTGATGGAACAAGTAGATCTTCAAATTGTTAAAAAGCTTAAATATTTGGGGATTTTTCTTACAGCTAAATGTACTACATTGAAAGACGATAATTATGATAGACTACTTAAGGAAATTAAGAGTGATCTGGAAAAATGGGCTAATTTGCAACTATCATTGTTGGGAAGAATAGCAATAGTTAAAATGAATATATTACCAAAGTTCTTATTTTTATTCCAAACAATTCCCATAAAAATTGATAAACAATTCTTTGATGATCTAAACATCCAAATTTTGAGATTTGTATGGAAAAAGAAGAAACTAAGGGTTAAATTAAAAATGATTCAGGAGGCCAAAAGGAATAGGATTTTGGCCTTCCTGACTGGATGTTGTATTATCAAGCTTCTGTCTTAACATGGTTAAAAGAATGGATAACTTTAAGAAATAAGAGAATTTTGTATCTTGAAGGGCATGATTTGCAAATGGGTTGGCACACTTATATGTGGTATGAGAAGTGTAAGGCACATGGTTGTTTTTTAAATCATTATATTAGAAAGTCATTAATGTCAGTGTGGGAAAAATTAAAGACAAAACTGTACACTAAATTACCAAGATGGCTATCACCTATGGAAGCTCTTGTATATCCAAATGCATTTAATTTTGATATGATTGTGAGATATAATGATATTCTGGATAATGATGGAGGACTGAAACTGAACCAAGAACTACAAGAGCAGGGAATTACTATCTCTTGGTGGCATAAGGTTCAAATACAATCGAGATATGTTAAAGATTATAAAATGTGGGGTCTTTATAAGGAGTTAACAACATTTGACCAAGTGATCTTAAGATCAGATGAGAAAATGATTAAAAGACTGTATAATTTTCTTTTGGATATGAGAATGGAAGATGAACAAGTTAAGGAAACTATGAGAACATGGGCACAAAATTTTGGATATAATATTGAGTTACAGAAATGGCAAAAGCTGTGGGAAAGAAATATTACAGTAACATTAGCAACCTCATATAAAGAAAATCTTTATAAAATGTTTTAAAGATAGTATCTATCACCAAATAGATTAGCTAAGATGTTTTCAATTATGTCAAATGGATGTTAGAAATGCAAACATAAACCAGGTACTTTTTATCATATGTGGTGTACTTGTGATAAGGCAAAAAAATATTGGGCTAAAATACATATATGGCTTGAGGGAATGTTACAAAAACCATTAATATTTAAACCTGAAGTTTTCTTATTAGGCATTGTACCTAATGATGTTGATAATCAAGCAATGTATTTGATTCTACATGTAATTACTGCGGTGAGGATTGCATTTGCCCAACATTGGAGGAGTGAAGAACCACATACCAACGGACTGATTTTAAAAAAGATCTTGGACTGTGCCAAAATGGACAGATTGACTTTGTCTCTGAAGGAGAAAGAAGATACATACTTCTATCAAACTTGGAACTCTTTTTATTATTGGCTAGAGAAACGGGACTGTGCATAGATTTAAATATGTTTACAGATTACTATTAAAAAAAAGTATGGGGGGCTGACCCAGTAGGCCTGATGTTTCTGATGATTAATGTTTTTTAGTTTCTTTTTGTTGGAAAAATAATAATAAATCTTACTAATAATAATAATAATAATAATAATAATAATAATAGCAGCGAAGAGATAATCTGAAAACAAAAAAGGACAGGCAGAAGGAAGGCCAGACTACAAAGAAGAATACAAGCAAGAAGCAAGGAACTGCAGGGATGACGTCAGGAAAGCTAAAGCAATGAATGAGCTGGGGCTAAGGAAGGGAACTAAAAACAACAAAAATACCTTCTTCAAATATGTCCAAAGCAAAGGACATGTGAAAGAGAAGGGAGTTCAATGGCTCACCATGAATAGAACAAAGAGAGCAGATAACAAAGAAAAGGCAGAAGTGCTCAACTCCCACTTTGGCGCAGTCTTCTCCCAAAAGAACTACAACCCTCCTGACAAGGTATAGTACAAGCAGAAGACAGACCAAAATTGACAGCCAAATGATCAAAGATCTAATTGAGCTAAATGAGTTCAAATCTCCAGGGCCTGAAGAACTTCATCCCAGAGTCATAAAATTGCTAGCGGAAGAACTCAAGGAAACCACTATCAGTCATTTTCAAGAATTCATGGAAGACAGGAGAGGTGCCAGATGACTAGAGATGGACTAATATTGTCCCTATCTACAAGAAACAAGAAGAGGAACCTGTGAACTATAAACCAGTCTGATATCAATCCAGGGAAAAATTCTAGAGCAAATAAAACAAAGAGTTTGCAAACACCTTGAAGACAATGGATTTTGCAAGAACAAACCCTTCCAGGCAAATCCAATTTTGTTTTGTCTTTTTTTAACTGGGTACCCTCCCAAATGGACTGAGGGAATGCTGTAGACATAATCTGTCTAGACTTTAGCAAAGCCTTCAACGAAGTGCCCCACAACATCCTGATTATCAAACTAGCAGAAGGTGGGGGGGGGTAGATAGTGTAACCATTAGGTGGATCCATAATTGCCTGCAAAAATGGACTCAAAGAGTTCTCATCAATGGCACATTTCAAAGCGGGGAGAGGTGGAAAATGGTGTGCCACGGGTTTCCATCCTGGAACTAGTGCTTTTCAACATTTTTATTAATGATTTAGATGAGGAAGTACAAGGAAAGATAATCAAATTTGCAGATCACACAAAGCTGGGTGGAAGAGCAAACACCCTGGAAGACAGATAAGATACAGGGTGATCTCAATAGGCTAGGGCAGAGAGTAGCAGAATGTAATTCAATAGGGACAAATGGCAAGTCCTCCACTTAGGAACAAGAAACAAAATGCACTGCTGCGAGATGGGGAGCACTTGGCTCAACAGTGCCGCTAATGAAAGGGCAACAAGGATGATTCAGGGACTGGGAATTTGGCTCAAACTCATATTCTCTTATCCTTGCTCTGTGACTAAGAGGAACTTAGTTGAGAAGGCATGTAGCATATTTACTTATTGAGTTTTGCAATAGGGAATTGGCAACATCTGTTGGCTAGAAGTAGCGGTTTGGCGAAGCTAGAGAAATGGAGGAAAAACTGTGGCACTGGGATTCTAAAGGGATTTTGAAAATGGAAAAGTATCTGTTGAAGAATGCTGATGGAAAAGGTGAGGAACAAGGAAAACATTTGTTCTTTTGACTTTTGAGCATATCTCCTGTTAAATAATTGGCCACCACTTTTGTTGCTGTTGTTCCTTATACATCTAAAGAGCTCAAACGTGCCAAACTGGGGCTGAGATTTCAAATTACCCTCATTTCTTTTCTTGTAATACAACACAACACACTGAAAATTGCAGTATGCACCTATACACATTTTAGGCATTCGGGGTTCCTTTTCAGAATTTAAATGCCTGGATGTCTATCCACCAAATAATTCCCATGATCTCATATAAAAATTGTGCACTTCTCTCCCTTAATTAAAAAGGAAGTAAAAGGTCCAGATGTCATTTTGACATGACTGCTGAGTTCATCTGACACATCCTCTCTAGGTGGTAGTTGATAAATCTGTATACAGCAGATGTAATTAAACTGAAAGTTACACAGCTGTCAGAAAAAGGCAAAGACACACATAAAGAATGACTGTCACTATGAGTCAGGCGAACATTTTCAAGTCAAACAAATTGAACTCTTTTTCTCCTTTCTTTTTTGCCAATAGTGAGAGACTGCTGGAGACATAATCAGTCTTAGCAAAAGAAGAGCTTGTAATAACAATTACCAAACTTTAAAAAAAAACACAGTCTTGTGGTAACTGGCAAGTTCAAAGAGTTACAAAGGCTGCTGTCCGGTAATCATTACTCAAACACAACTCCTATTGATTTCAAAGAGTTCTGCTTGAATACCGAGCCCTAAAATAAGAAAGTATCATGTGGTCATAAAGATGATGACTTTCTTCCAGACCTTATCCCTAATACAAATCCATGGGAAGTTGAAAGGTCTCCCAGCAATTTTATACGATTTTATTAACTAGCTTGGACATAAACCTCAAGTGTTTAATTAACTTAAATGACATCACATTTGAAAGTACTCCAGTAAGTTGCAGTGCACCAAATCTCTTCTTTGAGAGTATGTGTCCTACTAGTGGTAACAAGCAGGTAATCTATGCTGATTTATACCTTCCCACCCCACGTGTACTGACTGACAACCAGGCTGCTACAGAACACACATCAACAATCTAATAAGAACAAAGCACAGCTTTCTGGGTACATCAAAATGTTTTCCTCAATGGTAACCAAACCATATATTGCTTGCTACTATCCTTAAAAGGTTATGTATTAATAATTTGTTGACTTTATTTTGCCAGCACCCTACACAGGCCAGACTGGAATCAGATGTTTTACTGCATAGTTTCCTTGATTTATACCTCTTGAACAAAATAGGAATGATCCCCATGCCCTAGCAAACCAAAACAGCTGCCTTTCCATTTTCCTCATGGAAAGGTAGGGTACAATTTGCACATGTATATAAGATTATACAAGCAGAAAAATACTGTAGTGTAGCACTACTCTTAGGCTAGTGAGACTGTTCATACAAGGATGGAAACTAGATGGAATGGGGAATATACTGCTAGAAGTTAGCTGACATACTGTGCTTAGCAAGAGATCTCTCTCACTGTTTATTACACAAGCAGGAAAGGTAATATTAGTTAAATTACAACAACACCTGGCAGGAGACCGCGCCCGCGCCCGAGAACCGCACCGCGCCCAAAGACCGCGCCGCGCACGCGCCCGAAGACCGCGCGAAGACTGCGCCGCGCCGCCGACTCCGCCGCTACCTGACTGCCCTGCCACGCCCCTGCACGCGTGGCAGGCGTGCCCGGACGGGGTGGGGCGTCGGGCGGCCCGCGGCTACAAAGCACCAGCAGCGGCCGGGGCCGGCGGCGAAAGGGCGTCGGCCAAAGGGCGGTTTGCCGCCGTTTGGGGGGGCTGTTCGGGGGGGGCTAGGCTGGCCAGGGGACTTGCTCTTTTGTTGTGGCAGTCCCTTCTGTTGAACGGCCAATTTTAAATGTTTTATAATTTTAAAGTGTTTTAACTTGTTTTTATGGAGTCGTCCCTGGCCATGTTGCCGCCTGAGTTTCCTGGGGAGCGCACTGGCGCCGCCATTGGTGTGGTGATGGGCAATGGACGTAATAGCGGTGGGGGCTTAACGTGTCTGCATAGAAGAAGGAGGGACAGATGGCTGACACCTGTCCCTACTTCTGGTTTTGCTCCCAGCCAGAAGGTGCCAGGGAGTCTTGTCAGTCGCCCCTCGGGCCTGACGGTGCTGTTGTTTAATGCCAGGTCGGCCAATAACAAATCTGCCCTCATCCATGACTTGATTGTGGATGAGGGGGCTGACCTGGCCTGTATAACGGAGACCTGGGCGGGAGAGGGGGGGGATGTTGCCCTCTCTCAATTGTGCCCGCCCGGGTATATGGTCCAGCACTGTTCACGGCCGGAGGGGAGGGGAGGGGGGGTCGCTTTGGTTTACCGGGCCTCCATCACTCTCACGGGACTTCCTGTCCCTTCGAGACCAGGGCTGGAGTGTCTCTACTTGGTGTTGGGCGACCGAGACAGATTGGGGATTCTGTTGGTGTACCGTGCACCCTTCTGCCCAACAGTCTCCCTGCCTGAGCTGACGGAAACGGTCTCGGACCTGGTGTTGAGGACCCCCAGGATGCTGGTCCTGGGGGACTTCAATATCCATGCCGAGGCTAGTTTGACCGGGGCGGCTCAGGACTTCATGGCTTCCATGACGGCCATGGGGCTGTCTCAACATGTCACCGGCCCGACCCATGAACGTGGACACACTCTGGACCTGGTTTTCTCGACGGGGCAGGAAGAGGGTGGTCTGAGGGTGAGGAATTTATGCTTGACTCCCCTGTCATGGTCAGATCACTTCCTAGTGAGGTTTGTGCTCGAGAGCGACATCTCCCTCTGCAAGGGTGCAGACCCGATTGTGTGGGTCCGCCCCCGGAGCCGGATGGATCCAGAAGGATTCCTGAAGGCTCTGGGGGAGTTTCCGGCTGACAAGACGGGTGCTCCTGTCGAGGCTCTGGTTGAACTGTGGAATGGGGAGATGACCAGGGCTGTAGACACGATCGCTCCTAAGCGTCCTCTCCCATCGGGCAGAGCCCGCTCTTCCCCTTGGTACACTCCAGAATTGAGGGCAATGAAGCAGGTTGGGAGACGGCTAGAGCGTAGGTGGAGGAAATCACGTGATGAATCTGACCGAACACACTTAAGAGCCCACTATCGGGCCTATGCTGTGGCGGTGAGGGCGGCGAAAAAGAGACACTTCTCCGCTTCCATTGCCTCCTCACAATGCCGTCCGGCGGAGCTCTTTCGAGTGGTGCAAGGCCTGGTTCACCCAGGGCCAAAGGAAGAGCTGATTCCACCCTCAAAGGCCCGCTGTGACGACTTTGCCGAGCATTTTAGGGAGAAAATCGCTCAGATTCGTCACGAGCTGGATTCCACTATTGATTCAGAGGTTTTAAGGGAGACACCAACGCTACCGTCTGGTCCAGAATTATTGGATGAATTTCAGTTATTGCGGCCCGATGATGTGGACAAGGTGCTTGGACGAGTACGTCCTACCACTTGCCTTCTGGACCCTTGCCCGTCTTGGTTAATAAAGGATTCCAAGCACGGGATTGGAACCTGGATCTTGGAAGTGGTTAACGCTTCTCTGAGGGAGGGTCGGGTGCCTGCCCCTTTAAAGGAGGCGGTAGTCCGACCGGTCCTGAAGAAGGCGTCACTGGATCCAGGGATGGCCGCTAACTATAGACCAGTGGCCAACATCCCGTTTCTGGGCAAGGTGTTAGAGCGAGTGGTGGCGGGACAACTCCAAGCACTCTTGGATGAAACTGATTATCTGGACCCATTTCAGTCCGGCTTCAGACCCGGGTACGGTACTGAATCTGCCTTGGTCGCCCTGTACGATGACCTGTGCAGGGAGAAGGACAGGGGGAGTGCGTCCCTGTTGGTTCTCCTGGACCTCTCAGCGGCTTTCGATACCATCGACCATGGTATCCTTCTGGATAGGCTGGCGGGATTGGGGGTCGGAGGCACCGCTTTGCGGTGGTTCCGCTCCTATCTCAACGACCGATTCCAGAAGGTGGTGTTGGGGGACTATGGCTCTGCGCCATGGCAGCTTTGCCATGGGGTACCGCAGGGTTCCATTTTGTCCCCTTTACTGTTCAATATCTACATGAAACCGCTGGGAGAGGTCATCAGGAGGTGTGGGCTGCGGACCCATCAGTATGCTGATGATACCCAGCTCTACCTCTCGTTTTCCACCAATCCAGGTGAGGCAGTGGCTGTACTGAACCGGTGCCTGGCCGAGGTAATGGGCTGGATGAGGGCCAATAAACTGAAGCTCAATCCAGACAAGACGGAGGTCCTGTTGGTTGGCGGTTCGGGCTTCGGAGAAGGTGACCTGAACCTTGTCCTGAATGGGGTTGCACTCCCTCCTAGGGACAAGGTCCGCAGCTTGGGAGTGCTCCTCGACCCGGAGCTTTCACTTGAAGCTCAGGTGACAACAGCGGCGAGGAGCGCTTTCCTCCAGCTTCGGCTGATTCATCAGCTGCGCCCCTACCTGGAGTACGACTGCCTTGCAACAGTGACTCATGCGCTGGTGACTTCCCGTCTTGACTTCTGTAACGCGCTCTACGTGGGGCTACCCTTGAAGACGGTCCGGATACTTCAATTGGTTCAGAATAGAGCTGCCAGGCTGCTGACGGGGACTGGACGTTATGTTCACATGACACCAGTTCTCCGTCAGCTTCACTGGCTCCCCATTGAAGTCCGGGCCCAATTCAAGGTGTTGGTAATGACCTATAAAGCCCTAAACGGCTTGGGTCCTGGTTACCTGAAGGAGCGCTTACATCCATATTTGCCCAGTCGCCCCCTGAGATCGGCGGGAGAGGCCCTTCTCCGGGAGCCCTCCGTGAGAGAAATTAGGAGGGTGGCTACTCGGAGAAGGGCTTTCTCAGCGGTGGCGCCTAAGTTATGGAATGCGCTCCCCAGAGAGGTCCGCCTGGCGCCGTCGTTATTTGTTTTTCGGCGCCAGGCTAAGACCTTTTTATTTAAGCAACATTTTAAATGCTAAATACAATTGAATTTTATCTGGCCAGGGCGGCTTATTTTATAATGTGAGTTTTAATTAAGATTATTTTATATGGATTTTAACTTGTTTTATCTATGTTGTAAGCCGCCCCGAGGCTTCGGCGAATGGGGCGGCATAAAAATGTTTTAATAAATAAATAAATAAATAAATAAATTTGCAGGTAAGGTAATGTTAGTTTATATCGGAGTCAATTAAGATTGGTGGGTGATTGCTCATCATTTTCAGTGCAACAGGAAATAGAATTCCAATTGTGGCACAAAGACAGTGTATGAGCCCAAGTAAAAGACATAGTTCTGACATGTCAAGGTATGCAGCACAGGGCTACACCACCACGTTCCCAAGAAAGGAACTGGTGAGGCATCACACAACAGCCTCTGAGATTAAAAAAACAAAGGAGAAGCAAATGAGTAATGCTTGGCTTCTCAGAACAACTTCAGGAACACTGCAGTAGGACTCAGGACATCCATCTCCTACCAATAATCACACTTCTGCTTCTGTAACAAAGTGACAATGACAAGACACTGCAGAGAGATAAGCAGAGGGACTCACCAGAAGTGAGAAAGCATACCTGCAAGTAGGTCCCGTCCAGATTGTAGGCAGTCCTTCGTCAGGATGTCCTTATTAGGAACCTTCACTATGCAAGTCCTCCTCCTCACCACCATTACCACTCCCCCCCGCCCCCGACCAACCCAGAGTGTGCAAGGTGAAATGAAGCTATTACTCACTCTAGTCATGGTGAACTTAGAGCAGTCAGACAACAAGAGCCAGGTTGCTGGGATCCCAGGAGATCTTTTAAAACATTAAAGCTGGGATCTGGCCTCTAGCTGGAACTGGGGCTGCAAGAACAAAGACACAAGCAAGCAGCAGAAGGGATCGTTGGTTTATTTACATGCTTTTTTACTTTATTGTACAAAGATTTTGAACAGAATATGTTTTTGGAGACAAACATTAATAAATAAATTTCAATAAATATCTTTTCCTTGCAGGTTCAGAGCAAGGACACATGAAACAGAATTTATGGTAACCAGAAGCAGAGTTCCAATCTCTCTTTTATGGATGCATATTATCCCGATGTTTTATAACCTTTGACAACTGATGAACTTCCAGATGTTTGAAAGATTATGAATGCAATAGTAGGAAATCGGGGTAAGACACACAGAAAGGAAGATTATCTAGGTAGCAGCAACTTTTCTCAATTTTTCAACTAAAAGAGAGGTACAGTGGCTATCCATTGATCATCACCTTTCACCACCCCAGTACTTCCATGTAGTTAGGGTTATTGATTAAATTTAAAAGAGAACTCAAAGGAAATAATTTAACTTATTTTAACTTGATTATTGTGACAACGATGTCATAACTGGAATTCTAGGGGGATACTCTCTTATATAGTGATTACAGCAGGTATAGACAACAATGGTTATAAATATCACAGCAATTCTATGGAACAGGTTAAAGAACAGATGCAATGCCTCTGAAATAATTGGGAGGGGATGGCAAATATTAGCCATAGAGCACAATCCTATACATGTTTACAAAGCATTTTCTGGAGCATGCTGGAAGTTGTAGGATTTTCAAGGATTGCAACCTTAAAAGGGATCATGTTAAAACAGGTTTGTGTGCAGTGTAACCATCTAGTGTAGATATGTTCTTTTGCTTTTTATTGTTTTAAAAGATCTGAATTGGTTTCATAATCTCCTTGTATATTTAGGGAGGAATCCTATGGATTGCACTGTCATTAAACAGAAGGCTCCAAATTCTGAGGCTTCTGAGCGTCCAATGCTGTGCCAGGCTAATGTTGGTAATGTGAGAGCAGCAACGGAAGCAATATTCATGGTCCATGCTTCCTTGTCACATTTCCTCTAGATTGATTCTTTCTCCTCTGCATCCACTGGAATGCCTCCTTTTCAGATTCCTGTGGCCGTTATACCCATGGCCACTGAGAGGGAGGAATCACATTCTTAATTCTCTCTCCTGAGGCTGTAGCAGCGTCCACAGTTTCAGCAGGTGATTTGGAAGACTCTCCCAGGTGCATTCTCTTGGAACCTTAGCACTGCTCCTGTAAATACTAAAATGCGATTTAGAAAAGCAGCCACAGAGGCAAGAATCTTCTGCATTGCATTGTGCAGACCTCAGTCAAGACCCAATGTAACAACAGCAACCAGTGGGAAACCAGCTGTTAGTATTGCCATTTTATTATTGTGGCTCTTGCTTGTATAATTTTCTTCACCATATAACCATAAGCTGGGGGAAGCCTGTAATCATGTATCTCCATGGTCTTCCACTGGAGCACTATGTTGGCATGATAATGAACCTAGCAGTAGATAAGCATCTGCATTATAATGCAGTTAGGCAGAGTCACCTTCCAGATTTTCAGGGCCCTTGGGTAAGACATCCTCAACGGGATCCCTTCCTCACTGACTCAGCCCTTTCACTTATGTTGTCTTTCACATCACTGCTCCCAGTAGCTTGCCTGACAGACAGAGAGCCAGTGAACAAGCAAGCAGTGGCACCTCTTCCTCCTCATCGCCACCAGTACTGTCTGAGAAGCAGTGACCAAGCAAGTTGCATTGATGCAGAGGAGCAGCCCCTCTTGTCAGTGGGCCCTGCTGGGGTGTGGGCCCTTGACAGTTGCCCAACTTTGATGCCCGCCCTGCAATTGGAAGAGGCAATCACAAGTTGTGCTATTCTTTAAAATATAAATTTATCCTTATTAAAAACAGGGATAAGAGACCTTGCCCTGAAGAAAGGAGTAAAGGCCTGATGGGTGTTGGCTGCTGGAAACCTGGTTAGCGTAAGGTGGTGCAAACTGAAAAGGGCTGGAACATTCTGGCTTGCGGAAATGGTGGCCACTATCTGCATTGCTGCTCCAATCTCCCCACCCCCAAACCTTGTGCGTTAGCCATGGTATCCTCCGCTAGGGCCAAGGCGGCATCCATTGCCTTGAAAATGTCCTGGTCTCGGAAGTTGCTTTTTAGAGCTATCCACTTCTTAGCTGCTAATAACCTGACTGGAGGGATGGCGCCTGGTTTTGGTGGGCAGAAAAGCAGGACACCAGCATGCTCGATGGGAAGACACGCTGGGGTGCACTTGGAGGCCTACTGACCCTAATATGTATTGTCTTCTTTCCAGGTTTCTTTGATGGGACAAGTCCCGTCTCTACTGGAACCATCAGAACACAGATGAGAAGGTAAAGAGTGGGAAGTCTTCATTTTTAAAGAGAGGGTGGAGGGAAGCCTGAGATTAAGAAATCAGTGAGAAAAGACTTACGGAGAAATCTGAGAAAAGCTGTTTTAAGTGGAAAGCCGGAGAAGATCAAGAGAGGGCTATTTCTGGGTGAGGCAGGGAAAAAACTAGAACTCAAAGGAACAGCACTTGAAAGATCATTCTGTGTGCCACAGAAACAAACAAGCCCTTTGGACACCATTTCACATTATAAAAAGATAAAGCTGAGTTCTGGAATAATTTATAATCAGTTATTCTTGCCCACAGTGGTCCCTGAATCTGCTCAATAAATACCTCTATCAAATTCTGCAGGGCCCTATAATTTGCACAAAGCAGAACTGAAATAGTTAGCCAATGAGCCTAACAGGAAAACAGAAGTCACATTTAAGTGTCAAAACTACATCATTTATATGCAACCTGAAACTTTGGCTGAAAACTATTCTGTCCCAGCTATATGAAATCCCTGTAACTCTGGACAAAATGGGATCAGCAACAGTACAAAAGGGACTGAAAGCAATAGAAGCACACTTGAAGACATTCAATTTGGGGCATCCAAGGTATTCAAAGAAGGGACCACAAGCTGCTGTACATTTTTTGTACAGAATTGTATGCAGTGCTTTCAGACATTTGAACCTTTACTATATACTTGTATAAATATATGCAAAAAATAGAATGCTCTGTGAAAGTCTAAAACATTATTTAACATTGTTAAATAAGAATATAGGTTACAAAAGGTATTACACATTACCATTACTGTTTCCATGTAGTCTATCCTAGGTAAAGTCCATTCATAACCATCTACCTTTATGGGCAAATTATTTCACTCCAATTTGTGTATTAGCAATTTATGAAATTATTTCACTATATTTTAAAAGCCCGAACCAGATATGTGTCCTTCGTGGAAGAAATGAATGCATTTTTTCTTTACTATTTCCTAAAGCGTTTAAAAAGTGGATGGACATGTTTATTGGAAGATGCTTTGCTTCTTGAGCTTTGATATTCCATATAAACCGTATCATCTGCTCCAGACATTGAGCTCATTGTACCATAGTGTCGAGAAACCTAAAAAAGAGAGAGAGAGAAAGGAAACTAAAATGTGATCTTACAGATAATCCAGGTTCTTTAAACTCATAAAAGACAAATTGTAGTCCTTTTTTTCCATGGGGTCCCATGAAGTATCTATGCTGAAGCAGCTGCTTGTGTGTAGGGGCTGTTGCGAGTATTAACAAGGCAGGGGCAGCAGAGCAAGTGATGGCAGGGGTAGTGGTGAGGCTTCATGATAAATGTGAAAGCCCTGCACACATAAAATACATGGAAAGGCTTGTGAGAGCACACTACTTTACCACAGAATTGTCTTCATACAATTTGGCTGCATGATTTTATTCCTCTGCTGCAGCCCTTCACCAGCAATCACCACATATGCACTCAGTCCTTTAATATCTATCTATTTATTCTGCCCCATCAGCCATTAGGCTCCCTTAGAGAAAATACCTATTTCCTTCCAGCCGGAATATGCAGGAAGCAGGCTGCAGTTACTACTAGTCCCTCTGGTAATTCAAAGGGTCTGAACACTAGTGGGAAAACATATTCCAAAAGAGTAGGGATATATATTTTCTATTAACATTAATATGTGAAACTTAAGGGCTTCAAGCTCAGAGCTGAATTGCTGCTGCTTCTCCTTTCTACTTATAATCCCCGTGCTGTTCTAGAAGGTCCCTCAATTTTTTGGGAGTAGATTTTGGGCGAGATTGGTCTGTGCGCAGTGGGGTACAGGAAGAATTTCTGGATGCAATCAGAATGGTTAAATCTATAATGAACTTATCAGTACGGTTTCTTCAGTTCTGGGGAGAAGATTAACAAATTAACCTATTACTTTCAGAAAACTAAACACAGAAGAGAACAAGTGTTTTTTAAAGATTTTTTGGGAACATTTTTCTATAATTATGAACCTGTGAAAGCTAGTTTTTCTACTGGAAAACAAATTGATACACCTAGCACTAATAATAAATGCAGGTTTAAGAATAGTGGTCTAAGTGCTGAAGGAAGGAAGGAAGGAAGGACAGAAGGAGAGTAACTGCTACATGTTCTACACAGTAAGAAAACAACTAAGTACACCTTCCATTTTTGGACATCAGTCACTTGTTCTTTTTCAGCTTGCCAACTAGGCCTGGGAAGATGCTGTAGAAAAAGCCCAAGTTACTTTCCAAAACTTAGTTTGGCTTCCAATCTTCACTAGCAGGGAAGCAACCCATCTGGAACAATAAGTGAACTAATTTGACAGCAGGGCACCATCACCACTGGGAAAGCCCAAAAGGGTAACAAGGCACATCCCTGTGTTTTTATACAGATCCATCTTCATGGCAGGCTCTTCAATTGCTAGCATCTCTCATTACAAAAACTAGTTCTCAAAACTCTAACACATTCCAAGAAAAAGAATCCAGAATATGGCTATGCAAAGAGTAACTAGCTGGAAGCATGCTTAGCCCACACTTCAATAGTGGCATGAGTGCTCTGATTTACCTTTTCCTATGAAGAGAAGAACAATTAATTCCAATGTGGATAAGTAAAGTGTTCCACTTGGGGACTACACTGCAATGGCTACAAAGCACGCACGCCAGACCACTAAATCTGAGTGATTCAGCCACAATCACAAAGGGCCCAGGAAATAAAACCATTTTCTAACATTCATCTTGGGGCCTAGAGGCTGTCCTCAATTTGGTTATATTGTGGGCAGGGCACTTTGGAAAAACCAGGCCTGACCTCTCCCCCCCGGCCCCTGCACCTGCACCTTCTGGAGTAATAGCCTAAAACTAGACAGGAATGTAGTTCAAGTATATCTTTGCCTTTCCTTTCCCCCTGTTCATCATGGAGGTTAGTATCTTCCTTTGTGTGAAAGGGGTGGTGATGATTCACATGTTCCCTCATGTAAAGGGCTTCATCATGTTGAAGTGGTACAAGGCCACCCTTTTAGTTCTGCCCCTGACATCATGCCCCCATCCTCCAATGGCCATGTGGTGAGGCTTTTTTGTCTGCAAAACAAACAAGCCTCAACATGTGAGCAGCTGCTCATGTCTTGGGGCTCTGTGTGATTGATACATGTCCGCAATCAAGTATCCTAATTGCACAACACAAATATCACAGGATTAGTGCACAACATGATGAGTGGGAAAAATGTACAGTCCTGCTCCTTCTTCGGCCCAGTAATGCCTTTCATGCAGGGAATGTGCGGACATGTCTTTGGTGCATAGCGTTGAAGAAAGAAGTGAAACACCCCCATCCCTTTTCCTTCCCCATTAAATTCAACAGGCCTTCAACCGGCATAATAACCACTTGCCTGAGAAGATTTGGAACCATACTCTCCTGCAACCACCTCTTCCTCAGCATCTAGATCTGAAGCTTGCAAAACTTTTTGGAGGAGTTGCTGCTGTTCTTCCTTGGTTGAAAACATAAGGTCTTCCTCCTCCATACCAGCAAGTTTAGTAATTACCTAGGAAGCCAAAAGAGAGATGTTACTTTTCCTCAGGGTCCGCTTACAGAAATTTACTATGGTCCTCACAGGCGTCTAATTCAATGTATCATAAATAAAATAAACTGCTGTGCTAGCAGAACTCTGCTGCCTTTCTCTATTTCTCACTGTTTAAGTGCTAGTGGGTTATTCTATGAACCTAAGATATGTAGTGGATTTGTGTAAGTATCTGTGCAAGCAGAACATGCATATTGTGCGTACTTGAGTACTTGGCAATGTCATTTGCACTAATGGAATGATGCTGTTGGATATAACCAAGTGAATTTTCTGGCTACATCAGTTACAGGTCATTCATTTTACAATTAGAAAAAATCAAGGGCCTGTATGGTGAAATGGTTGCAGTACTAGAACAGGAGTAGTTACAATTCTTCCTCAGCAATTAAACTAAATGGGTGACCTTCAGCCAGTCATTCTTTTAGTCTAAGCTATTTCAAAAGGCTGTTGTTGCAGCTGAGTCACTTCTGAATGCTGGCACCTGTTAAAAATGAATTTTGTGCCACAGTCTCAATGCTGTAAGCTTCTAGACACAGAATTACCTTAAAGCTGTAGCCTTGATCAACTAGAAACCTCTGACGTTTGGTTGAGTATGCCATTTCTTGAGTGTCTTGGGAAACCAGAGAATAAAAGAAGGCATTGTACTCTTCAGCAACCATTCCTGGGGAAAAGGAAGTATTTGGCAGTTAACTTACTTTTATGTAAGTCAAAACTTTAAGAAAATCAAAAGGTTGTAGACATCTTATGACATTTCTATGGATTATTCTGGAAAATCAAGTAAGCCACCCACTATGGTACCTCTGTCAAATCAAAAGTTGCAGTTTGGTAACTTGCGGGTTCTCACATAGGGAAGTTTTAAGTTTCAGTTTAAAGCACTCTGTCAGGCTTCTGCCACACTCCATTCAACTTTTGCAGTAATTTCAGAATCCATCTCTTCTGAACTATAGTGCAATCAGGGCTGGTCCAAGACATTTGCTGTGTTAGACACAGCAGGAAGGGACACTCCTTATCTAGTAGCATCTAAGACTAATAAGCTGGACTCCAAGACAGAAAAGGCCACAGATATATTCCTACTACTCTGGCAAAAAGAAGGCAATAATAATACCCACTTCCTGTTCTTTAAATTGGCTGCCTTAATGATAGTGCTGGCGCAGACAGCAATCAGCATCTACATCTCAAACACCTAATTTTTGCTTTTTGTTAACAGGAGATGTATGATAGCCCAAGCTATCACTTAACTGGTTAGACTTATAGTATGTTGAGGGACAGCTACAAGGCAAACACAATTAGACTCAATAAAGACTCAGCCCAAAAGACAACTGTCTTATATATGTAGCCAGTTTCCAGCTATTTAACCTTGGCAACACTCACACAGTTGTTTTCATTTCCACTAGTAATACAATGAATTTCCATGGCTATGGTAACAAGCTTTCTGGCTTCATTTGAGGGTGGCACAACTCAAATGATCACGAAGAAAAAATTTACAAGCAAACAGAAATTTTTACTGTTTACCTTTGGAAAAGCACAATAATAGAAGTGCTAATTGATTACTAAACTGAGCCAATCCTTAAATAGTTATGAGGAAGAATGCTGTTAAAGTTTACTCCATGCAGTGTTTCCTATTATAACTATTAAATCAACCTAGTGACCCACAACCTGGTATTTCTAGACTCCATGCCTCTGTTTCCTGCAACTATGTTTAGGTACACAAATTTACAAAATATGCATTTTCTTTCTATCATCACAAAGGGTTATTTCCTTGTACTCATAAATCAAGTCGTGAAATCATTTATATGAACTTGGGAAACTCATTCAGAAGCAAGAAGAACCACATGTGCAGAAATCAATAATCTTGCTTGATGGCCAGATCAAAAGTGCAACTCATATCCAGGTAAGAAGTTATTATTGCCAAATGTGTACTGATATGAATAACTAACTTGCTAGGCAAGAAGGTAAAAATTGACACCTTACTCTGTATAATCCTTTGGAGCAAAGTTGCAAGAAAACCTATTTCCCCAAGCCTTGATACTTGTACAAATGATGTTTAAAAATAGCAAAATCATACCACCAAGCAAGAGACACATCTCAGAATTCTAACAAGGAAGTTCAAGATGAACAATTAGATGAGAGCCCCTTGAAGCTAAAGTGTGCCTTTTAAAGACATTCAAAAGACTAATACTAACTGTCATGTGAGGAGTGATTAGGCAGGGAAGAGAAAGGGGGAAATGGCCCCTTAGGGCAGTACTTTTTATAGCTACTCTTGAATTTTATTTTAACCTGTGACCTTGAGCCGACAATGGCAAATTGTACATGCTTAGTCAGCTACATGAGTTGACTTATGTTACTTTCATGCTTGAGTTTCCCATTCAAATGGAAGACTGTCGGGGGACAGGCTTGGTTTACCTTTCTTGGCTCGCAGCACCCGACCCAACCTTTGAGCCTCCTGTCTTCGAGACCCACCATGTGATGAAATCTGAATCAAGACATTCGCTTCTGGTAGATCAAAGGATGTGTCACCTACCTACAACACAGAAAGCATGTCAAAGGCACAGGCTAATCCCCCATGTTAATTAAATCTAAATCTTAATAAGCCACATTAGCTTATGAGCTACAATGAAAAAGGCACGCCAACTTTACAAAAAGACAATTTCACAAGCTGCTCGAGATCAGCACTTTAACATTCCAAGCCAATTTGGTGGCAAGCAGAGAACCTTGGAGATAAAGATGGTGTTGATTTTGGGGTTGTGTTTGAAATTCTGTAGGATCTGCATTCTCTCTCCCTGCGCTGTAGGTCCATAGATATAAGGTCTAAAAAAGATAAAAACAACATCATAACATAATGCACATGTGTCACATTTTACCTTATGGGCTCAGACATATAGAGTAATCTATTAAGAAGATACAAAACCCATTTTAGAATAAAATCTGCACTGTATATTCATGCTTTACTTTTACGGAAACATTCATGCACCATAACAGTTGTTCTGGACCCACCCATCTGGAGACAAACCCATTCTGTCAGACACTTCTTTCCACAGAAATAAATCCTGACAGTTGTAAATGTTATTCACTTGATGTGTCCCTCCTGACTCAACAGATCAGTGGGCTGAATATATCTACTAATCCTACATGAAAGGCTAGAAGCAGCTGTTAAAATATAAAAGGTGTTTTCTTTTCTTGGTTAAATCTACTGAACATTAACAGCTGTGTTCTTTCTCCTTCCCACTTGTATCCTTGCAAACTAAACTGTTCCTCTGGATAAAATTCTTCTGGTCCCATGCTGAGAACTATGTATTCGCCTGTGCAAAATGATAAGCAGTGTTCAAGTCAATATATTAACCTTGCATGGCTTGTTTAGCATTATATCTAGATTCCTTAGAGCTGGATGGAATAATGCAATTCAAGAGACTGCTAGGGTTTTACAGTCGTTAAATATAACATGGTTCCAAAGCCATTTTGCTCTCAAAAAGGAAGAGCAGAAGACAAAGACTACAGAGACAATGGAAAGAATATTATCTTCGAGTCATATTTGGATTCTCCCCACCTCTACAATTTTCCCCCACCACCAAGTTTTCCAGTTTCCAGAAAGAATTTACCAATTTCATTTAACAATGACCACCAGCTTAAATCATTTGATGCTGTAGTTCCATGGCTCCTCAGATGACTTTTGAACATTAAAAAAATACCCCATCCAGAACCAACAGGAATGGAGGTGTGTAAATAACATAACAAAATTAAAAGCATGCTCTTACCAGGTCCTCATAGTTTTTATTTACTGGCAAAAATATGAAATATACACAGATCCTGCTGTGTAATAATGCAATAACACCAAGTTTCAGAATTTTAAAATCAATTCAAGATAAAAGCCACCTAGAAAGTTGCCTTATACCAGGACTGACTACATATTGGGGCATAAAAATAAACTGTGGTTTATCTTTGTGAAAGCAAGCCACAATGAGACTTGGGATTGCATACTTCTTGTAGAAACAAATAGACTAGATGCTTCTGTTTTTGATTAACTGCAGTTTTTCATCATATCCAAGCATGAAAAAATTGTGGTTAATCATAACTATGGTTTGTTGAAACAAGCCAAACTCATACTAATGGCGAATAGTGGTTAATTAAAAAAAGAAAGAAAATGTTTCAAACTTCTGTCTCTCAGCCCTAACAGAGAAGTAAGGGTGAATAATGGGAATAAACTTCAACGTTCTGTAATTCCATTTGTACCTTTTTTGACATCTAAGCCAGGATTTAACAGATTCTAAAGACATTCCCTCAACTTTGACATTTTACCAGTACACGGGCAAAAATAGCCTTCATCCACCCATACTTACTTGCCGAGCCGAACTGCATACTCTTTTAAAGCAAATACATTGTCCGCAAAGACTATGATCTTGTCATTCCTTCGTTCATGAAACTTAATCAGAAACTGGCATGCTCTGAATTTATTTGGGTTCATCGTATAAAGCAATATTCGCTTCTTTGTTTTAATAGCCACATATTCTCTGTAGAACTCAGGAGACATTGGACACCAAACCTAGCATTATAGCCAAGAAAATACAGTTAGTTTCCACAAGGGTATTTCAATAAGGATTCAAAAGAGAAGTTGTGGTTATACCCTGTGAAGTCATTTCTGTTTTAGGGTGACCCTATGAATTACATTCCAATTCCAAAGAAGGGCAATGCCAAAGAATGTTCAAACTACCGCACCATTGCACTCATTTCACATACTAGCAATGTTATGCTCAAAATCCTACAAGCTAGGCTCCAGCAGTATGTGGACCAAGAACTACCAAAAGTACAGGCAGGGTTTCAAAGCAGAGGAACTAGAGATCAAATTGCTAACATTCACTGGATCATGCAGAAAGCTAGGGAGTTCCAGGAAAAACATCTACTTCTGCTTCATTGATTATGCTAAAGCCTTTGATTGTGTGGATCACAACAAATTGTGGCAAGTTCTTAGAGAGATGGGAGTACCAGACCATCTTATTTGTCTCTTGAGAAACCTGTATGTGGGTCAAGAAGTAACAGTGAGAACTGGAAATGGAACTACCGAAGAATTGAGGCCTTTGAACTGTGGTGCTGGAGAAGACTCTCAAGAATCCCTTGGACTGCAAGGTAATCAAACCAGTCAGTCTTAGAGGAGATCAACCCTGACTGCTCTTTAGAAGTCCAGATACTGAAGATGAAACTCAAATATTTGGCCACCTAATGAGAAGGAAGGACTCACTGGAGAAGACCCTAATGCTGGGAACAATTGACGGCAAAAAATGGGGATGGCAGAGGATGAGGTGGATAGATGGAGACACTGAAGCAGTCGGTGTGAGCTTAAGTGGACTCTGGGGGATGGTGGAGGACAGGAAGGTTTGGAGGGGTGTTGTCCATGGGGTCACAAAGGGTCGGACACAACTTCGCAACTAACAACAACATGAATGAAAGCCCTCCAAAATGTCTTTTCCATAATAGTCCTGCTCAGCTATTCTAAATTCAGTGCTATGATTTCCTTTATTGAGTCAACCCATCTCATATTTTGTCTTCCTTTTCTTCTTCTGCCTTCAGTGTTCCCTAGCTTGATAGTCTTCTCCAGGGAAGTATTACAGCCTCAGTTTTGTCATTTTTGCTTCTAGGGAAAGCTCTGGCTTGATTAGACCAAGTAGTCATATGTTTGCCTTTCTGACTGTTCAGGGTACTTCTCAATGGAGAAGTTCTGATAGATCTACAAGCTTATGTTGTATGATAAAGGGGTTACATAGCACTTTTTTTGCTCTGCCTGCAGGTTTCTGTATCCACCAGTAAGGAGCCTATTTAGGTGAGTCCAAAGGGATTTGAAAGAAGAAACCTCTAGGAGGAAGACAAGAGGAGCTGGCCATCCATGTGCCCCCTGCTGGGATGGGAAATAGTGACATGGTGGAGTACATGTTTTGCATACAGAAGGCTCCAGGTTTAATTCCCTGCATCTCCAGTACAGTTGGAAAAACTCCTGCCTGAAGCCCTGGAGAACTGCTGTCAGTCATTGTCAATAAAGCTGGGCTAGATGGACTAAGTTCTGACACAGTTTAATGAACCTTCCTAAGGTTGAGGCAGGGGTGTTTACAATTTAAGATACAGGTGATTATTTAAAAATATATGAATAGGTATGCCAGAGAAGGCAGAATTATTCACCATGTCCCCTAGACAAGACAAAGGGCTATATCCAAAGCAGCAAGGGGAATTTGCTTCCTCCTCCAAGGCCTTGCTAAAGATGCTCAAAATAGATGTGGGATGTGAACGAGAGCTGCAATGGGAGCAGCAAATCAGAGAACATTTGTTAACTCCTAGCATGATCTCCTTCAACCTGGTGCCCTGCAGATATTGTGGACTTCAACTCTCCTCAGTGCTCACCAGCATGGCCAGGGGTCAGGAATGCTGGGAGCAGGAGTCCAAGCATCAGGAGGGCATCCATGTGGGGAAGGCTGCCCTAGTGTCAGCTGTTACAGCCTACTGCCTCCTTGCCTAGTTTCCCCACTTTGGAGTTTCCAAGCAGAATCCATTGTGAGTAATTATGCAATAACCCTGTAATTGCCAACATATGCCAGCAATAATGTCCCGCCCTCAGAGAGGCAGCTTTCTAAGGCATTGAGTGGGACATTATTCCAGGTTTGACCCTTCCAATCAGAGACAAACCAACCAGACCAGCAGAAAAGAATGAAAAGGTGGTGGGCACGGAGGTGCTCTTGTGAGACAGGGTAAATTTAACTCCCAAATGCTATCTTTTTTGTGTCCATATTTAAAAATGTGTGCCTCTAATATCAGAAGAATGGGTTTTGCAACACCCTCTGTCTTCCAAGTAAGTATTTTTTTATTTTTAACTGATAAAACTCCTTAAAGCTCAAAGCTTATTTAGTATTCCCATTTCATCATCCCATTTTCATTCCCAATTATTCTGAAATGAGTTCCAGATTTTGAAACTGGGGCTCATTTGAGTTCATTGAATGGAGACGTTCACATCCATAGAATGAGCTGGTTAATCATGCAACAGGCACTGCCCTCTGCAGTCGCTCAGAAGAACTGAAAGTTTAGGAGCAAATGGATTATTTCTCATGATTCATTCAAAATGGACCTTGCTTACAATGGATTTTTAATGTACATTGTATTTACAAGTCAGTTATATTTAAAGGATCTGTGTTTTATTAGCAAAGAAGTAACAGATTAGCTAATAAGTTAATCACTGGGGTAAGCTTTCCCTAATTTGTGTTAAGAATCTTGTTTCCCAATTTTAATTTTTTGTAGGGAAAATGTCACTTCCCCTCAAAAGAACACAATCACCTGGAATATATCAAAGGATAGAGATTTCAAAATTTCAAGCAGAAAATGGGCTGTTTCACCAAGAAAGAATTTTTGAATGCATTTTTTTCTTTAACGTGTATCCTATGGCTCTGGTGATGAAGTGCACAGTATTTAAGATTTATTTTAATTATGTGTTTAATGTTCTGTTTTTATTTTAGTTGTAAGTTTTTTCTTAGTTGTATTTTGTACTGTAAAACTAATAAAAAGAAAAAAGCAATTCTACAGCCAATCTGCTATGAAATTTGTTTCCCCCAGTGGAACCTGTTTTTTTGCTTGAAATTCTAAATACATTCTGCAGCACAAGAATTACAATTGCATTAAGCAAGTCTTCTTTTACCTCAGCACACTGGACTTTAGCAATATAGCCACTGTTCTGAAGCTCCATCCAATTGGCTTCATACAGCTTAGGTCCAATGAGGAAATTCAAGTCCACAATTTTGTCATCTTCTCTGACAAGAGTAGCTGTCAGTCCAAGCTTGCAATGGGCTTGCACAATGGTAAGCACTCGCCTGAACATTTTTGCTGAATAATCATATCAGAGTACGTCAGTAGGATATAAAACAAAAGAATATAAAAAACAAGGACATTCAAACAGGAGTTCCATGTTTACTTTGAAAGTGATAACTGACATTAAATGCCTAATTTTTACTCAAGCCATTCGCAAACGTCACATTGGATTTTAATCCTAAATTGTGTTAGATGTACTGAATTGGACCCAGGACATAATTTAATGCACTACAAGTATTGATCAAGTTTCTACATTATGGTATTTGAGGTATGGTAGCAGCCTTAATGAGAAAACTACGATGAGAAAGCAACCTATTAAGTAGAAATTAAAACTGGCATGTTTAGAGTCCTACTGTGCAGTCCTATACACACAGACCTGAGCGTAACTCTACTTAACTTAATAGCATTTATTTCCAAGTACAGAATCATGTCCTCAGCATACTGGCTGCTTAAAAATGGAGAAATTCCAGTGGCAAAATCATATTACTATTTCCATCTTAATATTGAAAAGTGAACAAATAAGCATATCATACTGATTAGAACAAAACAGCATTTTACAAATGGTATTTTCTTAATCACAGAGTTTGAGACATTTTTAGTTAAAAGGTTTATGATATCATGTTCTCCCCTACTCTTTGCCTGTTACTAATTGAAGCTGGAGTTTAAATAATATTGCACAAATTTAGGAAAATCACTAAATTCAATGGCTGAGCCTATGGCTGAACCCAAATGCCATACACTGGACTATGTCAGATATTTATTCTTTATTGACTTAACAGTAATGAAATCAGAGAAACTGCAGCAATCATCATTAACCAGTATGTGTGATAAAAGATGTATCTGCTTACCTATTCCTAAGCGGAGTCTTTTCCAGCAAAATAAGATCCTGGCAGATTTTCCTTGAGTTCAGACCTCCCTAAGCTCTATCTCACAAGCAGGAACTGGTCTGGGAATGTCCCTAAATTTCCTTACAAACCAGTGCAGGTGTTATATGCCTCTACTCCTCTGCATCCAGTTCTTCCTGCTTCTTCTGGCTTTCTAGGATGCTTCAGGGACCACTTGCTGATGTACCCCCTTATTGGTCATTAAATAGTATCTTAAAATGTTATGTATATTTTGGTTTGCTTAAAGCATTTTCATGTTTAGTATATTAAATTCAGACAATAATTACAAATTTACAGTACAGTAACTGTATGAGCAAATTAAAATATACATAATATAACTTTAGGAAAATAAAGACTGCTTTATGTTCCTAAAGTAGTTCTCCCAAAATTGGAGTCCTAAAAGTGTTTGGATTACAATGCTCAGCATTTCTGATCAGTAGCCATGCTGTCTGAGGCTGATGAGAATGAAATACAATTTGTCTGGAGAGTGCAAGTGTACCAGGCTGACATAAAGCAGGAACATGATTTTAGAACTGTAAAGAGCACTAAAACATGCTAAATGTTCTTTATTTTCCTCAAAATTGTTTCTTCTCCCAAAATGATGGAATCAAATTATTTTTCCAAGGCTTCAAAATTTCTTTTCTTTTTTTACATTTCTAGTTAAGACTTTCTTTTACTCCTATGAATATGATTGAGCTTCTTAATGTAATTATTTTATCAAGGTAGGTATTATATGGCTGTTTTTAGCTATATTCAGTAGATTTAAATATCTGTATCTTTTAACCCTTGTTTTAAGTTGCCTTGAATCTTTTTTTTTTCTAAGAAACGCAGCTAAGAAATTTAAACCACAAAAAGAATGGTTGAAGCAATATTGCTACACATTTCAGAACAATCAGGAATGCTGCAGTTTAGTAATGCTAGATTTGAGACTGGGGAAGGTGCAGGGGGGAGACACAGTTCATAGTGACAGGCAAGGTTTCTTTACCAGGTATGGTGTGTACTTCATCAAGGATCATAAGGCCCCACTCTTGACTCTTTAACCATTCCATTACTTTCTCAGCTTCCCATGATCTCTTTGTTGTGTGTCCCAACATCGAGTAGGTACTGATCGCGACAGAGCAGCCAATGGGCTTGTCTTTGGCATCAGAAGTGAATCGGCAGATTTGGCTGTCATCTATAGTGGACCACATTTTGAATTGTGCTTTCCACTGCTCCACAGAAACAGCAGAATTGCCTAGTATCAGGCACCGCTTGCGGACCGTGCAAGCAGCTGTTACTCCTACAAGTGACTTCCCAGCACCTTTAGTGAGCAAAAGCAAGAAGCAAAACATCTGTATGAAACAGACCACTATTCACAGGATTAAAAAGGGCAGAAAACCCAGACAAAGGCTGCCCACTACACTTTTCAGAAACACTCCACACTTCTCCACTGTGGGAGAATTAAAATTGGCATAAATTTGCATGCAGTAATCCTTCTTAAATGTATCACAAATATTCATATGATTGTCCATATTCACAAACAAAAGTTAAAAGCTACAATGGCCCCTCTCATGCCTCTCATGCCTCTGCAGTCTGTCTGTCACTCTCCCACACACAGAGAGACAGAGACAGTTTAAAGTAATTCCTACTGAGTACAGTAGGAACTACTCTCACGTAATTGCAAATAGGGTTGTGGCCTTAACTAGAGGAAAAGTCAGGTATTGCTGAGCTTCATAGCAGTAAGACTTAGACATTTACAAAAGAAGCACCTAGCAAATAATCACAGAAACTGGCACTTTCTTGTTAAGATTGAATATGCAAAAATGACATTGTTCAGGAGATTTGGTACCCAGTATTATCTGGAAAAAACAACAACAACACTGGAAGGTGGGTACTGATTGAAAGAGGCTGGAAAAATGTAGGAACAACAACCCATCAGAAGTCCTAACACATACCATAATCAAACTGGAATTTATGCCATGTTAAGAGATTATTGATAATATAGTTAAGATTGGCATATATCACTTCTGATGTCTTGGAAAACCAGGTGACCAAAGTCTCCACCACTGAAGGATACAACCACCTAAGCCTGGAGTAGTCTGTAAGCTGTCATTTAACCCTCTTTCAGGATTTTATTGGGAGAACATGAGATTTCCATTTCCATCTGAGAAACCTTCTTTAATTCATTTTATACGAGTCTGTATCATTCAGCTGAAAAAATACAAGTCTGCTCACAACCAAGAGGTTCCTCTGCACAGTGAGATTACTTGTGTAATTACACATGCAGTCAAGCTGATTCAGCTGCATCATGTCTGCAGCCATACATTAAAATAAATTACTACACTACTGAAGAGGGAGATGTCTGAATAAACGATAAACATCCTGCCAGTCACACATACACAGAAACACTTAGCAAGTCCATTCAGTCGAGAGCATGCTTGAAGGCAAACAATGCGGCTCTTCTGCTGAAGCCAAGCAGGTGTAAATCAAGTAAACTGATATATACGTGGTGCTCCACATTCTTCAGATGCATGAAGGTATGGAAGTATAATACACCTTTTGCTCTCCTGCCAGCAAAAGAAACACCATCTTAAAATGCTCTGCATGGTTGCATAGTCAAAGCCCCATTCAGTAACTTTTGAAAGAATTTAACTTCAATCTAGCCAACTCACCACAGGGTAGGACAATAACACCTGATCTAGCTCGGCCATTCCCAAACATTTTTCTCAAACTCTTCTCCTGGTATGGTCGGAGAACAGCTGTGGGCTTCAAGTCTATATTAATATCAGGATTCACAGAATCATTTCTGAAGTCATATTCAGCAAGCAGAGGGTACTCCAACTGAATGCAGCGCTTCTGAAGCTCTTCAATCATTTCCTAGAAAGAAAGGAGCAGAAAAATGAGTGGGGAAGGTTGATCTTAAAATTTTGCTACACTTTTAGTCACTCAGGGCTTTAGGAAAACATTGCAATCTTCCTGTAACTTTACTCAAAACAAAAGTGTGCACATATTCAAAGGAGAGCCATGCAAAATGCTACAGAAATGGGTAACAACCACAAATCCCAAAATGTGTTCATGCTTCAAGAGGGTCATAGGAAGACAAGTGACTGTCTCTCATTTGTTTGCATATCATCCTCAGTTTAATTCTGCAGCAAATCTTTGGGACTGCTCACATTTAATGGTAAACTACTAGGCTGTTGAGCACAAGTGAGCAAGAGCAAGCACCCTGTCTGCAGAGCATTCACCTCTTTTAATTCTACCTGGCAAGTCCCAGTTGACTCAGCAACTCCTAATTGGCTCCTGCTGAGCATGATATCTGTACCTGGATCACTGGATTGTTTGAGGGCTAAACAATGCAGTGATTTAGCCAAAAGTGTTCTTTCCCACTCATATGTGACAACTCACCTGTTTTTCAACCAAGGGGCTGTCATTACATAGAAACCAGGCCTTTTAAGTATATGTATCTGATTTACATTTAGCATGCTAATTAAAAAGGGAATCTCGTTATTTCAAAGTTTCCTAGGCTGGTTTAATTTCCATACCTGACCAACCCTCAGAGGATGAATGCACAGTAACCTATGCTAACAGGAATGTCTGGAAGTTGCTTCTGTGGCATTTCTGTGGAAGGACCTCAGGAGGGGAAAAAGCAGCTACCAGGCCTGCAGTGGTTACAGAACAAGCCAAGAAGTAGTATTACTTTTGTGAAGTTTTTCTTCCCCACTAACTTTATCGATATGATGCTATACAGATATCAAGGGTAGGGAAACTGGTGCCCTCCAGTCCAGATATACTGAACCATAACTGCCCCAGCCAGCATGGTTGGTAGAAAGACTACGCCTAGTTTTCCGATAGTCAAAAAGCAATAAATATATGTCTGCTTGTAAAATCAAAGTAACTGTTTGTTCCATCTCATGTAGCTGCTGAGACAGCTCACTGTCTACAAAAGTTCATGTTACAATAAAGATCAGTTTAGGGTAGGCTTCTTCAACCTCATATACCTTCCAGACCTGTTGGACTACAACTTCTAGTATACTCCAGTCAGCCAGGTTGGAGGAGGTTGGTTTAGAATATACTTTCTGATTTGAGAGACATTGTGCTGTAGTCACACAAAACTGCTAAAGCAATCCGATTTGCATTTCAGATTTCTACTAAAAGCTCACTGAAGGACAGGGTCAAGAGATCCAGGTCTGGCGAAAGGAAAATAAATCACCAAAGAAAAGGGAGACAGAACTGTTGCTCAGTATGAAGGAACACATCCTGCCAAATTACTTCTGGTTATTTAACAATGAATTAACTTATAGACAATGTGCCAATGGAATAGTTTTCAACTGCAGCAGTCAGGGGTCATAAGTAAAGAAAGCCAGGGTGCTGTGGCGGCTAAGAGCACAGGACTGGAACTAGGGTTCTAGTCCCCACTTGGCCATGTAGCCAACTGGGTGACTTTGGGCCAATCACAGACTCTCAGCCCAATCTACCTCACAGGGGTGTTGGGGTGGAGGTAAGATTGAGAGCAGGAAGGGAAGAATGATACAAGCAGCTTTGAGCTCATTGTAGGAAAAAAGCAGGCTATAAATCTGATAAAGAAATATTACCTGCTTCACTTCAAAAGACACAGTCTGAGTTTCCTCTTCCTCTTCTTCATCCTTGTCCATTTGTTCATAAAACTCAAATAGGTCAGCAGGGACATCTGCTTTATTCTGAGAATCTGTCCCTTGTGAACTTGAAGGGCCACTGCCACCTTCACTGGACTTGGAAATCTGTAACAAGCATTCAACAGGGGAGAGGACAATGTAGCCAGAAAGGGACTTAAGTTCTTTCATGGAGCCAGGCCCACAGCTGTTGAAGACAACTAAACTAAACAAAGGAGTCTGAATGCGAGAACAAGCTGGAAATTAGCTAACTGCAAAATGTGATGATAGTGGTGAAAGTGGATGCAAAAAGATAGAGTCCCACATTCATCACACCCATATCTAGCACTTCAGTAACAGCAGAGACTTCACATGAGGACACAAATGAGGCATGAATGGCAGCAGAAGAAGCCAACAAGGACACACAGCTACATCTGTGCCAAGAAAGAAAGGACAGGTCACATTAAGTAAAAGCTTGTTATGTAATCCAAGCTTACAGCTGACTTGCTTGTGAAAGTTTCTGTGATGAGTTCTGTTTCTTCCCCTTCTGCGTTTCTCAGCCTGCAGTCTCTAATAACTGGGTCCTGGAGAAGCTGCTGAATAACATCAGGGTGGGTGCTTTCTACAAAGTACCTAGAAAATGGATAAAAAGAGAAGAAGCTGCGTGTCCACATTCAGCATATGCTAACAACTTTTACTATTTTGATGTAACAAGGTAGTACTCTTTTTTGTGCCTCTTTGGGATGATGTGTTGGGCATTTCAAAAAATAAATGTAAAGTGTTAGAATCTACACTGAAAGGGGCAGTGCCCATGTTTGCATATAAGGATAAGCCAGGAATTCCAGCTTGTTAAATCACATAGCCTGCTTCTACTTCTTCCTCTCTTTTCAGGAGGAAAAGTTAGCTTAGCATGCGGTTCTAAATGCATCACCATGATTTACTGCCCCTAAACAAGACAGTCTTGATAAAAACAACAAAACCTGGTTTAGAGCTGGTCTACAAATCCTGCATTGTTTGGATTCAATAAACCATAATTCCTGGTACAGCTATCAGCTACCCTTGCCTGGTTTGTTTACTGGCTAATACTTACGATGGAGGGAAGTGGAAACAAATGGGTTGCCTATACCACAACACCGCTCGTTCTTATTGTGCCCAGTGCTGAGGTGGAATCAGTGGTCAGGGTTCATACTGGTACCAGTGACATGGAAAAATGTAGTGATGAGGTCATGGATGCCGAGTCTAGGATGCTAAGTAGAATGTGGAAATTTAGGGCTACCAAAGTGGCCTTCTCTGAAATGCTACCTGTTTCTGTATGGGGCCAGTCAGAGAGGCAAAACAGAGACGTCTCAATGTGTGGGTGAGATGGGGGTGTAGGAAACAGGGTTTAGGTTTATCAGGCACTGGAGGACATTCTGGGACAAGCCAGGCACCCTTTGTTGAGCTTGTGGGTTCCATGTGGGTAGCAGGTTGTCCACTGTGTGAGCAAAATGCTTATGCTCTTAATAAGACTGGGCTTTGGCTTACTGCCATGTGTGAACACACTCAGTATGTTCAGAATATTGATGTTCCAATTGTCTTTTCTTCAGCAAAAGATTTCTAAAACGGTTATACAATTCACTCAAGTAGCATCCAAGACAAAACTCAATCTAATACAAACAGCGGACAGGTGGGAAAATAGCCTCACAAATAACTAAATAAAAGTATCTGCCTACCTGTTGTGCTTCAGGACCAGCTTTACCTTTCCATAGCTGACAGTACACAACTACAAAATAGTAATTTTGATTAGAAAGGGAACATGCAGAAGAAGTCTATTTGCATTATACATATAACCATGTCCACAAAAAGTAATGTTACTAACTTATTTCACAGGATTCCCAAGAAGGAAGATTCTAACTAACTTATTTCAACAGGATTCCCAGGTGTTTCAAAAGAGAAATCAATCCTGAATGTTCGCACTATTATGTCACCTGATAAATATTAAGGATAACTCCAGGTGGGCTTGAATGCTAGGACCACCTTTTATCAGCTCTGGCAGATTTACCAACTACACTCCTACCTGGATGAGGGTAGTTTTGTCATGGTCATTCATGCACTGGTAACCTCCAGACTGAGCTATTGTAACAGACTATATCTGGGGCTTCCCTTGAAGACAGTTCCAGCTCTTCAAGTGATCCAAAACAGTACGGTTGCTAACAAGGACCAGTTCTTATGAACATATCACACCTGTCCTTCATTGATTGCATTGGCTGCCTGTTCAATGTTATTTATCAATAATGTTATTGTAATGGTCACCCAGAGAGCACAATGCTAACAGGTGGCTTTCAAACAAATCCAATAAATGAATAAAAAACTCAAGTTCCAGATTCTAAAAAGGCTGGTTTAGATAAGCTCTGCAACTTCTATCAGCCCCAGCTAACACACCCAGTGGTCAGAGATGGGTGTTGTTGTCCAACACACCTGGTTTAGACACCTGGGACCAGGTTCCTAAAGGATGGTTTAGACATTACTTACTTTGTGTACAGGCATCCCAATCCAACTCCAAGCATGGCATTGGATATTGCTACATATTATGATGCTTCATCATCTCTTTTCATTGCCCAGGGCTTAATCTCTTAACAGATACAGGTAGAAAAAATCTAACAACAACAACTTACTTTGATAAACTGAATGATCCCATCTGGCACACCAGTCTTACTCAACTTTTGCAAATAGCCCGTGATATCACTTGTCTGCAAACCCACACTGACAGCAGCATAGAGGGAGTAAGCTGTCAATTTATATTCATGCACATGGACAGGCCGGCAAACTGGCTCAGCAATTGCAACTAGGAAATCCTGGGCATACTTGTAAACAGGTGAAAAGGCTTCAAGGAAAATATGGCCATCAGGAGCCTACAAAAGGACAGAAGGATTTTATTGGATCAAGCTTCTCAAAGTCTTTGACATTCTTTTAAAAAATGCTAAATGCAATTTGTCATAAAAGCTGCATTCAGGCTTCCTGTGTGATTTGTATCAAAATATGTTACATACTTCAAGGTAGTATCATTCCATATGGCCAAATAGCTCCATGTACTTCCTTTGTCACAATATGAGTGAAGCTTTCTAGAAAGCTCTGTGCTTAATGGGACTTACCACCCATAATGGGCGTGAGGAATGATCAGCTTTGAGCAGCATCTGGTTCCTGTAGTCTTTTGCCCCATACTCATCAACTTTTGTCCCAGAATCTTCCACTTGCTTTCCAGCTGCTGAGGGAACAGCTTCTTGGGACTCTCTGCCTGGAATATCATATTCTTCTTCCTCTTCTTCTTCATAGTGTCGTTTCTTGGATTTCTTCTTATCTGAAAATCAAGGAAAAGTGGTTAAAATACACATATAAAACCTTCAAAACTCTCTAAACAATGAACAAATCAAAAGCACAAAAGGTTCATAATGGTGACACAAGTGAAAGTTTCTCCTCATGTAGAATCTTCAAAAAACCAGAACTGAAAGGTAACACATCTTTGTTTTCATGAACAGCTGTTGGAGTGCACAATCTTTTCAGCCTCAGGGCCACATCCAGCATCTACTGGTGGGGGCGAGTAATTGCCCAAGAAATAGATAAAAGCAAAGAAGAGATCTGAACTCTAAAACCAACCCACATATTTGACTCAAGAGAAACACAACAAAAATATATTATAAATTGTAATCCTACATAACCCAATAGAACCTATTTTTCAGTAGACATATATAAAATTGCTCTAAGTCCCAAAGAAATGTATTTTCTTCTTTGACACCAGGCTCAGCCACTCCCCCTGCCCCCAGTTTCTGTGTATGAGCGTGTGCATGCATGAAGAACAAACCAAGAAACTGGGAAGGAAGAGAAAGAATAGCCAAGCTATGAGCTGGGAAGGCAGGTGAGCAAGGGGAAAGAAAATGTAAGGCTAGAATGGGGGAGAAACAATGAGATAAAGTAGTAAGGAAAGGTATTGTGGAAGAGAAGCAAGAAGGCTAGAAGTGGCAGGGGGAGAGAAAGCACAAAGGGAAGATGGGTGTGTGAGCAGAAGAAAACTGGGCATGCCAGGAAGCAACCCTTTCCTTCTCTTCCTGCATGCCCCAAACAGCTGATCAGGGTATGTTTAGGCACAGGAGGGAGAACTGGTGCCCTAACATTTTTAAAATTTAAAATAAATTTCAAGGTGTATAATGGAAAGCTTTGTGGGGGCCACTGGAAGTCCATGTAGGTACCATGTTTGAGATCCCTGTAGTATGGTGCACTGGTAAGACTGTTGGACTGAAATTCTGGAGACCTAGTCCCCATTTATCCATGCTTACTGTGTACCTTGGGCCCATCTCTGTCTCACCCTGACCTAACTCACAGAGTTGCTGTAAATGTAATATATTGCATTATCATCTATCAGCAATACTATCCACTTCTCTTTTTAAAAATTCTTCTGGTTGTCTGTAGTTTTATCTCAAAACGCATAACTAAATCACTCAGTAGCTTCCTCCCCAGGCCTTCCTCACAAGCAGAGAAAAGATTTTACTTTTAATCAGCAGCCAATTGGAGATAAGCGCTTTGCCCTTCTGAGAAAGAAGACAAGGCCTCAAGGGAAAAAACTGGTGCATGGATATGCTGTGAAGTAGAAGTAATGGGTAGGGTGCTGCAAAGTTTTCAGGCTGCACTAGGAGTAGTTGAGGGGCATGCGTGGGTTCTGCACCCTAACAAATATTGGGACCAGACTGACTTCACTTACACTAGCTTTCTTTTCCCCAATTAAGGCTTCACGGTGAAGTAAGTTTACTTCCTGCAAATAGTCATAGAAGAAACATGGATATAGAATGGCATCAGCTCTCCCTCAGATTAAGACAACTAGACTCTGCATAGAAAAAATATATGCACAATTATGTGCATGTTAATCTTAACTCCAATAATCACTGACCATCCTGACTGGACCTTGTGAGATTTATAGTACAAAACACCTGAAGGGCACCATCTTGCCTACGCCTGATAGTTTTCCATGATCTTATTGTAAACAAATTCTATATAAGAAACCCATAATATATTAGAGACCCTAAAAGAGTGACTTCACTGTTCAATTACTTACCAATTTCTCCTCACCTTATTTTAAATGGGTCATTAGCTATGCCTAAGCATTCAGTATTAACTAGTAACACAAACAGATGAGAGGATCTCTCATCACATGCATGTGAAATTACAATTTCTGCAAACTAACATTCAGTCGTTGCTGCTGCATGGAAGTTTTTAAATATTTTGCAAGAGTGGCCAATCTAGTTTGTTGGTCCCTACCAGCACAGTCATGAAAATGAACATATTACATGTTGGAAGCATCTATGAGGCAAGGACCAGGTCTACAAGGGAAGGCCAATGCTGCAACATTTAATATCAGCCATTGCTGAGAATTATAAATCTGTAGGATTAAGCCATCAGGGATTAGAACATGCTTGTAAATACTAGGTCTCAATACCCAGCCCAAACTTCTATCAGCTATACCTCATTTTTCTAAAACTAAGTATTGATCATGCATGTATTAGCTGTTTGTTGTTAAATAAAGATGAAGAGTTACATTAGCACACACACCCCATGCTGCCTTCCTTTAATTTCTAAGCACAATAAAACAAAACAGACCAGATCCCCGGTGCGGACGCCCAGCTTTCCTAGCCCAGCATTTTCCAAATGTGTTGAAAAGCAACTACTAACATGGACAGGCCGATTGGGAATGACGGGAGTTGCAGGGCAAGACAGCCCGCTAGCATGGGATTAGGGGAGGCTGCACTGGCTGGAAACAGATGCTTGTCATGGTGGCTAGGCATGGACCCTGAGAATGGAGACGCATGTTGTCTTTCCCCCCCGCCCCCGGCTTCTCACACGCCTTCACATATTCCGCGGCTCTCAGCAGCACGAAAGAGGTTCCAAATTAAGCCTTCCCCAAAAGCAAGCACGAGGATGGAGCAGGGCTGTCCGCGAAGCCCAGAGCCTCCGCCACACTGAGAGACAATGAGTGCCCCAAGCACACACGCCTTCCGGGGCAGGGTGGGCTTCCTCACCAACAACAACAACGCCGCCGCGGAAAGCTACTGCGCGCAAAGCGCCCCGAGCAGCTTGGAAAGAAGAAGAAAAAAGGCTCCCTCCGCCCGCTCACCTCGCTCTTTCTTGCCCATCTCGGAGCGGCCACCGCCGAACGCCTTCGCGCTCGGCTTCCAGCACTCCGACCCGCCCAGGCGCTTCCGGAGCAAGAGAGCGAGCGAATCCGAGCGCTCCCCTCCATCACGTGACTGCGCTCGCGGACAGAGCGTGACGCGCGTCATCCACGCTCGATGGAGCGGGGGCGGGGGAGCAAGAAGTCGCTCGATCTTCCCGGCGCGCTCCCGGTTGCCATGGAAAGGCGCGCGCTCAGCTGGTCGGAAAAAGCGCTCACCTTGTCCATCGGCGGAGCCAGTTGGTAGCTTGCACTGTCATTGCAGTGCAGCAATGGTGGTGCGGGGCGATTCTAGCAGGCGAGTCCCACGCTCATTTCAATCGGAGTTATGTCAAGTTATCTCCGACTTATGGCGAACCAACGAATGAAAGTGCTTCAAAATGTCCATGGTAGTTCCATTCAATTCTCCCAAGTGCAAGGCTGTGGCTTCCTTTACAGCCGCCCAGAATTCCCAGTCATTTGCGGTCCAAATGCGTCAATGCCACCAGGTTGGGGAAGGCTGCTTTACAGATTCAAACCATTTCATAGTCTCGTCTTCCGCCTTCGACTTTCCGTAACAGTCATGAGAGAGGAGGCTATCCGTGGCTACTAGCCTTGCCGGTTATGTGCTATCACCTTTACCCGCTGTGAGGAGCTTGAGCAGGAGGAGGTCTTGTACCCGTCCTGCTTGGGGATCCTGTGGGCACCTGGTTTTTCAGCGTGTGTATGGTGTGTGGGACTAAATGGACCTTGGGTCGGATCCAGTAAGGCTCTTCTTATGTCTTCTCCAGTAAGTCTTGCCTTCTCGTGATGTGTCTGAAGTATGACACCCTCACTTTTGTTTCTAGGGAAAGCTCTGACTTGATTTGATTTAGGATTCACTTGTTTGTCCAGGGAATTTGCAAAACCCTCCTCCAGCACCATCTTTTGAACGCATTAATTTGCTTTCTCACAATTTTCTTCACTGTCCAGCTTTCACATCTAGTTTCTCCATTGCTGGTCTTTCATGTCTGCCATCAAATTTCTTAGCTGCAGCCTCCCTTTGAACTGATGACTGAGCAGAACTATGGCAAATATTTCACAATTTTGATTTCTTCATTGTTAATAAAGTTCTACAATTCTTCTGTGGACATTTTTGTTTTCTTAATAGTTGGCTGTAGTCCTGCTTTTTCAGCTGAACTTACAAGGATTTGCGTGTTACAGTACAGCCTTAAATTATTTCGTACAGCGTGTATTGTTAGTCCTTAGAGTAGACCTATTGAAATTAATGAACTTAAGTTACTGCTTCTGTGAACAAGCACTAAACTTCTTGTATATACTCCTGATTATATCACTGATGGCACATCTGCCCCTTTCCCTCGTGGCTCCCCAAATCGCTGTAGTCAAAAACTTTACAGATTGACTTGGGGGCACACATGGGGGAAGGAGACCCATCATAGAAGTCTAGATCTCACTGCATGAGCAAGGCTTCTGCTCTGCTCAGAAGTGTTGGATCTGATCTATAAGCTTTGCGGGCAGCCAGAGTGGGCAATTTGTGGCAATACAGATGTTTTGGCTTACAGCTTCCATCAGCAGTGGGCTCTGCAGCCAGTGATGGGTGATAATAGAAGTTGTAGGCCAAAACAGCTTGAAAGCCACAAGCTGTTCACTAGTGGCATGGTATGTAATCAAGTGCCATTATATGGATATACGAGGTATTTATAAAAAATCGTGTATTTTATTTTTACATGTTCAAACTTCAGTCACCTTCAAAGTACTCTGTTTGATGCAGTACACCTATCAAGACATTTTTTCCACTGCTCAAAAGAGGTTTTGAACTCAATTTCAATGCCTTTTAGTTCTTCTGCCATTTTTTTTGTTTCACCTCTTCCTCATCTGCAAAACGTTTCCCTTTGAAGACTTTTTTCATCCAGGGAAACAAAATAAGTGGCAAGGCCAGATAGGGTGAATAGGGAGGGTGAGGCACATGGGTCATGCTGTTTTTGGTCAAAAACTGCTGAACATTCAGCTGAATGAAATTTCACTGCCACATGTTCCTATAAATCAGCCATCATGAAATAAGCAAATTTGTATTAACAAAACAAAACCCTCACTGAAGCTGAACACAGCCTCTCAAAACAATCCAGCTGGGTACAAGTGATGTGGATGGGTTCCTACAACTCTCACCTAGAATGAGAAGCCTGTACTACAAGGGGCTGCCCTCCAGAAGATAAAATCCTGGGGTTTTTGGGTCTCCCCTCCGCCCACTGTAAATGCACACTGATGAAGCAGGCTGTGGCTGAGATAATATATGTAGCAGCTGGAACTGTGGGCACTCCTATATACATTTATCTTACTTCAATTAAAGCTGTACCATTACCTTGAGTTATTCTGGTGCAAGTTGTACGTATAAAAACATTTGTTTTTCAGCTCAAACATTACAGAAATAGTAACGTTCTTAGTTTAAAACAGGGGTCTCAAACTCAACTTACCTGGGGGCCGCTGGAAATAGAGTCTGGGTGAGGCCGGGCCGCATCAAGTATTCCACCACCGCGGTGGTGGTGGGCTGCTCATCCCGTGTCGCTCCCAGAGGCCGGCCCGGGCACCGCCGGCACTTTGAAGGCCGCAGGGCCCGTCCCGGCAATTGGCCCGCGGGCCACGAGTTTGAGACCCCTGGTTTAAAAGAATGTATTAGAGGCATACAAGCATTTAATGTTTAATTTCTCAAAATGCAATGCATAATAAGCTTCTATTATTATACATATTCGACTAAGGGAAGAGTGGGAAAGTTGCATATTATGACTGAGAGACAGTATGGTACACTGGTTAGAGTGATGACTGGGAGTCAGGACGACTGCCATGAAGCTCACTAGATCAGTTTGGTTCAGTCACTGACTCACAAGGCTGTTATGAGAATATAATGAAGATGATGACTTTGTAAGCAGCTTTGGGCTCCTTGTGAGTGGGGAAAAAGGTAGGATTTAAATGTAATAATATGCATACAATACCTGTATTACCTATAAGATGTAAAATGCAATGTATTGGCTGAAGAATGAGGCTGCGATTCTGAATGGAGAAAGCCCCCTCTAGCAACATACATAGGATTTCACTTTTGAGTTATAAACCAGAAGACTTGGATTCAAAGTTTACCTCATCATTATACAAGCTCCTCCGATATGTAGCCCTTGCATCTGCAAATAATCGACCTTGAAGCATTTGTGAACATTCTTGAAATTATATATCTGAAAGCACTGTCAATAAACTGGACCTATATTATATGAAATGCTAACCATTAAGATTTTTTTGGAACAAAAGAACACAAACTGGAAATAAATATTTTTATTAACACTTAAAAGTGCCATTATCTATAGTCATTCCATAAGCTCATAAGGTTACATCCAGTAAACCTTTGTACCATAACCTTTCCAGAATGAATTAACTTGAAGAAAAAGAAAAAACAATCTTCCGTTGTATTAATTCTTGCAGGTCCTCATGCACAATCATCCTAAACCAAGATGTGTACCAGCAATATACACATTTCATAAAACAAAGTCATTTGGTCAAACACAGAATATAATATAAACATGGCTTCTTTTATATTTGATTAAAAACCCCAAATAAAATAAAAGCCATTTACCAGCAAGAAAATAACAAATACATAGATTTTAAAAAATCAAAATGTTTTATACATTTTGTACAAGCACACTTTTGAGACTGTAACAAGGTCAAAATGTGCATGAACAATGGAACAAACCACACCATACCAGGCCATTAGTAAGTTCTTTTAAAAACCCAATACCAACACTTTTCCTAACTGTAGGTTTTTGATATCCACCAATACACTATTTACCCAACATGAGAATTTTTAGTTGGTACGTCTTAAGCATTATACAAATATTCTTTCAAGCCACAAACTAGGTTATCAATTCAAAATTTAAGCATTAATTGGTATTTGGTAGTACCTTCAACATGCTTTAAATTTTCCCAGTACCAGAAAACAAGGAAACTGTTAAGATCAAGAGGGAAATATTACATTCAATGTAACAAAAAAGAACAGGCAATAAAAACATCTGACTTTTCTAAGACTGGTTATGTGTCTTGATTTTATCAAGCAGCCATAAATTCAAAGATTGCCTTCAGCTTTTCAGAACAGTATTATCATTCTTGGCATCATGGAAATAACTTTTAGCTTTTTTAAAAAAAGACAGTCCTTATAAGACAAACCATGCCATTGTCCAGCCAGAGTGTTTTAATATACAATTCATGTCCAATTTTGGAAATACAAATACATTTTGAATGGTTAAAAACAAAAATTAAAAAAATATTTTCTGAACATCAGCCAGCTGAAAATATATTTATCTAGTAAATTATCTCTCAAAGCTTTTATATATTTAACTAAATGCAGTACCCTTAAACAACAATTGTTTAAAAATGTAGAAATGAAACTGGAATAAGTCTGTGGGAGAGAGCGAACACAGTACATAGAAGGCATTTTTATATACCCTATACATTTGGAGAGCTCTTAGACACATTTGCCGTAATCCAAAATCCACAGAAGTTCTGAGTTTATGAAGCTCCACATAAGCAGTGGCTTCCCAATTCACTCCACACTTAGAAAGCTGTGTGTACACTCTTTAAACCACTCTGAAAGGGTTTAGCATATGGCCAGTTGTCAGTTAAATAATGGTCAAGTTTTCAGAACTACAGAACTGAGACTGAGAACAAAGTTAGTTGCCTTCTACTTTGAAATAATGAACGTATGTGGCCATCTGTGAACAATATTTAACAGTTAATTGGCCAATGCCCCAATAGTATGATGTGAACTGGGAAATCCTTGCTCAAACAGAATTCCATATCAAAGCTCCTGCAGGGACAATGAAGTTGCTGGATTAGGGCTATTCTGGGGAACTAGTAAGCAAAGTTAATGTCCTGAGTTCCTCAACCAAGATAAAGCCAGAAGCTGACACACATTTACATTGAATTAAAAAATTCTCATACATTCAAGACAGTAGTACATTGCACACATACATAATTCACATACGCTCTATAACAGTTGGTCATAGTATTAAATCAGTGTACAAATTAAACTTTTCTCAAAAAATGTGCAAAAGAGTCAACATTGATAGAAAAAAAACACCGTTGTGTACATACATTACAAACTGTGCCCAGCATTCAAACGGAGAGTAAAAACATTTACAGAGAGAAACCAAGGGATTAAATAGAGAATTTGACAGCTGCATAAAAATGTACATTAGATCAAAAGGGTAAGATTTATACATTATTTATAGCTTTTTGAAAAGTAAAAGTGTACTGCCAACACCTCTTCCCCATAGTTACAGTGACATTTGCTTGAGGTACGAGATGACAGGCTGAACTCATTTGGGCTGCAATAATCTGTTCCCACATTTGGATGAACAGTGTCAAGTTTTAAATTGCTGATATTAGCAAAAAAGCAAGCAACTTGAGATTTAGAGAGTTTAGACCCTGTTCCGAAAAGAAAGCACAATACTTTTCTTATAATTCATGATTATGTGCCTGGTGTGCGTGTGGATATGTGTGTGTGTATACTTGTGTGTGTAAATAAATCAAAATGGGATCATCCTAAACAAATCTACTTGTGAATAGTTCCATCACTAACATCAAAACAATCTGTAAATATGCTCAGCATTTGGGAGACTGACCCCTAACAACAGAAAAGGACCAAGTTAGCTCAAAGAGAGTCTATTTTCCCCAGAGGGCACTGGTCCCCTACCATACCACTTCCCCTTCCTGCAAAACTAGTGAGTCAATTGTTTATCAAGAGGCTTTGAATACATTATCATCAAATGATCATGGAGAATTTCAGTGGCCTCTTTTTTGTTGCTTCATACTTATGAAGAGGAGAAAAGGTCAAAAAGGCAAGTCCATTAAAAAAAAAAGCAATACATTAACAATCTATTTTATACTCCTGTCTGAGAAATGAATCATTAGCACATACAGGATGAAGAAAACCCCTTTGCTGCTAAGAGTTCCAAAAGCTTAGAAGTCTTAGTTTTGCTTACTTGGATTTTGCTTTGTCTCCCTTTGAACCAACATATACAAGATAGAAGTATGGCTGTGAATTATTTGGAATGAGATGGCCTACTTCCCCTGCAAGATGTGCAAAGTTATAGTTCGCTATGGCACAACGAATAGTTTGGCCCATTATTGTGACTTAAAGGCTTAGTTCTTAGCTTCCTTTTTCCCTTCAGTTATAAACTTAAACTACAGAAAATTTCAAAGCTCAATAGTGTGTACCTAGAAACAAAATGCAGAAGGACTTCATGGGAGATGAAGATATGCACAGCCTATTCAAAAGCCACTAACATCTATTCAATTGCACAATGATCAATTTTTCCTCCTACATGCGAAGAGATATACTTTACTTCAAGTACTTTTATGAACTCTGTAAAATTCACTCTTCATGAATAAACAGGTCTAACAATTTTGGGATATGATGTGGAAGTTCCTGACTTACATGAAACCAGCACACAATCCACCCTGGCTATCACTGGTGCCATAGCTGCATCAGATTAGCCAACCATAGGTTTGATCCAGGGAAATACAAGTGGGTTTCTAATCATTAAGCAACCTTCCTTTGCTATATTGCAGCCTCCAGTGTCCCCTGAAAAACTTCCTGAGACATAAGGGATCTTCAGGAACACTGCAGGAGATGGTACGGTGGACTGCTAACCGAGGAAGCAAGCAAGCAGTAGAAATCACTTCAGGATCTAACTCAGTGTCTTCACATACTCCTTTGGCATTCGCATGAAGTTATGCATGCTTACCTTAAATTATGTAACTGTCTAAGGTAAATTGCTGAGCTGCATGATGGTCTCATTCCTTACAACATTAAAGGAGAGGTGCTTTGTCACGGAAATGAGCTTCAGCCCTACACTTTCACACTTAGTGTGCAGAACTCACCAATCTGCCAATGAAACTTACTGGAACTTAGACTGTGTAAAGATACTGCTCTCTCTGGTGGAGGCTTTTGCATCTCAGGTTACTTTTTGCCTGTTAGCTTCCATGCATAATGAGTAGCACAATCTATTAAAGGAGTCACTGGAATGTCATTGTACAGCTTAACAAGGAATCTGGATTGAGCTTCCCTGACTTTTTTCTATGCCTTCACTTTTACTTAGTAACTTAGTCTCAATTAGTAACATGGGTTCATGTGACATGGAGACCATCTTTATCAAAAGGACGGTGCAAGAACTCTATCCTAGCTGTGTTTCACCAAAAACAAATGTTGTGCTAATTTCACTGTTCAGTTGTCTTAATATTGTAGCGGCCAAATTTGCTTGGACAAGTTTGAATATTTACAGGTGATCCAACTGTTCAATTTAAAGTTATTAACTGAGGTAGTCTGTAACATTTCTTTCTGCAATTATAATCACCAACCTAGAACCTTCAGTTCACATGAAGATTCATATGGCAGTCAGTTTTTGGAAATGTATGAGTATTTTCCCTTGGTCAGCCTTCTTCCAACACACTTAAATAACTTCACTGGAAGGCAGTGAATAGTGCTTTCACTGCCTTCAGTGCTGGGTGAATATTGTACAATTTCATACCTCTCCCATAGGACTGAGCTCAAATTTTTAAGAGTTTCCATCAAAATTTGCTGAATAGTCTATCCAAAGGCCAATTCTGGTTGGCCCAACAGATGGTGTGAGAATGATTTGCCATGATAAGGCTGTGAAGCCAAGGATGAGTTTCATGGAGCACCTGCATCACTGCAAGTACAATCTAACACATTTCATTGTACTGAATGTTTCATCAGCTGTGAAGAGGTTAAGTATGCAAGCTGCCAACTAAAAGTCCAGCAACATTCACCATATCTGTTTTTGCTCTAAATTGTCACATAATTGGATTTTTCTAATCAGATCTACATATACCAACTTTATTTTGTTTCCGTAACATCATTTCCTGCCAGATGAGGCATGGACACAATTTTACCTTCTGCCATCACACTAGATTTTCCTTGCTACTTCAACAAGATCAAGTCTTTACATCATCAACACTGAACAGGAGGTGGGCAAAGCCCAATAAATGCCCTGACTAGCACCTGCAGTTATTAGAATCAGTACTTTTTGTGATCTCCACAACAGCTGCATGGTATGATCCCAGGACCCATCAAAATATCACAGAGAATCCAGGGGGCAATGCTTGGCTTGGATCACACACTGATTCATTGGCACTCTTAAAAATATTGCTGCCCAAGCAAGCATTTGGATTTCATGTGTGATTGGGCCATTATACACAATGGGAAATCTAACAGTCACTAAGCTAGATAAAAATCACTTTTGGCTGTGTATGGGGTAGAAAAGCTTTGGTTTTCAATGATTTTCAAAAGCATACATGCCATGAATACACACAAGGAACTAACCAGCCAATAAGGACTAGTAAACTGGTAGTAATACGTTTGCTAATCCTCATTTGCCACGTGGACTTATATTAAAGCACAACAAATCTGTTTTCTTCAAAAGTATATTTCAAACATTAAAAATAGGGAATAAAAAAGAACTACATTATGAATGCTGAACCATTTTCTCAAGCATCTGCAGGTGTCATCAGACAACTACTGCAAAGATGATGAAAAGGATTGCTAGTGCAAGTAACTTGTAAATGCAGCATAAAACCTGGACAATGGTTTATCCCCATTTGTTCTAATTGTATGGCATCAAAAGAGAAAGGAAATATGTTCCTCCAAACCATATCTGATATATCTATACAGAACCAATACTGTTGCATGCTTTAAGCAAACACTTTCCTTCAGATCAAGGATCATCACAGAAGAATTAGGCAACCAGTAGCTGTTCACCTAAACATGAAAGTACCATTACGCATTGTGTTTTGCAAAAGACTACAAAAGCCAAATTGAGAAGATTTTACAGAGAGCAACAAAGTGGAGGATTTCCTCCTTCCTGCTCAGATTAAGAATGAAGGGCACTTCTGAAACCAGATTAATACAACTGATATTCAGGAAAGAGATTTAAGCATATGTTCAACTCTTTCTTTGAAAGAAATGGGACTTCAACAAGCTTAATGCTGCCACGGCCATGTCCATATAGTGCATCCTGGTTTGAGAAGAGAGGCTTTGTAAGATTCATCTTTATACAAAACTCTGGAAAAAGCAACCCTATTATAAGAACTAGGTAGTCAATTTTTTTTAAAAAAAAATCATAGGACCTCTAGAAGCTTTGGAGATGACACATTTTGAAGACTATTTTGTTGCTGTCGCATGACTTGACCCCTTTTGTAATAATGTAAGCAAACAAAATTAAGGCATATAGGTAAAGGCACTCCGATCTGTTTGAATTTTGTTCATAGTATAATTAAAAAGGGCAAGTGTTATTTCTTTGGGTGTGCATGCTAAAATGGAAGTGCAACTATACCTATCTAAACTCAAAAGCAGTATGTTTTAGGAATAAAGCTTATGAATGTTACAGATTCAGATTTTATCATATAGACCTTACAAGATTTGGGGACTTCTAAACCTTGATTGGTCAATTTAAAATAAGAAAATAAAATCAGGGACCTATTTAGGTCCCACACAGCTGAAGGCACTGGCTGGATTCCAGAGATTGTAACCAATGTTAGTAATACCTAGAGTAAAGTTACAGAAATAAAGGGGACTTATTTAGATTAGCACAGGATACAGCCCTAAATCAACTCACTATCCTCCTTAGTTCCAAATTCAGCTAAGATGGCAGCTTTATAAGATATAAAAACGTAGTTATCACAAATGTGCTTAATTTAAGCTGTAATTTAGGGAAGAATCTTATGCATAGGGGTCCTGGGAGGTATAGGGGCCTTTTCTGTCTAAACAGGCATAGGATTGTTCCTGTAGAGAGTTACATGGTAAGTTCCAGGCTATAGAATGTTTAAGTTCCATTTGGATGCTACTTCTCAAAGGTTCTACTCATAGCAAGCTTGGGCCTTTGCACTCCCTGTACAAGCTGCCCTCATTGTACATAGAAAGCAAGACATGGATCATATGAGCCATCAAGACAAAGCCTAGCAAAACAGCATCTGAGCAGGGCCCCTTGAGACTCCTTTCCTAAATACACCACTGCTTGACTGCTGCTCCTGAAACTTGGGAAATTTGAAATGCTTTTTCTAATGCATGTTGAGCAACATTAAATTTGTTCCTTATTGGCTGAAATATATAATCTGCTGTCTAAACTCTACCAATACAGCAGACCAGCAGATTTCCAGATAAGTAGCTTATGTGTGAAGAAAAAAAAATTACTTTTTGGACTAGTATTTTGCCAGCTTTCCCTTTGAGTTTCCTATTAATCTAGAATAATCTTTTGATAATCTTTTATTTCCAGACCATTTCCTCATAACTGTCCTTAATAAGCATAAAGAGGACCCATTATTTTTGATTACTGCAAAATAGCCAACATACAACATAGCAGAAGTACGCAAAGCTATTGTATCATAACCTTATATATCCCTCTATTCTTGCAATTCTGAGAACACAAGAGTTAGACTACATGCTATACAAAACAGGGACAATAAAGAAGACAACTCGAAATATGTATCATGCATGGGACAGGATATATGCAGCCACTCTTTTCAGTGATTAGTGCTTTTACTTCTAGATAAAACTGTAAATATTTTGTTAAAAGGTTCTAAAGGAGGGAGTTGCCTATTATGTCAATACTTCTCTATCCCATTTGGCAGCGCTGTTAGTGTAAACCAAATAGTAACACCAAACTTTGTGCCAATCACCATACCTTTTCTGATTTGCTCACTTGACTAACAAGTTGATATGAGGCACATAGCTTTATCTAAAATTTGCATCTTATTAAGTACATAATTGCTAGGAATTATGAGTTAGGTGCCAGTTGAGGGCAAACTGTGAGTTGAGGGCAAACTTCTTAAAACATTAAAGTAGGACTGGGATTGACAGAACTAGGGGCTTGTGATAGCAAAACCTGAATGGTATCAAATTAATGGCATTAATAGCATGGTTAAGAGTTTGGAAATCCCCGGAGATATTTACGCTTTTGCAGCAGGTTAATATTGCCATTATCAAGACAAAATGTTGTATTGTAAAAAGGCACAAAAAGCAGTCACCTTATTTTGCTATTTTTTCCTTATCAGCCACAATGCAAAAATGCCAATGCAGTTTATATGAACGAGCTGTGCATGAAATCTGAGTAAATTATTATATGAATTGAATGTTGCCAAGTTTCATAAAGTGCCATTTAACAATTCAAGAAGAGCTTAAAATTCATATGCTACACTTAAACTTCCTTTCTTTTTGTACATTTTGGCAACAGAAGTGCCCTTGTTAAAATTAAGCAGACTTTTGAATTACATTTTGTTTAAATTAAGTAATCAGCACAAAATAAATGAGAGATATGATTTGTATTCTCTGGCCCTCCTTTGAGTCTTTTGCTCTTTAGAACAAAACAAATGGTAGTCTGAAGCAAGGTGGCTTGCTTCAATTAACAGACTTAAAATAGAGATTTCATGTTAATGTAAACTGTTATGTATAGAAACAAACATTGTGGAATAATATGCAGTAAAGTATACAAAATACCCAGAAACCATTTCTTGCAGTTGGTATTACTAAGGTTGCACAGGACTCTAGAAAGGCAGACTTCTGTGTGGCCTGCTATGAGGCTGATTGCTTTGTCCTAAAGAACTACTCATCCAGTCATCCAAGCAGCCTGGCCACAAAATAAACTCCATTTATGTTTATGTGAACACTAAGTGCCTGAAAGTACTCTGAAAGTTTGCATTCTTTTAAATGCAAAGAGGTATTGCCTCACTAAATCATTCTACACAACTCCTAATATTCTGCTACATAAACTTGTTATTCCTTCCTGTATCAGTAACATCTTAAGTATGCTTCTGATTAAAATTTAGAGTTTTGGAGGTCTGCACTTCACATACTACCCATTAAACATTTCCTTCCATTCCAGGTTTCACAAATAAGTGTCCTTCATTCAACTAGAAGCCAGAGAAGACATCAACTTTGCTCCCTTTCGCTCTCAAGACTTTTGAATAAAGATCATACTAACACCCCCTCAAAAGGGGTGGTGGTGGAGAGTTAACTCTAGTACAATCACATCTTTTCTGTGCCCTGGATATTAATGTATCAACATCCATATTGGCAGATGGATACTCATGAATGATAAACAGGTTAAGACAGATCCCAATTTCTAAACGTAAGCCTCCAGTATAAGAGTTTTTCAATTCCCTTTAATTCATTTGTTCCTGCTCATAGCCAAAAACCAAAAGAAAACTTAGGATTAAGTCTTGCAAACCTATCTCAAGGTTTTTGTTTTTGATGTTCACGCTCTCATCCCATCTCAAACTTGGCTTTCATGTATCTCAGACTTCTAAAGGCAAGAAGTGAGGGAATATGACCCCATCCAAATTATCTGAGATCCTATTATAAAGGAAAAGCACCAACGTATGCTGTTCTTTATACAGATAAAGAGCAAGGAGAGGCAGCCAGTGATTCTACTGCAGCACCAATTATTTTATGCTCTACAGCTCCCAAGCGGGATCTTATCAAATTAATGTTAAAATGTGCATACTACTGAATCCCATCTAAGCCAGAGACATCTGCCTAGTGACTATTCAAAGATACCTGACCATCCTTAAGCAAAAATCATTTAAGGCTTTGCAACCAAGCTGGAAAAAAATTCCAACACTATATTTACTCAAAAGAAAGTCTATGTTCAATGGGGTATCTAGACCTTAGTATGTCTTTGCTGCCTTTCTTAGTTTGCCAGAGAGAGGGCAAGATTTTTTTTTTTAGCTTTGCACCTTGAATTTCTAAACTAGAACAAGACTTTCAGTACAATGAGTCTTGAGTTGGTATGCTATAGAGGTCACTTATAGGCTGCAATGATTGTCTGTCTGCTATATTTTAAATACTTCAAAACGCTGGAAATAGAACAGAGAAAGGAGCTTTGACAAAAAGATGTAAGATGCACATAAAAAGCCTGGTATATAGTTGGGAAAGGGACTTCAATTTTCATCTATCCCCATATTCGTCTACTGGACCAAGTGACACACATTTACATGCCTTACACAATTTGCATAGTTACAGCTTGATGGAAGTTTAGCATAGTCTGGAATCTTATGGATGTTTTAATGAGAGAAAAGAAGGCTTCCGTCCATGAGAAAAAAAAGTGAACAAGAGAGGAGGAGAGCACAGACCTTTGCTGGACCATGAAAGACACTGGGTCAGCTACATGGAAGTGATAATAGCCAAGATTCATTCTGCAGAAACTATTTTGCAACACTTTTGACAAAAACTATTTTTTTTGCTCTGAAATCATGATGATTTGTTAATTTAAAAACTTGAACATTACAACCCTTAAAAGCCCACTTAACTTGGTAGGTTCCAAAGAAAATTGCGAAAGTCCCTTACCATGATCTATTACAAATTTTGTTCAAGAGAGGATTCTCAAACTTTAGTGCACTTACTACTGTAGGCTGGTGCATATACAGTGCTGTCTATTCCTTAACCATTTCTAATGGATTGATTATTTTCCCCAAGCCTCCTCATTAAATAAACAGACTCCTCTAGTTTGAACCAGCAGCACTTTGTGTGTAAAGAACTGCAAACCCTGGTCACTAATTGATAGCTAACATATTGGGAGCATTATATACGTACAAACCAGGTACTACATATGCAGATTGTTCCATCTCTCACTGCAATCCAAGTGTCTAAGGACTGTTTTATTTTAATGGAACATACAGACATAGTTTGTGCCTGTTTGCGTAGTATCTATTAATCTCCAATGTGATTTCTGCTTGCCTTTCTTTTATTCAGGACATCCTCAAGGACTTCCCCAGGAAACATTTAATAGCAGTGTTTAGCAACATCAGTACAGGGTAAGAGACTATTGCTTTATGACAGCAGAACCTAACATTAGTTCCCTTCAGCAGCTCTTCCTAGGTTCCAGACAGTCTAAGTATTCTACCATTAGTTTTGTATATTAGATGCAGATAGCCAAATGTCAATATACGCAGTTAGAGATAACCATCTCAAATCTTAACTACTAATACATAGATTTAAATTTAATTTTAAAAGAGCAGACTACCAGGTGGCAATAAAAAGTTCCTTATTCTTCATGCCATCATCATCATCATCGTGCTGGAAGTGAATCACACATAAGGGGACTGAGGTCTCCAGATGTGTCTACTGAGCTTACTTTTCCCCTCTTGGTTGGAATGAGTAGTGATCTTTTATATCCCCTATCAAGAAGTTAGGCTACATCTGAAATGCCAAATTTTGCATGCTCTCCATGATGCAAATTACACAAATTATCCAAATGCCATTTGAGTAATAAATGTGCAGCTTAGGATACACAAGTCTGTTCAGCCTCAATAGAAGTGATATTCTAAAATTTCAACATATGTGATAGTACAGAAGGAAGGAAGACTGGGTCTCATAAAATATTCTAGGCAATGGGCAAGATACTTGGGACAGGACAAAGAATATGGAGCAGGAAATTATGAAGAGTGAAACTACCATTCACTCCAGCCATAAGTCCCCCCCACCACCTTAGACCAGCTCCAGTCTCAGATATCTTGGTCTATCCAGCAAATGAACTTGTTGCATGGTATGGGGAGACCATTCTTCAACTCTAGAGGAGAACAGATCTACAGTAATCTACTTATTTACAATTCCCGATCTAAAACATTCATGCAACAGAACTACTTGACTTCTCCATGAAGTACCTAACTAGGGGGCCCTCCCGTCTATTTTCTTAAAATTAGAAATACACTTATTTGGTTGCAATTGATCTGGTAGTTGGATGGTTTCCTTTGCACCTGCTCAGCAGTCTAGGTTTTCAGCTTCTGAATCAGTTTCCAAAATACTGTAGAGGAGACTCATTTCAAACCTGAAACACAACCAAGACCTTTCAGTGTATCTATCTATATACTACAAGGAACAATTGGACACATTTTCTACATTTGCTAGCAACATGTATATTTCCCCTGCATCCTGAGTTAGTCAGCTCTGCTTGGGAAAAAAAATGTACACACAACTCCTGACGGACCAAATACGTTGCCTTTACCCCCTTAAATAAGGAATGAACATGTACTAAAGTGCTTTAAGAGAACCACATCAGTACATTACTGAAACAAAAAGATCCTAGTCCTAAATCGGGAACAAAATCCGCATTCTAAATATGCAGAGAAATCATTAACAATCTACATGAAATAAAGAATCAAGAGAAATAATTTCTCCCTTGTCTTTTCTCAATTTCGTGGTAAAAAAAAGTGCAGTCATAAAATAAATGCAGTAGGTGAGAGCTGGATTGAGGCAGGCCATCAGTGATAATGTGCAAATGTGTGTCTTAGCAGTTCGTCTGCAGATGGTCGCAACTTAGCCTCAATAAATATCCGCTTTAGAAAATCCCGACCGTGGTCTGAGACATGAGGTGGGAGCTGGGGATTGGTTGGCTGTGTGGCAATTTTGAAGATGGCAGCCATTGCTTCAAATTCTGCCCAGGGTGGTTTCTCAGTGAGCATTTCAACTACTGTACAGCCAACACTCCTGCAAGAATGAAAAGTGAGTTAAAATCAAGCAGAGTAATAGTATCTCCATTATGTGCAGGAATGATAAGACAGCGTTGCTTAAAAAGTATGGACATAACCAGGTTTGTGCAATCTGTTTCGTGTATATTTTGCAGATTCTTGGGCATTGTTCATTCTGTTGTCTGTTCACAAACAGAATAAAAATTATATTGCAGAAAAGTACCCAAAATCTTGCCCTGAATTTCATGGGTAACTGCATGGGTAACTGCAAAATAATGCACAGATTGCACAAAAACAACACTACATTTAGAAAGTCTACTTGCTAGCATAATTTTTCAGAATGGCATCTCTATAAGCATATGTTCTAGTAACTTCCAATACTTTCCATCACATATATTTGCATAAATTTGAGGAAAATAAAAACAGTCTACAAGTCCATACAACGCCATGAGCTTGGTCTGCCACAGAAGCCACATGTTGAATTCAGAGAAATCCAAACATATTTTAATCCATCTTGGATTTCTCTGGCATCTCTACTGAAGAACAAAACTTGGTTTCAATTCAAAATACAACATCTTATATACATATCTTGCGATGCAAGTGGAATTTTGTACAGTTATGACAATAATTAGAATATAACAACTGCTTTGCTGGATCAGTGGTTCAAAGCACTGATAACTTATTTTGTACCAAGAACATAAACACTTGTATCCACACTAAACAACCTCTGTAGACATAACCTTATGTGACATTCCTACATGTTGAATTGAGACACTGCCTTCAATACTGACAGTTCTAAGAAAGGCTTCCCCCTAGAGAAAGGAAGAAAAGCTAATTTTCAGCCTCCAATAACATTTCTCAAACTACAGTGGTACCTTGGCTCACGAACGTAATCCGTTCCACAACTCTGGTTGTGACCCAAATTGGTCGTGAGACAAGTTAAATTTCCCCATAAGGGTCAATGTAAATAAGGTTAATCTGTTCTGTAATCATTTTTTAAATCAGAAAAATGTGAAGCAAAGTGATAACAAAGATCGTGGTCATCTCTCCACTCCAGGGGTGGGGGGATGGCTGTGATCTTGGTCACCACCCAAAGTGGCGTTCGCGGCCCATGTCAAAATTTTAATGAAATTTTTGTTTGTGACCCAATTTGTTCATGAACCAAGGCGTTCGTGAGCCGAGGGACCACTGTATTCTGGAAGGTCTTCCAGTATTCCAGAACAGCTTTTCAGGGGCCAGAATTAGTGAAAATTGCCTCCCTCTGGTATAACCTCATGAGAGGGAGTGCCACTCATTGGACGTATGAATCCAGTTCTTTGTCAACACCAGTGTTCTGTGCTGGAATGAAATGAACAATTCTTTTATGTTGGTGGAAGCTTAGAATTCTACTGGAATAAATTTTATGTGTTCTTATGAACTGCTCAGAGAGCTTCAGCTACTGGGTGATACAGAAAAAAAAAATAACAGCAACAACAACAACAGGGACCTTGTGATATCACTAACCCTTTGCAATGTAAAACAATTTGAAGTATAATCTATGCAAATTTAGACAGAAAAAGGGCAATCATTCCATGATTTGTAGGCCATCTTTTCTGTCTAGACTTGCATAGAATGGCTCCTTGTAATCAATTTATAACTGGCGACTTACTTACTTACTTATTTAGAGAAATTCTATGCCGCCCCATTCGCCAAAGCCTCGGGGCGGCTCACAATCATAAATAAATAAATTTATTCAGTTAGACTTCAGTTTGTGTGCCTTGGATTCCTCTAAAATTCCAGGTCAAGCCAGACTTTTTATCAAAAGACCCACTAAATTTGGTGAAAAATCAATTCATATTTATTGGGAACATTAAAATAACTCAACATTAATAAAATGACCCAAGGAAGTTAAGAGGAACAACATCATCTTTACCTGAATGCAGGAAAGATGTCTGAGACAACTTAGGAATTAGTTGCGTTTCCACTCTCAGCGAAACAATTACAGCAAAACAATTGTTGAATCCAAAACTATCACATACACACGCACACACAAATAACTACTTGTTTAACTATCATATAGTTTTAATTCCCACTAAGCGGTTAACCTTTATCTAGACCATGGGTCTCAAACTCGTGGTCCGTGGGCCAGTTGTGGCCCGTGGGATGATATTCTGTGGCCCCCACTTGATATCAAAGTTTAGTGACAGTGCGGCCTGCACGTTTTTCTCACACATACCTGCGTGAGTCATTACCCTGGGCACAATGTTCCCTCTAGGCTGCGCGCCGGGACGGGCAGGGCACGGGGGAGGGGCCCTGCGGCCTTCAAAGCGCCGGCGGCACCCGGGCCGGCCTCCGGGAGCGATGCGGGATGAGTGGCCCAGCACCACCACGGTGGTGGAATACTTGATGCGGCCCAGCCTCACCCAGACTCTACTTCCAGCGGCCCCCAGGTAAGTTGCGTTGGAGACCCCTGATCTAGACCATGCATGTTAGAAAGATCTGCAACTGATTCAAATGAGTTTGGATTTCAATTAATCTGATCCCCAAAATCTGCAGTAGACTGGCTTGTCTGAGTCATGCTGACCTTGTGTGGACAAATCTGGAAGTACAAAAATACTAAGAAAAAAGGAACAAACAAAAACATGTATTTTCCCCAATATAACAGTGCAGATGGGGAGGGTACTTTCATATATTCTTTTTTCCTATTTTGTGTAAGAGCTGCACAAATCTCTGTTAACACCCAGCAGTAATGAAAATTAGTTAGTGTGGATCTGCACTAATATGCTTTAGCTAAAGCAGAGTAGTGCACATTCATGCAAGTGCACATGTGATTCAGCACAGATAGAAGAAAATTCTATGAAAAACTGAATCAGTGAATGAATGATAGAATGAAAGACAATCCATGAAATACAGATAGAAATTATTTAAAACAATTCATACATCCCTAATCTAAACTTTGCTATTTCATGCTGCAGTTGGAAGATATCATAATTGAGTTTGAGAAAATCTCTCACAAAAGCAGGCTTATAGCCATGTTTTCTTGGTTATGTTAAAAAATCTAAAGGGATTTCTTAAGGTAGATGAAGAAAGTAAAGACCCTACCTACAGTCTAACCACAGGTTTACTGGTGCCTGGCTTTTAGGTGTAAGGTGCTGGTGAGTCTTTGGAGTGGATCATTAAAAAAACTATAATCTATATCAAATTATTTCCCAGAACTAAACAAATATAGCCAGTAATATTGTCTTGCTTACTAAATGCCAGGTAACAACTTTCTGATCCAAATGCATGAACAGAGCCTCCCAAGTACATACATACTCAAAGATAAAAGAAGGACAATAAAATGGACTGCAACAGTATTTAGCAAGGATATCTCTGCTTTTTGGTACAGTACTATAGACATACCAAATATCTGCTTTTCTCCCATAACCTTCTCCACTAATAACTTCTGGACTCATCCAATAGGGAGTTCCTGTAGCAGACTTAATTCCTGTACCAGACAGACAAATTGTTTGAAGCCGCTTGCTGGCACCAAAATCTCCCAACTTAACATTGCCTGCGGAGTCCCGGAGAATATTTGCTCCTGTAAAAAATATAAAATTATGGTATGGTGTATTTGACAGCACACTACCTTCAACCAAGACTTGGTTAGGGCAGTTTATACATGGTCCTATGGGGCCAGTGAAAGTCTATACAAAAATATATTCGCTGTACAATTTAATGTTGTTGTTTTTTTCAGTAGACCTTGCTTCCAAGTAAATAGATCAGGTACACAGAACAATACAAAGATCCAATGGATGTCTTAAGGTTTCTCTCACAGATACAGACCACACCAGAGGAAACTGTGAAGAAAGTCTGGAAGCAATCAGGTTCCAGTTGTCTGCCTTGTAAAGCTAGTATGCATGCATGTTGCACAGCTCTCCAAGACAAAACACATTTCCAAAATACCTCCAAAGAGAGTTGTTATACAATGTTCTGCACAATGCCTTGCAGAAGTATTCCTACACACCCCCTTTGACTTTTCCATATTTTGTTCCATCACAACCTGGAATGGATTTAACTGGCACTGTTACCACTTATACACAAGATATTGGACACTGAGAAGGTGCAAAATATTTTAATTATGGCACAAAAATTAAAAAAATAAACACCAAATGCGCTCTTTTTGGTTGCATAAGTATTCCCCTCCTTTTGCTGTGGCATGCCTAAAGTAGCTCTGGGAAAACCCATGGCATCTAGAAGTCATATACTTTAAATAGTTGAATGGTGCCCAGCTGTGTTCAATTCCAATGCTACATGATTTTCGTTTAATATACCTGTTTCTGAAAAGCTCCAGTGTTTGTTGGAAATCGTATCTAAGCAAACAGCATCATGAAAGATGGAGCTTTCAAAATAACTTTGGAATAAAGTTGTACAGAAATACCAATCAGGATTAGGATATCTATCTATCTGTCTCCATCCCCCAAACTATGAACAGTACCTGAAACACCACTAAACCCATTCTTATAAAAAGAAAAGAGTATGGCTCGATTGCAACTCTGTCCACCAGGATTCAGTGACCGGGTAAGAGAAGCAATGAAGAATTAGAGAAGGAACAGTAGTCATTCAATAGTCAGTAGTCATTCTGAAGAGATTTGCAACTCAGATGGGGGAAACCATCAATGGAACAACCAGCACCCAAGTGCTCCAGAAAGCAGGGCTTTATGGAAGAATGACAAGAAAAATGGTGTTGCTGAAATAATCCCATGTCAAAGACTGTTTGAAATGTGTAAAGAAGGTATGTGAGACACAGCAAACATGCAAGGAAAGTCCAAAACTGATCTTTTTGGCCTTGCTGCAAAACGCTGATCACCCCCGCTCCCCGCCATGGTGAAGCATGGAGGTGGCAGCACCATGTTGTGGGAATGCTTTTCCAAGGCAGAGACTGAGAAACTGGTTGAGACTGAGGACAAGAATAAGTCAAATACAGGGCAATTCTAGAGAAAACCCTGTTTGGGTCTGCAAAGGAAGGCAGAAGTTCACTTTCCAGCAGGACAATGACCCTTAACTTCCAGTCAAAATAACATTGAAATAGTTTAAAAACAAGAACCTCAGTATCTTAGAATCGTCCATCAAAGCTCAGGCCACAATCCAATTGAGAAACCTTGGCAAGACTTGAAAGGTGCTGCTCCCCCATTTAAAGTGACAGTGCATAGTTTTGCCAGGAAAAATGGTAAGGATCTAGATGTGCAAATCTGACAGAAACCTAACTAAGAAGATTTGTAGCTGTAATTGCTGCCAAAGGTGCTTCTACAAAGTATTGTCTCAAAGGGTAAATATTTATGCCACTAACAAGTGCCAGTTTGTTCTTGTAAACACTTTGTACCATAATAAGCATATTTTTCACCTTCAGTGTTAAGTGCTTGAGTCCATTAAATGGCAACAATATTGAATAAATCCATTTCAATTCCTAGTTATAACGAAATGTGAAAAAGTCAAAGGGGTGTGTATGAATACTTCTGCAAGACATTGCCTCCCTGCTGTGCTATACAGGCAAATGACTGTAAGCAAGTCAGGAGGTTTCCTCTCCAAATTTCTTCTTAGCCATGCATTCTCTGCTTCATGGTTTTAGGTTTGTCACTGTTTCAGTTTCATTTGCACTATGGGGATAATATTGTCCAACATTAGTTTAGTAATCTGTAAAACACTTCTGTAATGTGTTTAATGCTCTTTCAGCACTTAGAAAAGCACTGTATTATTATACAGAATGATAAAAGGTACAGAATCACTTATTATCACAGAGATTAAATAATGCTGTTTAGTGACTGCTCCCACAGCATTGGAGTTGGTTCAAGGCTTTTTGACAAAGCAATGGGAATGACTCAATTTCTAAACATCTCACTTAAAACAAATATTTTGCTTCTCAACTCAAAACACTGACAGCTAATAACAATATTTTTTTAAATTGTCAGAAAGAAAATAGGTAGAAACATAGAAACAGAGTGAGTCATAAGGGGCCTCCCGGGCCATCTTGGCTGACCCCCGGCTCCGCTCACAACATGCCCACCATGTACATGACTAGCCCATCTTTGAACACCCTCAACAATGGGGCCTCAACGACCTCCCATGGAAGCCCATTCCATACCCTCGGGGTCCTAACTGTCAGGAAGTTCTTCCTGGCATCTAAACTGAACCTGGGTTCCCTGAGCTTTGCTCCATTGGAGTGCATCCTGTCTTCCTCTGCAGGGGAGAACAGGTCTCTACCCATCTCCGTGTGACACCCCCTCACATACCTGTATGTCACCAACATATCCCCTATGATCTCCTCTTCCCCAGGCTGAAAAGACCCAGCTCCCTCAGTCTCGCCTCATACGGCATCCCCTGCAAACCTACACTGCACTGACTATAACCTGGCTATATACTTCCTGTAACGAAGGGCCCAAAACTGAGCACAATACTCCAGTTGTGGGCGCACTAGAGTCGTATAGAGTGGTAGTAATACTGCTCTCGATCTAGAAGCTATGCTTCTGCCTATGCAACCCCCTTGACCACCGCATCACACCGCTGACTCATGTTTAAGCTTGCAGTCAACCAGCACTCTGAGGTCCCTTTCACAAGTGCTGCTCTCCAGCCACTTGTCCCCTAACCTGTACTTATGACACCCATTCCTATGCCCCAAGTGCAAGACCTTGCACTTATCCACATTGAATGCCATCCTGTTGTCTCCTGCCCACTTCCATAGTCTATCCAGATCCTTTTGGATCTGGAGTACCCGCTCCTCAGATGTGCTCCTCAGTGGTTCTACCCTGAAAATTTGAACCATTATTTCCATTTAGCTGGTTTTATAAAAGAAGAAAAGACCACATTCATAATCCACAATCCAGTGAATAGATCCCTGCAGTTTCCCCTTTATTACCTTTAATATCTCTATGTACAATCATGTTGCTGTGCAAATAGTGAACTCCTTCCAAAATCTGCCGGGTATACTTCCGCGTCACATTTTCTGTAAGTGCACCATATGCCTTCAATTGATCTTTAATTGAACCCTATGAGCAAGGAAAGAAAGCACCATGTTTGAACTGTAAAATTTTTGTTTATAGAAGAGGATCATACGTAGGCACAGATGCCATGCAAGTCTGCTTTGGAAACTTATTGTGGAAGCCACAGGTGAAAAAAAAAGACTTTGCTGAGAGAAGGATCACTGTCCCTGGCTTACCCCTGGCATATATTCCATAAATATAGAAAGCGTTCTTTCAGGAGGGTCCCTCAAGCAGCCATAATACTGAACAATTCTTTCATGTAGCAGGTTTTTCAGCAACTGAATCTCACATTCAAGTGCATTTACTTCCTGAAAAGCAAAAGCACCATATTAAAAACTTAGCAGAATTTGACACACATCTTTCAGGAAGTTATTCATACTAAAACATGTATGATGCACACATACATACAAGCAAGGGTAAGTATGAAAAAGTTTGAAAGGAAATTCAATAGCAGCAAACCACACAAGAATAGTAGCAGATTTCTGAATAATGATCTCCATTTCTCTTACCTTACTAGTCTCCGGGCTGTCAGGATCAAACTGGACTTGTTTAACAGCTAGTTCTCGTCCAGTGTCTGCATCATAGCACAAATATACTCTACCAAATGCACCCTGGCCCAATGGTTTACCAAGTACCCAATTAGTCGGAGCTCGTGGAGCTGAAACAATGTGAAAAATGTTAAATATAATGTTATTCAAGGAAAAAGATCATAAGCAGGAAAAACGTATCCTTGCATCACTTAGCAGTAATTACCAAGAGACCAGACAGCAAGCCAACCCAAACCAAATTGTATTGCCCACATTAATGCAACTAATGATACAATCCTATGAATGCAATCCTATGAATAACGAGATATTGAAAAAATCCTAGTCAGCTATGTCTAAACATGGCCAGGATTGCATCCTAAACTAGCTTAGAATTAATCTTTTTCCAATTTAGCTTGTCTGTGGTCTAAGCAGAAACCAGGGTGGATAAAAATCAGTGACTTAAAAAAATAAAAGAAATTGGATATTTAAAAGTTATTTAATTCACATTGGATTTTTTTTAAATAAAATGCTTTTTTGACAAAAAATCTATCTAAAGATATTTTTCTATTTAAGGTATATTATAACCCAAAGGTTATTCATCATGAAATTATGTTTGGTTTTTAATTATGTAGTACAATGCTGTATATTCATGCAATGTGTAAATACATTGGTAAATGAATGCCATTTATCCACTCTCAATGTCATGCTCTTCCAGAGCTTTCTGTAAGATTACTGGGCAATTTATCTAGAAGATATTATCATACATGCTTAGTTTTACCAAAACTGTGAATTTGTGTCTACAGAAATCACGTGCCCCCTCTTCACAGCAAAAATGTTATAAAATAAACATACAGAGATGAGAAAAGACCTTAATCCCATTGTCCCTTCTGCAAAACTATGTACACAGAAATCAACCCCTAACCTCTTAAGTGCTAAGTTTCAAAAAGGACAATGAATAGAAGAAACTTGTTGGGAGTGGAACAGATCTGCACAAGAAGCTAAGTGTGAGAAGGGAAGGGCAAGCACTATGAATGATAAAGAAACCTTTTGAAAAGACTTTTCCTCAAGTCTTTGAGGAATAGCCTGAGGTTTGTAATATTATTCTTTCCCTGGAGTAGAAAACCTATAATGGCAGCAGGACATAAAAGAGACCCAGTTTGGAAATATTTTTATGAGGTTCCTCTCCTTACAGGTAAGGCATGCATGCATGCAAAACCATGATTTAAATCAAAGCCATCCTAAGAAAAACTCATTAAAAAACTGAAAAAGTTCACTTATCAAAAACACAAAGCAAAGAATACCATATTCCTTCACATAAATCTTAGCATTATCATTCAAGAATGTACTAAAAACATCTCTTTTGCTAGGGAATAGCTAGGGAATAAAGGGCAGAATATTAGCTAATTAATTCTTTTCTGTAAAACTATACTGAAATAGGAACACAACTAGTATGAACTGAAAATAAGTAGTTACTTATGGTATCACTATATTCAATGAGGGAAACAAAGTAATCCATCTACTGTATATACTGACATATAGGACGACCATTGATATTGAGAACAGCAAAGCAAAAATTGGTATTTGTCTTATACACCCAGCATGACAAACACCAGAAAAACAGCCCAAAATATCAACCTCATCTTATATGCAAGTCACTTAATACACTGGCAGTATGTGCATCTGATTTGCTTCCACTTGGACTGGTCTTATCACAGGATATCCTCTGAACCCTTTCATTCTGGATGGTAGCATTATTCAGGTGCCCTCTTACAAGCAGATAAAGCCTTCATGTTCTTTGTATCTGTCTGTCCCTGTATCATTAAGAACATTTTCTCTCACAAGCTATCTGAAACAGTGGGGTGAAGGTTTCTCCTAGTGGCTCTACCCACAAGACAGGGTGATCATTCTTTTACTTTTTTAAAGGATTTCTAACACACAAACAGCAACACAGAGAGCTTTGGTAAAGAAATACAATAATAAATAATTATTACACCAAAGAGAATCAAATCTGCCAAAAAAAAAAAAAAGCAAGGGTATGGATACAAACTAACTGTCTGAATAACTGACTTAACAGTTGGAATGAGTTGCCACAAGGAATTATATACATTTTTCCCCTTACAGCGGCTAGGTGGGCTGATATCCATTACTGTCAAAGTGGGATTGTCTATGTCACTTCCTCTCCTCCGCATCCGTCCATCGTCATATTCTGGAGCAAAAATACTGCTCCCACTGCTTGTACTCAATGAATGATCAGTTGGACTGAAGCTAACTGGAGACCGTAAGCTGTTTCCCTGGGTCCTTCTAGCCCTTGGAAAAGTTTTACGACCTGTAGAAGCAAGCAAGGAAATTCTATAACACAGTACCATGAAACACAGCATTTTACTGGAAGGAAATGACAGCAGGATATCAGATCTGTAGTAATACTAAAGATCTCAGTAGCAAACACAACTTTTACCCATTCTTCCATTTGCTGCAGCTCACTGCAAACCTGCTTTGTTATAGCATAGGAGGCCTTCAGGGCAAAATCAGGAAAACTTTTATCCTCTCCTCCTCTGCCAAGGGTTTTGGGAGCCCTTCTATTCATGAAATCCAACCCATAATAATTATGGCATGGAAAATTACATATTACTGTGCAAGGTCTAGCAATGTATTAGCAATATATATATATATTCTCTCCCTTAATTATAGTTACCTCTAACTTACTGCTTCTTCTTTTCAAGTTAGGAATATTTGGAGTGACATTCAGATGTTAAGGCTGGTTAGTAAGCAGAAAGCATTGACAATGTTGCCCAGATACTTTAAGAGAAAAATCCTCAGCAGGTGACATAGCTCAGCTTTCTGTCTGCAGTATTTTAATTATTATGCTAAAAGACATCAGGACCTATCCCATTTATGTTGGTTCTGAGGTACATTCCACTGGAAGTATGTCAGCAAAAAAAGAAAGGAGATGGTTTTTGGCATCACAGAATGATTTTTCTCCCATTCTCCTGGAGTAGTTAAGGGGAAACAACACAGGTTTGTTGTTTCCCCTTAACTCACTCCCTCTTTGCTTCACTGATAGAAGAATCCACCAGATCAAAGAGACTTGCCACAGTACAAAAACACCCTATTAATTTCAAAGGGCTTACCTTCAGAGTAAAAGTACATAAGATTGCAACTTTTATTTTATCATGTTTGTGTTTTATTTTATTTGTAAACACAACCATTTGTCTACAGTGCAACTTTAAAAGTTTTTGTAAATAATTTGTTACTATAAACCCATCACATATGGTTGAAAATACTTAAGTTAGATCAACGATTAAAAGACTCTGCATTTCCAAACTTGGAACAACTAAACTAGGAAAAAAATCGTATTTCAAATATTTCAAACACAAAAGAAAATTAAAGCTGTATCTCTTGATTTCTTGTAAAACATGCTATTTTTCAGATAAAAGCATTCACCAAAAGTAAGACCCCCAAACTCACCATCGTTGTAGTCTTGATGATGGTATGAAATATGATACCTTCGAGGGTAAGTTCCACCTTTGCCAAACTTCTCAATTATTGGAAGGTCATAATCTGAAGAAAAATTATTATTGTTTTTTTCTGAGGAAAATGTTAACTGACTTATTTAAGATGACATAAAAGGCTTTGAGCTGTTTCTCATATTAGCTCCAATTTCAAATCTGAAAAATGTGCGTATCTTTCAACATAGAAAAGTGAAGTATTCTGCATATAGAAATCATTCTTGATGTGTGGGCAAAACAAGCATTCATGTTGATTTTCATATACTGTACTTAAACTTGTTTTAGGTTATTTCCGGGTCCCGGAAACTTTCCTGTTATATTTTTATCTTTGGTACCAGACAGTGATTAACAATTTAGTGCACAATGCTATGCACACTATGCAAACAGAAATAACTCCAACAACATAGAGGGCTGGCTCGCCTGTCAGGATAAGCCAGGCTGAAAACAAGCCATGGTTGGGTTGCTCACTAAGCCACTCTGTTGACAAGAGGGGATCAGGTGCTTGCTGAGTTGCCATGGTTTGCTTCTCCTTCTGTCATCCGGACCACTCACCAGCTTTCGGTACACAACTCATCTGTACTCCAGCTGTGATAAGATTCTCTTTTCCCCCAAGCAGTTTATTGCCTTGCAGAGCAGATGCTTTGAATATATGGCATATGAAGTGCAGGGCTGGAGGAGGCGAGAGCTTACCTTAATTTTTAGGGTGAGGTGGCCAAGGGTTTATTTTATTTCTTTAGAACTTATACAAATCCTTTTGGCTGCTCCTTATAGTCAGGGAAGCACAATGGTCCTCAGCCTACCACAGCTGTGCATAGATGAATGATTGACTGACTTCTCTGTAAGACTGCAAACTCTCAATTTGAGACTATGGCAATTCAGAAGAGAGAATTTAAACTCGTCTCCCTCCCATTTTCGTGTCAAAATTACCACTTCCTACAATGGGAGGCTTAAAAAAAATAAGATTAAAAAAAAAAAAAACTTCCCTCTGTGTGTGTGTGTGTGGGGGGGGGCTTTCCTGAAAACAGGAGGGGGAAGACTTAAATCTTCCATCATGAACTGCTGTGGTTCTGAAATGAGGTCATGCACACGTAGCCAAATGGAAATCAAGCATATATAGATGGATTGCTGTGCTAACTCAGCTCACAAAGGAATAAAGCTGGCCACTGACAAATGAAGTGCTGATCTGGAGGAGGCTGACTGCAGGCCGTTGTGAGCAGCAGGTTTGGTTTTTTTGCTGTTCTTGCCAGGTATTTTTGTAACCCTTTCAAACAAACCATGCAGAACGCAAAATGCAGGGAAATCATTCTAAACAACCCAAAGCAAGCAATGAGTTCTCAGGGTGGGTTGTGTGTGATAAATACTTATTATTAAGCAATACTCTTTGATTTAGTCAGAACAAGAAGTTACTCTGAAACAAGCAAGAGTGGTACCCCACCATAGATTGTCATGTCCCATGAAGTAGGTCATTAGGTGGAGAATGCTAGATGTCATATTAATTTTTGCCTAAGCATCCAGAGATTGTGCCCTTAGAGCCTGGGAACAGTGACACACGCATTGGTCACTTCCCGATTAGACTGCTGTATCGCGCTCTATGTGGGGCTGCCCTTGAAGACGGTCCGGATACTTCAATTGGTGCAAAACAGCCAGGCTGCTGATGGGGACTGGGTGTTGTTCTCATATAACCCCAGTCCTCCGTAAGCTCCACTGGCTCCCCGTTGAAGTCCGGGCCCAATTCAAGGTGCTGGTTATCACCTACAAAGCCCTGAATGGCTTAGGTCCCGGGTACCTAAAGGAGCGCCTGCGTCCATATATGCCCTCCCGCCCCTTGAGATCGGTGGCAGAGGCCCTTCTCCGGGAACTCTCCGTGAACGATATTAGGAGGGTGAGTACTCGGAGGAGGGCTTTCTCTGCGGTGGCGCCCAACCTATGGAATGCGCTCCCCAGAGAGGTCCGCCTGGCGCTGTCATTGTTTTTCGGTGCCAGGCCAAGACCTTTTTATTTAAACGCTATTTTAATTGTTAAGGTTTATTTGTTGATTTTAAAATAACCAGGCTGTTTCCACTATTTTATGTATTTTATTTATTCTATGATTTTTTTTTGTATTTATATGCTGAATTTTAATGATTGTAAGCCGCCCCGAGGCTTATGCGATGGGGGCGGCATATAAGCTGCCTAAATAAATAAATAAATAAATAAAATGATTTAAAGTGCAGGTCTTTGATTTTAAAGCAAACTCTCACCTGTAAAGACCACTTTCTGTCCTCTAACTATTGGACAAAGTTGATACATATGAAGAACTTCCAGAATTATGCTTATATGTATAACACTTCATTTTAAATTATATTCAATGTGCAACAATCCATTCCTAGTTCTAATAATATTAATGCTCTCATAATTTTTTTAAAAAGTCTATCAGTTCTTAAGCAGCCTTTATGCATAAAGAGCTAATGGATTTTAAAAATTAAGTTCAATTGCCCTTCTCTAAGACAACTTTTGGTAACTGTACAACTGCCTGAGTTGCTTAAATTTGGTGCAGTAACAGTAACAAAAGTTTTAGAGAATTTTATTTTCTTTTTGCTTTTCACTGCCATGCCATTGCTTTTCATTTCCAACCTGTAAAAAATATTCCCTTTTTGCTGCTGTACTACTGAAGTTCAGCAGCAAATGGGCTGCAGGGTGTGTGCGCACTGGGTTTGTAAAAGAACAGACAGGGGATCTTATTGTCTGACCTGGTCTGCTGCATCTTCATGAGAAGGTGCTCTTTGGTGTTGAATAGTACTTTACTATCTTAAGCATCTGGAAGATCAGAAACCTCTTTATGATCTTACATTTCTAATCAATGCAAGCAAGTATCTGAAGACCATGTGCTTAATATTCCATAGCAGAATAAATTGTTTGCAGCTAAGCAAGTACAAGATCTGTCAAATTATTTGTCAGCTGTTCACATATACATGCAAATCAGAAGAGTGTCCTGGAATTCTAAAATTATTTCCCTTTTTCCAATTTAAATCAAATCTGGTACTAATAAAAGAGGAATGATTTTGAACATCTGCAATAGGGATGATAGGGACTTCAATAAAGTATTCGTAGCTTCTAGCTATGTGTCATCTCTGATTGATATATACATTTACCAGTTTTTCCAAGAAAGGTATATATTGGACTTTTTAATGTTCATGCATTAAAAATACATATAGTTCATAACTGTACTCTTTGCATTTTCGGTACTTTTGTTATTAATCCTATAGGCTTTGGCTAAGATAGCTAAATAATACTTTAACTTTATGCATGCATCCAGAGGCACATTAGTTATAACAGAAGAGTTCTTAATAACACTGAAAACTGCCCACTTGTTTTACCCACCAGAGAATTCTTGGTGGTTATCTGGATAGCTCTGTGCTCTTGGCATCCGGGACTTGGGATAGCTGTCTCTAGAAGCACAAAACATTGGACTATTACAGCCGTGTGTATACAGCCATCCGAATGCAATTAGATTCTGCAGTGAGTAATTTTAAACACAACAGAAAGATGTCCCTACCCGTCTAAAGGGCTGTCAAGTGATGGGCAGCTTCCGGATCCAGAGTTTTCAGGACTACTCAGTGACAATGGATCTAGAATCTGGAAGAGAGCACAAGAGATTGACTGAAACTCCACTGTATTGAAGGCAGTGTATTTGGGAGATATTGTTGAGTCCCATGGATTCTGCAATATGAAGTTTCACAAGTTTCTGCAGTTTGAAGTTCAATTGTGTACTCCATGCTGTATAAATCTGAGTGGGATCATCAGGATTTTGAAGTGGATTATCATCAGTATGCTCATGACCTGCAGCTCTATTTCTTCTTTTCATCTTCATCAGGTGAAGCGGCAGATGTGCTTAATCAATGCCTTGTTGTTACAATGGCATGAATGAGGAATAATAACTTGAAACTTTATCCAGAGAAAAACCAGATACTGTTACTGGGTGGTTCTTCTGATCACATGCAGGATGTTCAACCTCTTCTGGCTGAGACTGCATTCCTTTAGAAGAAACAGGTTTATAATTTGGGGGCCTGGAGACATCATTGTCACTCGAGGTTCAGGTGACTTGAGGTTCTATCATCTTCAGCTGCTGACTCACCTTTGCTCATACAGTAATAATCTGTATTTGGTAGTTTATGTTCCAGCAAACTCTAAATTGGATACTATAATGTGTCATGCATGGAGCTTATGAAGAAAAGCGACAGCTTGCACAAAATGTGGCAGCCAGACTGAAAATGGGGAACAGAAGGTCCCAACATATAACACCAATTATAACCCATTTATACTGGATACCTGACCCTGACTCAAGGTGCTTGTTCTAACCTATAATGCTTTACATGGTTCAGGAAGACAATATCTGACAGAGCACCTATCCTGGTATGAATCTACATGTACAATGCAGTCAAAATCCCAGGCACTCCTCTGAAGGAGGCTTTGAAGTTTGCAACAGTGGAATGGGCCTTCTCAGTGGTGATTCCCCAACTATACAATTCTCTCTCCACTGAGGGCCACCTGCCAGAACACTGGCATCTTTAAGACTGTCCTCTACCGCCAAGCATTTGACAGCTTGTTTTGGTATTTTAAGGTAAGTTTTCTCATGTATCGTCTTTTACCATACAAATTTTAAAAATGATTTAAAGCCTTTATGTTTTGTTTTGTAATGTTTGCAAACTGCACAGAGCGCCTGGCTATAAAAAGGTATAAAAATAAGATAAATAATAGCATTAAAACAACAATAATGATAGCCCTTCAAATGGTACAATAGAAATAGACAAATATTTTCAAATACTCTTTGTTTTATGATGTTTGGTGTTCTTCACTGCCACAAATACCCTCAAAAGAATACAACTTCAATTAAGGAAAGTGAATTTGGCTTTCTAGATATTGTATTATATTACCAAGTCTATTTGCTGACGTATACTAAAAAATTTTTTGGGGGGAGGGGGTTCTACTCAGATTAGATTTTGCACCTGGGTCAGTTTTGGACAATATTGTATCAGTCACCATTCTCACATGCTACATTGATCTTATTGAAAAATTCAGACCTAAAAATGGATAAGAAAATATTCTTATGGCAAACTTCAAAGATAAGTTGAATTTTAAACTTTGAATCAATTCACAGAGAAAGATGAATTCTTGTTATTTTCTAATTTGTGTGCCAAATATGATTTTTGCCTTTGGTGGCTGAGTGATAATGTGTATAATTGCAACTTTTGTTGGAATCTCTGTTCGGCTTTGCAGCTTTTACAGCTTCACTGTCTCCTCAGCTATTGAAAATACTTATTGAAGGTGATCAGTTATACCCACCCACAATTTTTTGAGAAGACTTCAGATCACTGCCATACAGAGAGAGTAGGGAGTTTTCCCAATCAATTTTTCTGCCCTCCCAACACATAGGGTAACACTGCATCACTGTATAAAGCCCTGAGGCCCAAGGGAAATGCAATCCTCCTGAGGGCAGACCTTGTAGAATTAGAATTCCTATTAGCCCCTTGACTTTGTACCAGGTTTGCTAGTGTACTGGGATGATGGAGAAGGAAGGTGGTAAAAGATACTAATAGAGCAAAACTTGCATGCTGTAGCCCCTTTCATCAAAAGTAAAAACAAAGACAGCCCTTACTTGATCTTCTGGAATGAACTCGCCCTCACTGTTGATACTGGTAAATGACCCATTCTGTGCAACATCATGCAGGTCATCTGGAATGTATCCTGGAGGAGGAGAGCTTCTGTCATGAGTATAATAACCTGTTGATTTTTAAAATAAGTGATAAAATTTTAAATATCCTTTACCATTTATCTGCCTGGTTTAAAATCAAAGAATGTGACATTTCTTGGCATAATGCAACAATCTGGTGTAAGTTATTTAAGCCATGATGAGACCGCAGCTTGTGTGGTCACCATTTTGAATATATAACCTCCAGTCAGACATTGTTTTTAACTTTTGCATGGGCTATGAGTTAAATGGCACTTGCATGATCTACAGCATGGCTCCTCAAACTAGGTTTTGAAGGTGGCTTGCTCATTCAAGAGATTGTTTTGAACTTGCTCGGAAATATCCGAGTGAGCAAGCTGCCACCTTGCCACATGTGCTCATGCCCACCACTGCTGCCACATCACTGGCCCGTGCCCGCCACTGCCGCCTTTCAACTGGCCCCCTGTTGAAAAAGTTTGAGGGCCGCTGACCTAGATCATTAGCTTCCACAACGTTGTTACAAGATGTGCCTCCTTCTTTGTCCCTACTAGCTTACCCAATCTGGTGATCAGAAAATTGTTCTTCCATATCATGGGCTGTACCCCTAGATTATTTTTCATCCTGTCCAGGAAATATATTTGTCCACTCCTTTTGCTTGGTCCTCCTTCTCATTCCTGCCTCTTATTTCTCTTCCCATGGCACTAATAGCAGCAGGAATTAGGTTAGGGATTGTGTAAATACTTCTTGTAAACACATCTTGTGTTTTACCTTTATCCTGCCTTTCTGCTTTCCTGCCATTCTTTTCCTTTGTACAGTTTTGCTTTATCTCCCTCCTCCAACTCCTTGGCATTTCCTCCTCCTGCCTCTGTCTTATCACTTTCTTATCCTCTTGCCTGAGTGCTGCCTCATTAAATAGCATTTCTTGCCACAGTCCCCACCCCTGGACTCTGGTTAGCTGAGCAGCATCTCCCTACTACTTCCAGGATGTGCCACTTCGTAGTTTGCCTGGCATCCTATAGTGATCTGTAAAAAATGGGATATTATACAATTCAGGTTACATTCCCTTGCCCAACCATTTCAGAGACGTAAAAAAAAAAAAAAAAGTGTTACCTACAGTCAGTGATATGCTCCCAACAAGAAGCATGCAATTTTTAGGAAGGTCTAAGTGAAACAGAAAGCCATTTTTTATAAATGTGCATTGCACTATAATTTGGCTAAGCTGGAAAAGGCAAGTGAAACGGCCTACTCCATCTTGCAATCCATTTTTTAAAATGCTACCTTTCAATTTAGACAAAAAGGTCTGTCAGCACAGCATGCAACTCAAAGCAACAGATGTATTTCCAAGCTCAATTCTAACGAGATGATAGAACTAAAAATGGAGTATAATGCAAAATATTTCATTGAGTTTTACAAGTCATCCCAGGAACATGAAACTGTGAGAAAGATTAGCAGCTATGCTGTGCAAAGACTTATGTTAAGTGAATAAGCTATACAGAAAAGTGGGATACTCAAGTAAAATGTACAAAATACAGATTCATACAGCTGCTGGGAAACACTGAAAAGCAACAGAATGTACATATTTCAAAGATACATGAAACCATTCTCAAGCTTTCCAGAGGTGATACTGAAGCTTTGACAAGTATGTTTTGATTTATAATAAACATAGTCACAACACAGTGAAAATATTACATTGAAGATGTGCTCACATTCATTGAAGTTGCAACAAAAATCAGGAAGTAGTTGAGTGTACTAAATTTAATGAAGAGTCAAAATGAATGTCAAATTAGATCTGTATTCCACACACTGCTTCATGTTGTAAATGAGATTCTTCATGAAAATGTTGGCATTATTACGAGCATTCTCTTACATTATCACAGCTTGATTTCTACCCCACAGTTTTATATCCACCTATCCATTTTATTGTACCATACCATCTTATTTATCTCTTGAGAAACGTGTATGTGGGTCAAGAAGCAACAGTTAGAACTGGACATGAAACAACCAATTGGTTCAAAATTGGAAAAGGAGTATGGCAAGACTATATTTTCACCTTGCCTATTTAACTTATATGCAGAGCATATCATGCGAAAGGCCAGGCTCAATGAACCAAAAGCTGGAATTAAGGTTGCCAGGAGAAAAATGAACCACCTCAGATATACAAATGATACCACTCTAATGGCAGAAAGTGAAGAGGAACTAAAGAGCCTCTTAATGGGGGTGAAAGAAGAGCATGCAAAAATTGGCTTGAAACTCAACATTAAGAAAACTAAGATCATGGCATCCGGTCCTATCACTTCCTGGCAATTATATGGAGAAGGAATGGAGGTAGTGGCAGATTTTATTTCTTTGGGCTCCAAGATCACTGCAGACAGTAACTGCAGCCAAGAAATTAAAAGACACTTGATCCTTGGGAGGAAAGCTATGGCAAATCTAGACAGCATACTAAAAAGCAGAGACATCACCTGCCAACAAAAGTTCGTATAGACAAAGCTATGGTTTTTCCAGTTGCAATGTATGGTTGTGACAGTTGCATCATAAGAAAGGCTGAATCCTGAAGAATTGATTATTCTGAATTGTGGTGTTGAAAAAGATTCCTGAGAGTCCACTGGACTCCAAAGAAATCAAATCAGTCAATCCTAAAGAAAATCAACCCTGAGTGTTCTTTAGGAGGACACATACTGAAGATGAAGCTCAAATACTTTAGCCACCTAATGAGAAGGAGGGACTCAGTGGAGAAGACCTAAACGATGGGAACGATTGAAGGCAAAAGGAGAAGGGAACAGCAGAGGTTGAGGTGGCTGGATGGGGTCACTGGGGCGGTGGGTGCGGGGTTGGGTGGACTCTGGGGGATGGCAGAGGACAGGAGAGCCTAGAGGAATGTAGTTCATGGAGTCACAACTTTGCGACTAAACAACAACAACAATCCATCTATCACACAGAAGGTAACTTTGTCTCTTAATGCTGCCATTAGATATTGAAAACTTCATCTGTGCTAATGTGCAAATCTTACTTTGAGAAAGAAATGTTAATTTATTTAATGAAATTATATAAAAGAAACACATATGATCTGCAAGAAGGAAAAGCAAAGGGAAATGCCAGGGTTTCTAAGCCCTCTATTGAAATCTTAAAATGTATATAGATTAATGAAATAAGCTACATTATTGCTTATTATATTGTAATGAGGAGGCTGTATTTTATATGCCTTTTAATGCTTTTTATTGGAGATGGTTTTCCTACAACTCCAGTGATTTACTTAAAAATGCATTTTTCAGTTTCATCATTATTTTACTAAAGACTGAAACTAATAATGCAATACGTAGCTAGTTTGTCTATTTTACTGTGCTAATGAAAACATATTCCTGCTTTTCTTTTACTCTGGACATATTTTATGGTTGTTCTGAGAAATGCCTTGACTCAAAAACCTAGACACCACACACTTATATAATACAGGAAATATGGGGAAAATTTACATGGTTGTCATATTAGAAATTGAACATACAATAGATACAGGTTTTTTGCGAGGTTTTTTGCAAATGGGGCAGCATATAAATGTTCCAAATAAATAATATATAATTTTATGCAAGAAAGGAGGCATCTTACTACAATCTGTAGCCATTATGGTGATTGCCTCACTAATCTTGTCTGCTCTAATTCTTATTGACTGTGAGGTAAATGCATATGTAGGGACTGGCAAAATTGAAGGAGGCTCAAAACACAGCTGGGGGGTGGGGCTGCAGATGCTGGGAACTATGCAGTTTTAAAGAGAAATACCCATACAATATGCAGGAACAGAAGCCCTAACAGTTGATGCACATGATTAAAAGATATTTAAGAAAAGCAGCTTAATAACCATTTCTTTATTGTAGTGAGTAAACTCTGAAGTTCTAGTGAATTCAGCTACAGAACTACAAAACATCCAAACCACAGAGGCCCCACAGTAACAAGCAAGATCAGCCAAGCAGCATAAAACAAAGTAAAATATAACCAAGAACGGAGCACAAAACTACCATGGTTGTCTACTTAAAGTAAGAACTTTGACAAGTTTCATCAAGGAGTCAAATAGGCCAAGAATCTGGGAACCTTTGCAGACAAGTCTTCCTACAAATAGCTAGACATATAATAAGTGTCTACAATTTTTGGCTGGCATCTCTGGCCAAGTTCATCCCCACTGCCAGCTGGACTGAAGCAAGCAGCTCCACTGAATTGCAAAGAAGTCTACCCCAACTTTTCTCATTGGAAAGTCTGGAGAGGAGCATTCCAATTTCAGCCACTATTCAGCTAAGAAGTTCAGAGTTCTTCCGCCAAGCAGCAGGATCCTCTCCCCCCACCTACATCTCTCCTCTAGGAAAGAAAAATATGGTGCACACAAACTTTAGCAGCTGCTCAGTGGTGGAGTTCAGAGCTGCGTCATAAGCAATTACTTCAGGATCCTCCCTCTCTCACTGCACACTTCTTTCTCCTGCAGGAAAGAAAGGGAAGAGCATGCTCCCCCATCTCCAGCGATCTTAGATCTATTGCAGGAGACTCATGCAGTGACTCTCACCAGATGCTAATACTGCATTCACCCTGGCAAAAGTAATAATTGAAGCTTATATTTAAACCTTTCCAAGTATCGCCACCTTAAACACGAGAGTTGCTTTTTCATAAACCAGTGGTTTGTAGTATAAGTCTGCCCCCATCTATTGGTTAATTTATTTACCGTATTTTTCGCTCTATAAGACACACTTTTTCCCCCTCAAAAGTTAAGGGGAAATGTCTGTGCGTCTTATAGAGCGAATGTGTGTGTGCCTGATGCCCAGGACGCTGCCGGCCACCTGCACCACGTGGCACCACCCGGCCAGCACACGTTTGGTGTGCCCTGCTCCACCCCGCCCCCCCGGCGCAGGTGAGAGCTGTACCGCTCAGGGGGAGAGGTGTGGAGGAGTCGTCGCGGGCTTTAACCCGCTGCCCGCCCAGAGAGGCGGACTGCTCACCCCCACCGCCTGGGAAGACCTGCCGCTGCTGTGCTGCCTGGAAGACCACCGCCAGCACGCTTCTGGCCCCACGTGGCACCACCTGGCCGGCATGCACTCGGCACGCCCTGCTCCGCCCCCCCCCCCATTATTTACTAGTAGGGCAGGGTGGACATTACTGGCTTTTTTAGATTTGTTATTGAATTGTCTGCAGCAGCTCTTGTATAACTGGTGTAGATTGTGGATTCCTTCAATAATTCCACTACTGACTAAGAAAGCGATGTCAGTGATTGTGAGCAACAGAGCTACATAAATTCTGACTCTAGTGGTGATGAGTTCTATGGGTTCAACAAAAACTAGAAGAGTACTCGAACTTTAAAGTCTCTCTTTTGTTAATGACAGCGATGATGGTTCTTAATGCCACTGTTGACTGCTGTTCACTTTACAAGGTTGAAATACGGTATTACTGTATTCTGTTATAGTTTATTAAATAGTTTAGTAAACCATTTGATTCAGAATATTTTTTTCTTGTTTTCCTCCTCTAAAAACTAGGTGTGTCTTATGGTCAGGTGCGTCTTATCGAGCGAAAAATATGTATATTCTACCTTTTTCCAAGCACCTTAGGGAGGCAAACGTAGTCCCCCCACCCCCAAATTTTATGCTAATGATTAGCTTATTAAGTAAATATATGAATGGTATAGTAAATTACTGAGGGAATGTCTTCTCCCATATTTGTCTAATGGAACAAGAAGTTCCTTATTTGAGAATTATTCCAGATGCCCCCGTCAAATGGGGCGAGGTGAGTGATCACAAGAGAGAGGCCTTTTTAGTGGAGGTGCTCACCTGTGAGAGACTCCTCCAGGAAGCTTTTCTTTTGGTGCCTACAATTTGATCTTTCAAGTTTTTTTAATTTTCTTCAGTCAATTTTAGGAACTTGTGTTTTTGAACATTTGCTTTGTTTAACATGTTTCTGGGTTTTTCTTTGGTGTTATTATACACTGCTGCATTTTTATCCAACTTGTTTTATTATTGTTTTATTGCTACCTTTATTTTGCTTTTAACTTGTATACTATGCAGAGTTGGGAAGTTTTAAAAAGTAATAAACACTCAAACATTACCTATTACAGAAACTCGGCTTTTCCTTTCTGTCACTCTGAAAACAGTATTATCTAAATCTTCCAGTGATGGTCGGGGCTCCATGTTACCCTGGGGGTGAAATCATAAAGATGATTATTTATTCCTAAAAAGAGTAGGGATTTAATATACTAATAAAATAAGCAAGTTCTTTTAAATATTAACAATATTTTTCTATGCCATTTCTCAACGAAAATGCTTGAGAAACAAGTAGGTGCTGTTTGCTCCCAAGTCCAGACAAACTCAGAGTATTATGATAATGTTCAAATTACAAAAGCATCAAGAAGTCGGGTTAGATCCTGACTTGTCCTACTAGTCCCAAAAGGTCTCTTTCTATTCACAGAATGAACTAATTTTCCAACAAGGGCTGTCCTCTGGAGGGAGGGACAGGGTGGCTGTTTTTGCTAATCCCCTCTTCCACCTATACACAACCCTTACACAACCCTTGTGCTGTTCCAGAGGTTCTTCAACCTGGCACAGCAGCTTATGAGGGACACAGAGGGCTGCAACAGGAAGGAGAAATTGGTTAAAAATGCTATACTTTCTCCTTCCTCTGGAACAAGCCAAACTCTGCTGAGCAGAACTATGAAGCCAACCCTACATGTACAAAAATCCATTACATACAAACATGCACATACCTGTGTGTTTCCATGAGCAACAAGCAGTATCTTGAGGCTCTTCATATGAACACTTCGATCAAGGAGCTCTACAGCTTTATCCAAGTCATCCTGGGTAGCTAACGGGATCACTAACTGCATGGGAAAAACACACAGAGATTAAGGTCACAATATCCACAGCTGATGTGTGTAGTTAAAGTACAACAGTATCCCTGGCCTAAAGGATTAAATTGACCAGAGCAGGACCCAAGTACCTTCTGTGGATAACACTGGCATAACTTGACTGGCAGCAAGGCTGAAAGGAGGAGTGTGACTTGGATATGAGCATTACAGTGAACTGGCTATCAAGGAACAGTAGCCAGAGGAGCACTGAGCTGTGCAAGGTGCTGAAATTCAATCCACTATGCTCTTCTGTCTTTTACTCAGTTTCTAAAGTTCCCCCAGACACAACAAGTTCTTTTATAACCAGATTATTTTTAATAGTCAAGAGAGTCTTAGGACCCCAAATTCTCTATAAGATATTAAACATTAAATATGCGAGTTTTCTTCTAAAAAGGTAAAGGTTTCCCCTAGTCATTAAAGTCCAGTCATGTCTGACTCTAAGGGGCAGTGCTCATCTCCGTTTCCTAGCCGAGGGAGCCAGCGTTTGTCCGCAGACCATCTCCATGGTCATGTGGCTGGCATGACTAAAAACCGAAGTGCACAAAACGCTGTTTACCTTCCCACCAAAGTGGTAGCTTTTTATCTACTTGCATTTGCATGCTTTCGAACTGCAAGGTTGGCAGGAGCTGGGATGGGCCAATGGGATCTTACCCCATTGTGCAGATTCAAACCAGCGACCTTTTGATCAACCAGCCCAGCAGTTTAAACCACTGCGCCACCTGCATCCCTAGTTTTCTTCTAGATAAAAATTATTTGCAGATTTCTCCCAAGAAACCTAGTAAACAAACAAACTAGGCAGATTACATTACCTGCTTGCCACCGTACATTGGATCTAGCTCACCACCCAATTGTCTGAACCAGCCCCGTGTGTAGAGAATGCCGATGGGAGGAATGTTTACTCGCAAATGAACTGATCACATTTGGATGTACATACTTTCGTTTGGTAGGATTGCCCTCTGGCTTAATATTTCTAACATTCCACTTCAAATACTATTATAGTTTTAAAATTGTTTTTTTGGCTTCACATGATACAAGCCTAAAGTGAGAAGGAATGTGAGCTTTCAACATCACATACACATGTTAATAATTTCAGCTATAATGTCGCTTGGTATTTCACTCACTGTGCACAAACTAAACACAAAAAATATACAAATCGGGGAAACATATTTAAGAGGTCCTAATGTTTCAACTAGTATTCAGATTTATTTTTTGTACACAGTACTCCATCTCATGGAAGCAATGTCAGTTTCAGAGCAAGCAGCAGGCATCTAAAGAGTGCTAACTAGAGCAGCCAATAGTAATAAGAAGGGAGACTCAGTTCCAGGAAATAGATTCCACTGATCTTCCCAGAAAGGATAAAGAAAAAGCATTCTCTTTAGTGTCTGGCTCTCAATAGTCATAGTCAAGTTAAAATTGGCTGCCTCTACAAATGGTTTTGTTTTCCAAGCTTGGCAATAATGATATAATTGGAAGAGCTCTCATCTGGTTTAATTTTAATTGCTGCCTAGTTACAAAGATGGCTGTGTCTTCATTTTCACACAGAGGCTACATTTGTATAGAACAGTAAAACAGGATGTTGGTTAATCCTGGCTTAAATGAATGGTATGCTTCTAATTGTCTCCTTCCATGAGCAGTTAAAGTAATAAAAATAGAAATCTTTACCATGGTGTCCAAATCAGGGCTACCCTTTACAAACATGGGTTATTCATGGTTTACTATTGTTGGCTTTTTCAGATACCAGGATCAGCTTGCATTTCTGGTTAGCAGCAGGAGCCAAATGAGAATGAGTGGACTGGAGACATGATACAAATGTGTAAAATAATGCTTGGTGTGGAGAAGCCGGATAGGAGACATGTTTCTCCCTTCTGCAATATTAGAAGCTGGGGCAATCCCATGAAGCTGGTTTGTGGGAAAGAAAAATGGAAGCACTTCTTCACATAGCACATAGAACTGTGTTAAGACAGCACATAACTAAATTATGAAATTCACTTCTACAAATTTGTTTGGCTACAAAAGGGTATTAGACAATTTCATGGAGGATAACGAAGAAACCAATAAGGATCAGACAGCATTCCCAATGGCTATATGCTACCTGGTACTACAGTCATGTCCTACTTCTAGATTTCCCACATGTACTTCATTGGCCACTGTGTAAACATAATGTTGGTGCAGAGGGACCTTTGAGCTGATCCAGCATGGCTCTTATGTTCTTGTAAGTGATCTGCCAACGTTCACCAGCTCATTCAAAATAAAATATTCACTGAAAGACATATTACATCTAAATATTATTTGACATTAGGAAGTGGAATGGAATGAACAGTAGAGCTGTTCAACTGTTTTCAAAGCAAAATGCCACATTGTTAATTGGAGTTTACTGCAAACTTTAAAAGTATACCCAAGTTTGGTTGCAATTACATATTTCAAGGCTATTCAATATTCACTTTACCAAACCCACAGATAGCTTTAGAAATCATTATTTTACCTCGTTATTGCTATAAAGCAAATTCATAGGCTGTCCAAAGGCAACTTTAGCTTTTGATGCAAGATTTTCTAGCTTGATAGGTCTAGAAAACTGTAGAATTCTGTAATACATGAAAATAAGTGGTTATGTATTACAATGATGGAAGTTAAGATTTTCCTCATGAAATAGCAACATCTAGGAGGAAAAACCAACTTTTTATAACATTTGGTATCTTCTCTCAATTACTAAACCCTGTGGGATGTATCAAATAGTTGTGCAAGCAAAAGGCAGCTCACACAGTTCTTTCTCTTATCTTCTCCCCTTTCCTCAGGGGACCTCCTGAACAGTGAATATGCCATATTGGGTTGAAGTTGGAGTAAGGAATTGCCTGAAATCAGGCAGAGGAATTTTGTGCCAGTAGGTGCACTGGATACAACCTTACTATGTACATACATTGCTGACAAGAAAACTCAAGAAGAGCAGCAAAAACGAATAATCCTAAATTTGGAAAACTGAATCCTGCCATGCATCTGGTTGTGACCAGATACTGCAATATTCCAGCTGGGGACCAGGCTCCCTGTAAGTCTGCTTACTCTCGTATGAGCCAGCTTGGCAATTCAGTCTTCTTTGAGGCCACTTTCACATTGGTGGTTACCTTTATGGTGACTAGGTAATTCCCTCCCAAGGAAGTTTACTTCCTTTTTGCTGCCTTTCTCCAGGCCAGCAAAACAGCTTTATTCAAAAAGGCCTTTAATCTCTAAGTAGGTCTTTTGGATTAGGTGCTATTTCTTGCTTCTCATTCTGTTCTAGGAACACAAAAAGCAACATGAACTGCTATGGGACATTCATCCATATATTTGCATGAATTTTAACAGAATACTTAGATTTCTGTTCATGAAATATCAAGATTGGCCGAGTGTCTATTTCTCTCAAGTACTCTACAAAGCTGTAAAATATTCTGTATGGATTCTGGAAACTAAAAAGGGGTTCAGCTGAAGTCATGAAGTAGCAAAAGTGATATCAGAGTGGATTACTATGTTTACCTTTTCTCTCCTCGATGTTCAAATTTGACTCGGATGTCATTCTGTAGAAAAATTATACATATGTATCAAAACTCAAAATCAGAAGTAAGTAGCATTTGTTAATGAGAGTTTCCAAGTTTTCCTCCCTAGATTACAGAGGGTCAACACACATTCCCACATATTTGAAACAACATTCTTCAGCAATGGAAAAAAAAATAGGAAGTGGGAATTTGGGAAATGCGTTACCCTAGCATACAGCACACATCTGTTTAAGATCTGTTCTGCTACACTATATCCCTTTCATTTTCCTCCTAATTTGGAAAATATGCACACCACAAGGTGGAACATTCCCAGGAAGTGAAAATCACACACTTCAAATGCAAACACAAATTCTTCACTGTGTTAGACAAACACATTACAGGATTACCTGCTTTTTCGGTGAAGACGACTTTGTTTTTCCCGTTTCTTGCAGAGGCAAGGCAGGACGACTTGCCTTATGAAGGACTGCCAAATCTTGCATGATTGAATTCAAAGCCTGCTGTTCATCTGTAAAGAGAGATGTCACTGAAAGTTTTAAAAAGCCTTTAGCAACAAGTAAGAGTTAACACTTTAAGAACTACCTCCAATAATACAAGTAGGATCTGAAGATGGATCAGATGATAATATCTTCACTCACTAATTACGTTGATCTCAAGACTCTCCAATATTATTACATGAGCTTCTTTGAATTCTAACTTGCATTATTAGGGTAGTAAGCGTCTGAATCATTTGCTGGAAAGCAATCTACTACATGAAGTATCCCACTAATGCAACAATTTAATTGAAAAGCTACAAGATCTCTTCCCTATCCCAAGAAGCATTACTGAAGACAACTTTATAAATAAAATGTAAAATATATTAATTAGGATATAAATTAAAGATAAAGACTAAGAAACAAATGATACAATCAGCCCACAGAATACATAAAAGAACAGAAAAATATTTATATATTAAATCTCCTGCAAAAAAGGAAAGAATAACCAGCCTATATGTTCTAGCCTAGTGGTCCCCAAACTGTTTTGTGCTACTGCCTCCTTCTCTCTTGGGCAACAACCCTAGTGCCCCCATGCCTGTATCCACATCCTGCTTGGCCAGTGGGACTAAACAGTAATATTTGGATTTTTCAGACCATTTTGATATGGAATTTTTTCTGATGCTAACTATGCTACCTTCCATAGGTTCATTTACATCAGAAAACGACTAATTTAGCAGATATACTAGGTACAAGTAAAATAAACAAAGCTAAAACAGTACCCTATGTACTGTTACTTAATATACTGCAAATATGAGACATGAACTATTTGTAGAAAAAGTTCAAGCATACTTTGGGAGCAATCTAATTCAGATGCCCATAGTCCTCCAAAATCAGAGCATTATGGTAGCCCTATCCAGAGTGGAGGGAGTGTGCTGCCAGGATAACACCTATTATTGAAGCTGTGACAGTCTCCTCCCCTCCCTGCCCTGAGCAATGCCACGAGACCCTTTCTCAGAGGTCATATTTGAGACCTTGAAGTAACAGTGTGGTTCTTTCTGCACTGGTTGTGAATGAGGGAGGGTACTCTTTTCCATTCCTGCTTTTCTAGGTCTGTCTTCTCACAATGTTTGAATTGGTTGTTTCAATTCCCTTCCAGAAGATAAAATCAGGTTTTTAACCTGTAAAATGAACTAATCCCTAGAGGCCATCAATTATGCAGATATTTGTAACTTTCCTCACCGTATGAGCCTAGCCAACTCCTCACAAAATGCTCATCTCCATTTTAAAAAAAATGTCACCCACTTATTTTTATTTACTGAGCAGTACAATATTCTCTTTCTCCTTTCTGTCACACTGCTGACCAACCTTTTCCTCAGCCATGAACTAAAATTGCTTATGGATTATAGTGCTTGTGGGAAAGAAGAATGATGTCCTCATAAATTACAATGGCACAAAAATGGAACCTAGGTGTGCACTCTTGGGCCAAATCCTGAAGATAAGTGCATCTTTAACTTCACCATCATCAGAGGCCGAAGGTAGGGGACAATGTACGGTCGGTACCTTACAGATGAGGGAAATTTATATTCAAATCTCTTTTCAAACATTGGGTTTCATTGCATCATCGGTCGCTTCCTCATATCAATTGCTGGTTTTACAGGGGACAAAGTGACTCTAAGGACATACTGGGTAGCATCCAACATACTGTTAGGGGAAATGAAGTTGCACTAGAAGAAACTTGATTCCAAACTGAACAGAAAAATCCAACTAAAGTTATGTTTGTACAGTTGCAATAGTTGTACAACAATGTACATTCTTCTTGCTCAATGCATTGTACAACTGGTTATGTAACAGCTTGCACAACCAGTTGTGCCAGTTTAACAGGCAGCTTCTTGCGCAAGAGAAAGATCTGGCAGAACTCCAGTACCATTATTTGAGTTCTCAGAATGACACTCTTGGATTCTACCTACTGGGACCCCAAATGGACAGGTTTGTGCACTATGCCATCTCACCCTGGCAATAAGCCACCCACCATATGCCCACCATATGCCCAACAGGCTGGCAGTCTTACTATGCGTTGTCACCCCCTCTCCTCCACTTCAAGCATCACAGAAGACTCGTTGGCTTAAGTTGTTCTCCCCAATGCAATTAGAAGCTGCTTTTGCTCACCACAGCTATCCCACCATTTTCTCTCTCACCATTGCTTTTTGCAATGTCCATTTTGACAGCCACTGGTCATGCCAAAGCAGCACACTGGATGGGCTGTAAGTGGTCTACCAACCTTTTAAAACTTACTTTTGCCTATCTCTCTGTGAAAAAGCATGGGCAGCCTTGTTAGAGACAAACCTTACAAAGGAAGCAATATTTTGACAGCTGCCTATCAAACATCTGTGCTCCACTTAAGAGGGGGTGGACTTTACCTTTCCATCCCATGAATGGGTGGAAAAGTTCAGGGCACAAGGGCACAAAAAGCTCTGAGGATTCCAATGCCAGCAAAGGATGAACCATCTTTTCCTGAACAAATATCACTTGTATCTCTGCTTGGAATTGTCACCCCACACCTTGACAGTTACCGGTGCAAAGCCCCAAAACTTCCAATTGGAAGCCTCTCTAGGTCAATGTCTGTGGGAATCACCTCCTACTTTTGATAGCAATTTGGCCACAAATGTTTCAAAAATAAGTTAACAAAACTATCCATGCATATTTGGTGCATAAAAAAGGGGTGGTGAACTATTCATAACACCTCCAATGTGCTATCCTGGCCCTTCAGAGGGGCTGTCAGTGACTGTTCAAATTGATCATGAAAAGCTGAGGAAAAAGAACTTTATGTATGCTGCTTTCAGGGCCAATCTATCTCAAAGTATTCATAAGACCCATAAGGAATAAAATACCTGTAACCAATATTATTTAATACTAAATCTTACAAGACATCAATATGAAATCATTGATTTAATAAGTAATCATTAATGAATTATATAACTTAAGTTATAATTATATTAAGAAGTCCGTTAATATGCCATTAATATTCAAATTAGCATTAATATATGGTTTAATATAACTCAAAGTAGAATCTCCCAATATTATGCTTGCATATGAAAATCCTTTTTGGGCTAATTTAGAGAGCACGCATGGATGGAAAACAGTAGCTCAGTTCATAAAATTACAAGCAATCCCTAATTTAATCTAGCAATATCTTATAGCAAAATAGCCCAGGAGTCAGCAACTGGAAGATGCAAAGCTATTTCTGATCCCTAGCAGTAGGGGCAACTAATGCATTAGAAAAAATGGTCTGGCCTGCTTTTATAATAGTTTTAATTATAGGTGAGCCTATCAGTAGATGAACCTGTCTCAACTTGGAGACAGAATCCCTGAATAATGATGTCTGCACATCAAGTCAATGTTAAGATGCTGTCTACAGAAGTTAGTCGAAATATTGGCAATGCTAGCTAGAGCAAATTGTGTTGCTCCATAAAAGAGGTTTGCCTGCAAAAGCAGCATCGATAGCAAGAGAACATGCCAGGAGGCAGTTTTAGCCAGGGAGGAGGGCAAGATATGTTATTAAGCAAAACTAACTGCTGATTAGAGCTATACAAACATTTCATACTTAAAAGGACACTCATAATTTCCCCCAAATTAACTATCCTGAGACTGACACATTTGTGTATTTGCAAATTGTAATACATACACTTAAATTATCAAGGTTTTCCCCTTATTCAGAAACTTCTGCATTGAGCCCTCTATTAAATTCAAGAACTCACCCATAGCGGCAGCCAGCCAGCCAAAACCGAAATTCAGAAGAACGGTTCTCCCATTAGAATCCTTTTATTCTCTCTACAAATGATAAAAAATGACAATATTGAAGTGAATACACAGTTCAGAAAGGATTGTTACTGTAGGCACCCCCGCCCCTGATCCCAAGTACCACTGCCCAAATTTTAACCACAAGAAGTCACTGATGGAGGGAAAAACAAACATGGCAGTACTGAAAATTAGCTACAGTTCTGCCATAACAACCCCCAACAGCCTTGTCATGGGACTGCTTTGTCTACTTTATTAGATACAGCAGAAGGGCCAGAAATGCAAAGCAATGAACTAAGCTGTAGTTTTTCTTGGATTATCACAATCTCAAACCTCAGTCCCCATTCATAGATGTCCACTTTATTATGCAATGGAAACATGTATAATATTGATATGGTCAGCAGAATAAGTTTTTGTTTATGTTTTAAGCCTTGTACATCTTAAAGCATATACAATAAAAGTTCAGTAATACATTATTTATTAAGAACTTTTATCTGCTGTCCCTTATGCATGGCATCTCAGGACAGCTTACAATAATTAAAATCAGAACACAACAAAACAAAACAATACATACCAATATAATAAATAACATAACCAGTGAAAATAAAATTAAATCAAAAGCGAATGGTGAAACATTATAGTTGAATTGCAAAAAAAGTGGTGACTAATGAGCAAGCAGTAGGCTTGGGTTGCCTGGTGCATAGGAGTAGGCCAGCACTGGTAAAATTTAAACGGTTCTTTATACAACAAATTTCAGAATTTGACACCATCAGGAAGTCAAGCAAAAACTAAAAACCCCTTCTAATAATTTGGCTGCTAGCTATTGTATGGTCTCAGGGCGGAACACATTTATCTGGCCTTACATAGGTTATGCATCCATTATTAAAGTGCTGACACTGAACTTTAAGGTCCTACACAGATAGGACTGTATTATCTCAGTGACTGTGTGCTCCCCTATGAAGCTACCCAAATTTTTAAATCAGCTTTGGATGCCCTGCTCTTTGACCCATTTATACTCAATGCCTTGTGGGCATCAACCTTTTCAGAGGCTACAAACAATGATAGAACTCCTTCCAGGTAAAAATTCAACAGGTACCTGCCCACTGTTTTTCACTGCCAAATAAGCACATGTGACTTCAAGAATGCCATGGGACTTTAGTGGACAGAATGACAGTTACAGAAACTCATGGAGCAAGTGATTGTTTCATACCTAAATTTGTGATTCTAAATGAAATAAAAGCCAAGTATAGCCAATCATGTACACTGAAATTTAGGAAAACCAATTTTAATAAATTCAGAACAATGATAACTGAAGTCTCATAGCAATGAAAAAGGAGTGCAATATGGGCGGGGATTTTTTAAAAAAGGAAATTCTAGAGCACAATTACAAATAATTCCAGTAAGGAGAAAGGATAGAAGTCAAGAGAAAAGCCTAAGTGGCTTCACAAAAAGCTTAGAAATGATCTGAAAACAAAAAAGGGAATGCATAGAAAGTAGAAGGCAGGCCAGGCTACAAAGGCAGAATACAGGCAGGTAGCATGGAATTGCAGGGATGGTGTCAGGAAGGCTAAAGCTAGGCATGAACTGAGAATAGCAATGCATGCGAAAGGCAAGGAAAACAGCCTTCTTAAGATACATCCATAATAAGGGAGTTCAACTACTCATTGTGGATGGAACTATGATAACAGATAGTTTGCTTCAGCCTTCTCCCAAACGAAGAACTACAACCCTCCTGACAAAGGTATAGTACAAGCTGATGGGGCAGGATGGAAGGTCAAGATTGTCAGGCAAATGGTCAAAGATCTTCTAATTGAGCTAAATGAGTTCAAATCTTCAGGGCCCAATGATATCCATCCCAGAATCATGAAAGAGCTAGCAGAAGAACTCAAGGAAATCACTATCAATCATCTTCAAGAATTCATGGAAGACATAAGAAGTTCCAGATAACCAGAGATGAATTAATATTGTCCCTATCTACAAGAAAAAAAGAGGAACCTGTGAACTATATACCAGTTAGTCTGATATCAATCCCAGGAAAAATTCTACAGCAAAATAGAAAACAAACCATCTGCAAATACCTTGAAGACAACGCATTAATTACTAGAAGCCAACATGGATTTCGCAAGAACAAATCCTTGCAGACAAATCTAATGTCATTTTTGACTGGGTAACCTCCCAAATGGACTGTGGGAATGCTGTGGACATAATCTATCTAGACTTTAGCAAAGCCTTCGACAAAGTGCCCCATGACATCCTGATTACCTAACTAGCAAAAAAGGGCAACCGTTAGTAGATCCACAACTGACTGCAAAAATGGACTCAAAGAGTGCTCATCAACAGCACATTCTCAAAGGGGAGGGGAGATGACAAGTGGTGTGCCACAGGATTCCATCCTGGGACTAGTGCTCTTCAACATTTTTATTAATGATTTAGATAAGTACAAGGAAAGATAATTAAATTAGCAGATCACACAAAGCTGAGTGGAAGAACAAATACCCTGGAAGATGGAGATAAGATACAGGGTGATCTCAATAGGTTAGAACACTGGGCAAAGAGTAGCAGAATGTAATTCAATAGGGACAAATGCTAAATCCTCCACTTAGGAACAAGAAACAAAATGTACTTCTACAAGATGGGGAGCACTTGGCTCAACTGTGCTGCTAATGAGAAGGATTTTAGAATCATAGAAGAGTTGGAAGGGGCCATGAAGGCCATCAAGTTCAACCCCCTGCTGTCCAACCCCACAACAATCTTGTAGATCACAAGCTAAATGAGCCAACAATATGATGCAGGTGCAAAAAGGGCAAATGTTTTTGTTTTGTTTTTTTTTTAATATCCTGCCTTTTTCCTACAAAGGGCTCAAGGCAGCTTACATCATTCTCCTCCTCCATCTTATCCCCACAACAACCTTGTGAGGTAGGTTGGGCTGAGAGTCTGTGACTGGCCCAAAGTCACCCAGTTGGCTCCATGGCTGAGCGGAGACTAGAACCCAGATTGCCTGAGTCCCAGTCCCATGCTCTTAACCACTACACCACACTGGTCAATGTTATTTTGGGCTGCTTTATAGCAGAAGCATCACTTCCAAAAAACATGAAGTACTAGTTGCACTATACTCACCACTAGTAGACTAAGCTGGAGTACTGCATCCAGTTCTGGGCACCTAAGTTTTAAAAAGATGCAGAAACGCTAGAAAGGGTACAGAGGAGGGCAATAAGGATGATTCAGGGACTGGAGGCAAAACCCGTTAAGAAAAGATTGAGAGAACTAGACATGTTCAGCTTCAGGAAGAGAAGACTGAGGGGAGATAGGAGAGCACTCTTCAAGTACTTGAACGGTTGTCACACTGAGGAAGATGAGGATCTCTTCTTGATCACTCCAGAGTGCAAGACACAGAAAGATATTCTTAAATGACAGCATACCAGGTTTTGGCTAAACATCAGGAAGAACTCCCTGACTGTTAGGAGCAGCCATCAGAGAGGGATGGTTTAACTTTGAATCCTGCACTGAGCAGAGGGCTGGACCTTATCACCCCCTTGGCCCTTTCCAACTCTACCGTTATATTATTCTAAGTGACCTATGGTTTTACTGAGATTTGTTACATTGTTTTTGCTGTGTTTATTAATGTAAACAATGATATTGTAAAACAAAAAAAGATTGTGTGATTTTTGTGTATTTGTATTGTAAGTTATTGTATCTATTACATTTTTAGACTGTAATTCACATTCAAGCTGGTGTACAAGTAATTTAAAAATATGAAATACAAAAATAAAATAATGACAATAAAGTACCACATGATAAAACCAGCGGCAAGGATAAAAACAAGGTGGCACATAATAAAATCCAGAGCAAGGACAAAACACTTTAGAGATCTGAAAAACTACTAAAACTGTTCCTAAAAGAAAAGGACTTCAAGCAGCACCAAACAGACAATATGACAGAAAATGTGATATATAGTAATTAGAACATTGTTCTGAGACTCAGTAGATCTGGGTTTTAGTCTGCTCTCATCCATAAAGCTCACTAGGTATGCTAATTTTTCAGACTAACTTCACAGGCCTGTTATGAGAATAAAATGGAAGTGGTGGTTGTGTAAGCTGTCTTGGGTTCCTTGGAAAAGGTGAGGTATTAATGTAATAATAAATCAAGCAATATAAAACCTAGATGCCAGGCAAATGTAGCTTTGAGGGGGGCACTCTACAGATGGAGCAGAATTATTTCTTTTAGCCATTCACCTTGCATCATTTTAATAGAAAACTGAACTATAGATATTAAACTAAACATAAGTGGTATACTTTTAAAATGTGATTAGATACTTCATGTTTATAAAGTATTTTAAATTACTATAAATATAAATGATTACCTAGTTAAAGAACATAACAGATATTGAACCTGTTCACAGATCATGACAATGCACCAAAGTTTTAATCAACAGCTTATTTATTTGTTCTAAGCTGTCCAGAGACGCATAGTGATTGGATGGGTTAGAAATATCCCAAATAAATAAATAATCTGCAGTGGAAGCCATGTTGTGCTGGATGGCACTTGTAGTTTCACATGGCTTCATAAGCTGGGCAACCAGGTAGCAGGAGCTGTTTGAGGGTTTGACACATCTTACAAGTAAACCGACAACAAGTCATGGGTTATTTGAGCCTTGTCTGATCCTTAAGCAAAGCCTGCCACCCAGGCTTACACAACACAACAAACCACACCAAATTGGATAGTTGCAAGTACCATGAAAAATGGCACCCAAAGCAACCTAGCATAATGCAAGAGTCCCTGTGGGTAAACTAAGCCATGGGAGGCTATTGTATTGTGTGAACCAGGCAGTGAACCTTAAAAGAATTGTATAATATAAATCACTACTAGCTCTGGCCTATATTACAGATGAGGTGGGGTGCTACTGCTGATGAGAGAACAGATTCTTGGCTAAGACTTTGTGGCAAGTTGCCAATCACTATTTTACTCCTCAATAGTAATCAGTAAAGAATCCAAAGAACAATATCCTAAACATACTGTCCTTTTAGCAGGAAAAGCTACTAAGGTACCCACAAAGAGGCAGCAGGGAGGATTCGGTAATACCTTTTTCTTAGATTTATGGTCATGTTCCTATCTCCTTGCATAGAAACTAAATTTTGAAGATAAAGATGCTAAATTAAGATAAATAGCAGAAATATTTCTAAGATCAGGTAGCACCTATGTTGAATCTAGAAAATTCTATGTTCCTAACAGCTTTGAAACCAGCTTCCTTGCCCAGTAGATTCTTAAATAAGCAGAAACTGATTTGAAAGTCTTGGTAGTCTTTGTCACAATATATGAAATGAAAGCAATTATTTTTAAACTGTTAGTCTCTTTGTAAGCTAGACATTTCATAACACTTACACAATTTCATTGCACAGATGAATACTGCCCTAATCTGCACTCTAATAAACCCATGATATGCCAAATTGTGAGGCAGGAGACCCCAACCTGTAACCCCCAAGCTCCTTATGTGTGGCCCTCCATCCCGCTTGCTTACTGTGTCACCCTCAAGTCATTTTTCCTTAGACCCACACTGTTCTTGCGGCCTCAAATGGCACCAGCTACTGCTGTTTTTCCCATACCAAAAACACAATAGCAACCTTGGTTCTTCTGGTCTCCATGGATCATTCTGTCTTGGTCCTCCATACTAGCATTTTGGTCATTCTGGGTGCTTCGCTTGCTAGCACAGCTCAGCTACCCATTACCACTCAGCTGTTTCACTCTCCCTCTCCATGCATTACCATGTTGAAAGCTACGTATGTGAGTAAAGAAGATAAAGCAGTTATTGGAAACAGAACTGGGTTTTGGAAAGGCATGAATGGTATAGTGAAATATGGAATGTGGTAATTAATGATAAACTGACAACAGAAATAAAAATTAAAAAAGGATTAATGAAAGCAAATGAATATAATGAAATTTGGAAAGATTTTGTAAAAGCAGTACTGATAGAAGGCAAAGGCTGTAAATCCAATCAAGATTATATGAATTTCTGGAGGGGATATGGGTATAATTGAAGTATATTATATATTATTGTTATAGTATGTGTATGATGGTAGTATTGGTATCAGGGGTGGGTGCACTCTTTCATTTATTAATTATTGTGTTCTTTTTATGTTATCACTGTTGTGATTGTATTTATGGTTTTTCTCCTGTCTAAAAAGAAAAAAAAAAGATAAAGCAGCTGTGTGGATGGGTGCAAGAGATGTTTGGCCTGCCCTTGCAAAAAAGGCAGAAAAAGGAGAGTAAAAGGCTGGTATTTTTGCAAAAAGGATGCAAAGAGTTTTGCATACTGGGCAGTTCTAGAGGCTCCACCCATCAAGGTTCTTCCACGTGGCTTCCAAGGTTACTGCTACAGGCAAAATCATTCTTCCTTCCTCAACAAGAGCTGGTTACTCTGACTTTTTGCCTTGCTTGATTTTGCCTCTCTTCCTTGTCCACTCCAGCTAGGAGTCTTCTCATGCATCTGTGATTGCAGGGGCTGGTAAGTAGCCCGTTGGGTTGAGAGGGAAGGCTTACTCTCATAGCAGGGAAGCTTATGGGATTCCCCTTCCCACATCTTCCTCCCGCAAAGTGCCCTTCCCCCGGCTGCCATTTTGCTTCTCCTGACAGGCTTGGCTGGCAGGCAATGATATATACACATCACTGTGTATGTACCCTACTTATAATTTGAAGTCAACTCAATGGCATATCCTTTGTTTCAGGTGGGAGACTTCCCTTTCATTCACACTCTCTATACCCGCTCTTTTTTGGAGGGCTTCCAATTAAAATATATTTATATATATTAGTATGGGTGGATTTGATGAGGAAGGGGTAAGTTAGACCCCTAAAACTATACTTCTCTTATTTTTATATATTCAAAGAAACTCTACAACTGCTGCTCTGCTAAAAATTCTGTAAGATGTCTGCAAAAGAAAGTTCTGTTTCAAAGAAATGAGAATCTGCAGATGAACACTGTGTCTTTCATGACAAATGGACTACTGAGTGGACTACTACTTTGTTTTAAACAAGGATAAAGGATAAAGTCACTTCATGGATCACTGCCTTGACATGGCAAAGGGGCTTGTGTAGTGCAATGAAGCTATGAGCTATGCTGTGCAGGGGCACCCAAGACGGTCAGGTCATAGCAGAGAGCTCTGACAAAAGGTGATCCACTGGAGAAGGAAATGGCAACCCACTCCAGTATCCTTGCCATGAAAACCCCATGGACAGTATCAACAATGTTAAGGGGTACTTTAAATCCTGTCACAAGAGCTAATCAATATATCAAGGAGAGGTGCAAGTGAACAAGATAAATTCTCTTTAAAAAAATCAATGTTTTTACAGCAAAATAGTTTTAGAAAACACATTGAGAACCTGTCAACTGTGAGGGCAAACTATCACATTGCTAAATGTATTGCTGAGAGTGGTAAGCCATTCACTGATGGTGACTTTGTTAAGGAGTGTGTGGTTAAAGTAATGGAGGAAATGTGCTCTGATAAGGTATCCTGTGTAAGTTGTGTCAGTTGATCTGTATCTACAATCAGCAGCCCTTCTGAAGAACTAGAAGAGTTGCGTATGTCACTGACTGTCAGAGCAAAAAGTTTTGATTTTTTTTTCCTTTGGCATTAGATGAGAGCAATGACATTACAGACACTGCTCAACTACTAATATTTATCGGGGGCTAGATTCCAACTTCAGAATTATGGAAGAATTCTGTGTGTTGCAGAGTTTGAAAGTCTCTATAACTGCAGAAAACAAATTCTTGAAGGTATGTGAATCAGCAGAAAATCTTGGTCTGAGTTGAGATAAATTGAAAAGCATCACAACTGATGGTGTAAGAAATATGGTAGAAAGTAAAATAGCTGCAAGAATCAGTGAAGAAATATTGAAAATAAATTTCACTACATCATCCATCAGCAAAAACGTGTAGTAAGATGCTTCTGTGGGAAAGGATGGTGTGTACAGTTGTATCCTGCATTAATTACATCAGGCATCATGACCTTACTCAGAGTCAGTTTCAAAATTTTCTCTCAGGGATAGATGCAGAATATGGAAATATATTGCACCATGCAGAAGTCTGGGGGCTTAGCAGAGGCAAAGTCCTCAAAGGTGTTTTCAGTCTTCATCATGAAGCTGATGTCTTTCTCAAGGAGAAAGGGAAATGTCAAGAAGTACTTTCTCACCCTGGATGGATTTTTTATTTGGCTTTCTTAACTGACATCACAGAGCATCAGAACACACTGAACCTAAGGTTGCAAGGAAAAGTAAAGATTCTACGTTACCTGTATTCTGAACTGAAAGCTTTAGAAGCAAAACTAAACATTTTTTGTGAAGCAAGTTAGTGAGAGTAACTTTTCAAACTTCTCATGCTGCAATGAACTAAAATTGAGAAGGATGGGAATTTACAATTCAATGTTGACACACCAAAGCACTGAACCTGTTGCAGGTGGAATTACAAAAGATTCACTGACATAAGCATGAAAAAAGACATAAGAATGTTTCAGAATCCATTTGAAGTAGCACCAGAAGATGCTTTTTTCAGATGGAACTAATGATTTGGAAACCAGTGATAATCTCAAGAGACATTTACAAAGGAAATAGTCTGTTAGATTTCTGTTGTGGTCCACCTGATATATTTGGGTAATACACATATTACCTAACGAATTTTGCTGCAGGAATGTTCACAGTCTTTGGCATCACATACATCTGTGAACAAACTTTTTCCAAGATGAAAATTGTGAAATCCAAATGAAGGTAAAGACTTACAGATGTATATTTACATGATATTTTAAGGGTGTCTGTCACAAACCTTGAGCTGGACATTAATGTCTTAGCTAACAAGAAACAGCCACAAAAATCACACTGACTGGTAAGCATGTGCAGCTACATAAAAGGATTCAACAGTAAAATATTGTTCCAAAATGGATTGCATTCAAATTAACATTTTACTGACTCTGAATGTTTACTTTTGACCTAAACTGGTAGGTTAATAATTGTGTTACAGTTTGATTTAAGATGTGTCCCTCCTTAGACACTGGGCACTTTAATGAGGCCCCAGAAGGTTGGGGATCATTGTTTTGAGGTGTGCAAGAGCTGCTTTCATTCTGCATAAGTATCTTCCTATTAGCTTGAACAGAGGTTGCTGCATGACATGTGAAACTGGACACCAGTGGATGTTTGTGAGTTAAGCAACCTAAAGTTGACACAAGATTTATTAACTTATGAAGTGTCCGGGTCTTCCTGTTCATGCAAAATGAAAGTAGTTTGCATGTGGAATGCAACCTGGCATGTGAACTGGACTTACTCATTTTTATAGTACAGGTAAGGAAGGAGGTGGTATTCTGGGATCTTCTTAGTAACAACTATATGATGGAAAGTCAGCACACATACACAGAAATAAGAATCACAGCAACTACAAAACAAACAAGCAAACCTCAAGGAAGGTGAGGACTATATGAATGAAGTGTTCCTTTAAAGTTAAGAGAACACATACCAGAACTCAATGCTTAAAAATGTCTTCAATTGTGCAGTTAGTACCAGATGTGCCCAGAGAAATCCAGTAACAGAACTCCACTACATTTAGTAGAGAAATCACTATGTCTAAAGTGATTTAGTAGAGAAATTTACTATGTGTTTTAGTAAAATATATGCATCTTGATTATCTTAATTCTGCAGTGCAACACAAACTGATAAAGCAGATAAAACAGAGTAAGAGTTCCACAAAATTGAGAGTACTCCCGCTAAGCATCTGCATTACAGCAAATACAATAAGGTATGTATATTTAATTTTGTTAAAATGTATTTTACTCAGGAGGAAGAAATAAGAAATTACATACATGCTTTGTCATGAAATTATTTGTAAATAAATGTAAATAAAAGCAACAAAAAAGTGATTTCAGTGAAGTATGGTCTTGTGTACCCTTAGTGCCCAGGTAATAAACAATTTAATGGCTATTAGACCTATTTCATTAAATCAAAAAACCCTTGCTGATTTGTCTTTTTACCACTGAGTTACTCGCTTTTTATGTCCTATTCATAAGTGTTATTTTCAACAAAGGAGATAATTAAATCATATTACAGTTTCACTGTTTCTAGAACAAGTTTGTATTATCACTGACTTGTGCTGAGAATAGTCTGAATACTGAGCCGGTTTGCAACTTTAACATTTGCAAGTACTGCTTTTCTTTCCCAAAAAGCACTAAGTTGTATAGTCCTCATACTTCTCTATTGAAAGGAATATTCTGCAAAATATTGTTTTATTACAATATTGTGCAAGCTTAAAAGCATTTCCTCTTTCTTCTACATCTTGTTTCTCTCTCTTTTTGGTCTGATTACACAATTGAAAATTAGGCTGACTACATATGAAATTTGGGAGCTTGTTTCTGCTTAGCATAATCATACTACAAACAGAAAGAAATTTAACCATCCTCATTTATGTGTCATGCTGCAAGTGTAACAACAATTGTGCTATTGGTTGCATTCACACATTATTATTATTATTATTATTATTATTATTATTATTATTGCATTTCTATGCCGCCCCTTGCCGAAACCTCGGGGCGGCTTACAACATCAAAATTATAGTTTAGCACAATAGTTGCAGCAACCCTCAAAAGTGCTTGTGACCAGAAAGAGGAGTTTGGAAGCTTCAATTTATAAATAATCACAGCTTCCCATGCGTTTGGGCCCCAAAAATATAGTTAACCTTAACTGCAATTAGTTTAAACAAGCCAGCTTCATAAACCAGTTAGAAGCCTTGTTTGAGAATAAACATAGTTAATGTTAAACACAATTTATTAGTTCAGTCAATTTGAGAAGCCACAGTTAAACAAGACTCACTCCTCAAACTGTATAGGAGGAGAAGAATGGCACCTTCACAGGATTTTGTTCATGTCACACTAAAAAACACAGTTTTTTGTGGAAATGAGAACATAGCCACAGTGTGGCAAATTAGCTCTAATAATAAAAAGACTATACTGTTGCATCTTAACACAGATATGTCAAACTTAAGCAAAATCTCTTCACACTTGAGACATTTGTTATGTGCACACCCAGAAATTCAGCTTTTAAGCATTTCAATATTGCTGGTAAATCTTAGTTTTTATAAGCAATATTATGTAAGGCAACTAATAATGCATATATTTATTAAGTAAATTCCATTCAATTCAATGGAACTTATTTTCAGATATATATAGATATAGATGATATAGATATAGATAGGCAGACTCCAATCCTATGAGCACTTATATCTAAGTGAATACATTAATTCCTAAATTAAAGCCATTCAGGCTCCTTAGAAATCCAAAAATTTAAGTGATGGTTAAAAATCTGGTGTATTAAGACTATATGGCTCTGTAGGGAACTCACAGGCACAGAGAAAAAAATGACTTTTTTTTACCGAACCTTAACTTTACAATTAACTCAAAGCAACTTTTTTGCAGGTAGCCAGAAATGGTGGCATCAAAAAAAGCTCTTGACTCAAGGAGTTACTATGGCTCAAAAATAAATTACAACCCCAAAATATACATGCCCAATTGAAAATACAACTGTACTGGTTAATGTTCCTAAGGTATCAATACTGGTCATAGTCCACTGCTAGCCTTTATGTAGCCAAAATAGTATCATCTACCACTACCATCTTAAGACCCATAAGAATCCAATGCTGTTCATTTGCCAGCAAGTTCTACCAGTGTCACAGCATGAAGTTAGTGCATCTAAAAACACTTGTTGCTGGAAAGGAGCAGGTCCACATGAATGAAGCTCCCAGAAAGAGAACTCCAGTGAGCTGCCCCATTCCAGAAATGAATGTTTTGGCTCTTTTCCAGGTTTGCTCTAGGAAATGCTAGCTTCCTGTTTCACCAGCAATAGCTCCTGCTTGCACAACATACTCAGGCGACACACAGTGACAGTGCTAAAGACACATTTAATCAGCCAAGCCAGAGGAAGCCCAAGGTTTGCAGAAGCACAACGAATCATATGAAAATGCACAGAAGTCCAACCACCCCCACCAAAAAAAACAATCCAGAGAGGACTGGGTGTGCTTAGTGGACACAGAATGGCTGTGTTCACACATAACAAGAAGCCATGGTGGAAATCATGCAGGCAGGGCTTGCTGTGTGTGAATTCAGCATCTGTGGTAAAGCATGGCATGTTTGGTTTCCATGAATACCCAGAGAATCAGTTTGTTGCAAGATTTCCGTGCTTCACCATTGCTTGTTATATGTGAATTCAGTTACAATGCTTTCCTATGGTTTCCACATTTGCATCATAGAGTCTGGCAGCAGGAATGGCTACAGCAGCAGCAGACACTCCAGCATCCATTTTTAAATCTATTTATATCATTTTTATACTGCTCAATAGCCAAGGCTCTCTAGGCAGTCCATTTTTCATTGTCTTGTTCTGCCTAGCAACTGCTGTGGCAGCTGCACTCTGATTGGTTGCCCTGGGCTGCTCCCCCCCCACCCCTCATGCTACCTTCCTGATGCCCAGCTGCAGTTCTCAAAAATCAGGGGCAGCAGGTCATTATACTACACCACCTGTAGCAGCAGTGACCTTGGAGACAGGCACACCTAGCACTCCTGTCTGGTTGCTACAGTTTGCTCAAACACCACTTTTAAACTACAGTGCCTTTGCTCTACTGTTTGAGTCAGTGGTCTCCTCTTGTGAAAGTTGCCCTACTCAAGAGGTGCACACACATTGCTAACAAGGCACTTGCCTTGAGAAGCCCAGATTCCCCAGTGGCTCCCATCTGCCCTGCCATTCCTATCTTGTCCTTGGCATTCCTGGGGGCTGTCAACAAGCCCAGCTGTCCCCTAACCCCCCACAACAGCTGCACAAAACATTCCTGGTAGCCAGCTAGAAAACTTTCCTGGAAAGCTGCCCAGATGGATACCCCTGAGAAAGACTGACCAGCAAGAAGCAGTCCCTCTGTCCCTGGCAGCGGTGCTTGTGTTGATGCCCTCCATTTGTCTGGCTGCAGGGGGAATGCAGCCTGCAGAAGCATCTGTGAGTCCCGCAAACCAGGGTGTGTGAACACTTGTGCAACGGGGTGGGATGATGGGTGGGTATGTTGGCACAGAGCAAGGCAACAGTAGGGAGTGGTTCTGTAGTGCTACTGTAGAGCAACAGTGCTACTCTAGTGAGCGAGCAGTTGCAGAAAAAAACCAAACAACAACACACACAAAAACAGGCAACTGGCTGAGGCCATGCTCAGGGCACGCGTGGACCAATGAGGGAAAAGCAGGCAACACAGACAGGAAAAGTGCACCCTCGGATTGCATCTGAGCAGCACGGGCTGATAGGAACATACCACCATTTGGAGGGAAGTTGGAGAAGCATGAAAACCAGGCATGCACAGAAACCCCATGAATGAGTGAAGCCGGGAGACAAGGTAAGATACCATGCTACATAAATACTATGTAGCATCAATTAGTGTTGTGTTAATACACCCAATGAGTATTGTTGATGTGAAATGGAATGATGTGTTGTAGAAAGTACATGCTGACTGACTGAAACAGTAAACAGAAATGCTGTCAGGATCTGAGTTGCTCTGGGGCTTCACCTGATGGTCAGAACCAGAAACTCACAGGATCAATCTTAGGCCCTGCTGAAGCTTCCAGCCTCCTGATGAGTGCCACCTGGGAGCCTTAAATGAACAGCTATGCAAGAACAAGCTCCAAAGGCTAGACTCAGCAACACAGGTTTCCCTGTTGGCTGAAATGCCTACATCTTATCTGACCTGCTTCTTACCTCAACAACATGGGTCTTCTTGCTGGCTGTGGTTCACTTCCTACACCTAACTTGACCCTTGCTGCATTGCTTCCTATTGGATCCTGCCTTGCCATGCTGCATCCTGCCTGAACTTTGTTGTATATTTTACACTGCTGTATATCCTGTCTCAAGGTACCTGTACCTCTGTTTGCCTTTCTATTTTTAACTCTTGGCTTGTTCATGACCATGTCCTTGCTCTGTCTTGATACATATTTCTGGTTCCTGACCCTGGTCCATTTTGTAACTATGATTTGGACTTGCCATTAAACCTTGCTTTTGGACCTTGGACTCTGTCTCACCTCAAGTTTAGTTGTCCTAGTCCCAATGCCTGTCTTGCCTCCCATCATCCAGATCCCAGCCCTGGACTCTGACAAATAATCCATTGTACATTTTATGCCAGGTTCCACTTGTCAACTAAGTTGCAAAAAATAAAAGAAAAACTAGTAGTTCCTTTAAAGACCAACAAGAAGCAGCTTTCATGGCCCATTTCACAGATACATGACATTCATCCTCAGCTGGGAGATTTTATACACAGACGTAATACATAAACACTTTTTTTTGGCAGGAGCATGTAAGCAAGTAGGCCAGATTATCATGAAATGCAAAAAGGTCAGTCAGTGACTATTTTATGACAACCTTAAAATATAAAGCAGTATCTACTCAGGAGAGCAGTAATAGTCACTTATAGCATAGCTACCTAGATTATCCCATATTAATGTTATACAGTGATAAATTATTCAGTGTAAAATACTGTATTTGTGAAAGAAAGTTGAAGAAATCATGCATATCTTTTTTGGGCTCCAAAAAGTCAGTGTTAACTTGCCAAATTTTTTTAAAACTGTACTTCCTTGCATACACTATAAAAACTTTTATAGAATTGAACTTCTAGTGATTCTTTTAGTAATTCTCTTTAAAAAGCCTGAAACATAAACATCCTGAAGATGTGGTCAGTTTCTTTACGCTTTGATCTTCCAACCAACAATGTTGCGGCAAAGTTTGAGGAATTGCCTTGCCAAGTAGAAGCGGAAGCCAGAAAAATTCCTTACATGTTATTTCTACTCTTCACAACTTGGGACTAAAGAAGCCTAGTGTTCACTTTTTCCTTGCAAATACCTAATGATATGAAAGTCCCATTACTTAATACAGAAGAGTTCTAATCAAAAAGGGCCCAGATCCTTCAATTATAATCAAGAACTCATGCAGAGTGAAATTAGCCAGTTTCAAGCTATAAAGTTATGCAAAAATACAGTCACCAGCAACAGATTTCATCAACAAAATTCATTTGATCAAATCATAACTTTTTCTTGCTATACTCTATTTTCCACAACCACACACTAAAGTTTTTCACTAGCCAAGATGGCTACCAAAACTCACCAGATTTAATCATGTCCAACAAATAAGTTCAAGCCCCTTTTCCTGAACAGTTTTAAAATTTCAGTTTTTACCAACAATACTACACTGTATTTCATTCCAACACTAATTATAATCTGTTTCTTTAACTTTCTCCCTAATCTATATTAAGTAGTGTCCTTCTTTGTACCCAACACTATTTTCCAAGGTATCCTTAGATTCTTGCTTATTATCTCTGAAGACTGCCTATGTGCAAAGAAAGCAGATTCCTTGATTCAGTTGGCATCAATCACTGATTTTTATATGCGGGGGGGGGATGGATACAAAAACAGAAGAATACATTTCCTGAAATATATTCTGTTCTCAGCAGCATATCTGCATGTGTTCATTTATCTATCAATGGCTGAGAGACTTGACTGTGGATCCCAAACTTATTTTTCCCCTGAGGACACACAAACCAACTATGTAGAGTGGAAATTATTTCCATGTAAACATACCTTCTTTTTTAAAACCCACCCCCACAACAGTTGAACTCCTAAACACACATTTATAGCACAGTAAGTCCTAGGCGGTACAATAAGTCTCATTTCGGAGCAGACACCCAGACTTACATGGGAATCTTCCCCATCAATTTGCTCCTACTCTTACTACCTAAAACCGCCTCATTTTCCCCTTATGCCGCGATGACAAGTCGGGGCCCTCCCGAGTCTTGGATTCGCAATGCTTTTCCCAGTTATCACCACAGATAGGAACAGTGAAGCATAGCCACCCAAGCTGAAACTCCTAACGCACATCCCCAGCAGCTGTGCGCCTTTCCAGACCCTCGATGAGGCCATGACTTCCACCAATACTGGCCACTTACTTCCCCACCGCACCAAGCACCAGAATCGGTGACAGCAACACTCTCCATACCGCGCACTCTTGCATACCTGTAGGGGCAGAGGTCCAGGTCCGGGGTGGGGGAGCGTCTGTCCCCGGACGCCGAAGGGGGCCAGGATCCCGACTTTGAGCGGAGGCCCGGCCACTCACACCCCTACCCGGGCGAGATGAGGGAGGGGATGGCGTGAGCGAAGGGGGATAACAGCAGGCCCAGCAGCACCCTCCCCAGGAAGAAGAGGGGAAGCAGCACGCTTGAGGGGGAGGACAGAGCCCCCGAGGGAGCGAGGCGGAGGGAGGAAGGAGCCTCGCCGCTCGCCCCGCACCTCGCGCCACTGGGGGGCAGGGGGAATAAAGACGGCGGGAGTCCCGCCCCCCCCCCACCCCGTCGCCGCCGTCAATTCGGTCAGACCTCTCTCCCCCACCCCCTCTACGCTCCGGCCGTTCTTTTCCTTCTCAAGAGCTCCTCAGGCTCCGCCTCCGGCACGCAGGAACCCGTGACACAGTACGCAGCGAGAACGTGGCCGTCATGACGCACGGACGTCGTAGGAAAAGAGGCGTCGAAAATAAGGCGTCGGAGCTTCCGCGAGTGCGTTCTATGTGCACTTTTATGGTCTCGAGACATGAAAAAAATACGCTACTCCGGTTTGCCAGTTGGAAGCTGGTACAGGAGGCAAGGAGCGCATACAGTCGAAACTTTCAGAAAAAAATAAAAAAACGGAATCTATGCTTTTTCCCTAGTTGTCTAGCTAGGCGCTCTAGGACTAACACTCTCTATAGTTGCACGCACGCACCTTTTAAGAAGTAAGGGAAGGGTAACGCACTCGCGTTCAGAAGCAACTTCCGAGTTCCTTTAGCAGCAACGCTACACACGTACGTGGGAGTAGTGCTCATTAGATTCCAGGACTCTCTTGAAAAGACACTGCACTCTTACAATCGCAAACTTCAAAGTCCTCCTCAGCGTCGGTACTGCCTTTTCCGCTCTGAGATTGATCAGGATAAGCTTATAAAAGTAACATATATGAAGTAAGAGGGGCAAACGCGTTTACTGCATTTCTCCCTCTCGAGGAGTGGGAAGAAGGAGAAGCGGTCATAGAAAGCAATGAGATATCGATTTAGTGTAAGTGTCCTATTTCGCTCCAGATCCTACAAAAGGCAGCGGGAGGAAAAAGAAAGCGTATGCTATATTGATTTAGTTCTTTGTTGCTTCTTGTGCGGAAATGCGTTTTAGCTTGAAACATTGAATGTCCAATAGGTTTGTGTGCAAAGCAAGGAGCAAAAACCTTCTGTGTGCAACTGAAAGCTGGATTTGGGATCGGAGGGCATTTGAGAAGGCACCTTAAGTTGAAAAGGACGCTTTGTGCGGGAAATCTGGAATGCAAAATCTCAGTCCCGTCCCTTTTAACCTACAATATTAACAGTTTATCAATTGCTATTGTAAGCCTCAATAATTCCAAAGCTGCAGAATTAGATTACTAGATCGTATTATCTTTGGCATGGCCGTTGATTCAAAATAATATCATTCACACAAAGTAAGATCCTAATTTGGATGAGTTTTGTTGCTGATCCTTTTTGCCTCTGATTAACAAGCTCGTATTCGATCACAGCTATATAAAATTCCACCCATACACACACGTGTATAATTTCTATGCAGCTCTCCCGTAGAAATTATATATAATACAAGTAATTTTAAAAATGGCTTCTGGGGCGCGAATCCAAAAACTAGTTATGCAGTCTCCGACGTCTGTCGCTCTAATTTTGTTTGTATCTCGGTGGTTTTCAAGTAATGTTTTTCCCACATTTTGACCGAAGCGAGTGGGGAGAGTGAGCGCATGCGCGGGTTTTTTCAATTTTCTTTCTCCTCTGTGCCCCTGTAGGTTAAACCCGTTAACTCCTTAAGACGCCTACCATCAACTGGTATGTCTCGTTAACTGTAAGGGTTTCCTTTACGCCATTAAGTACTATCCCCTCGGATAAAATTGCAAAGCCCTCTTGGAAGCACATCTGTTGAGTTGTCCGCTGGTAGGTCCGCAATCACCCCTCTTCGTTTTTCTTTGCTGCGGGGCGATCGCTCAGCCTTTTAGATAGTGGGCTTTCATATCCGAAGATAGGTGGTTCGGATGGAGATACAACCATAACGTGAAAAACGAGTGCAGGAACTAGGCCGTGTTGCTCTTCCCTGGCTTGTTTCTGGGCTTGTTTCAGCTCCTGGATGCGGAGCCCGCCGAAGTGCACTATAAAACAGACCCTTAGTTTTTGCTGCAATAGTAAGCCAACTCTAAAAATAATAAACTGATGTTGCCTTATAGCATTTGCTTGTTAGATATTTAAGACTAGTAAGTGCACACCCTTGGTCTTCTATTACAATTGTTAGGCAAAAAGCGGGGTGGGAGGATGAGAAATGCACCTCTGCTAGGAGTGCGAACTTTAGGAGAGAGTGATAGAGCAGTTCATGATTAGTGCCAGAGATTGTAGCCCAAAGCAATTTTATAGCAACAGGAATTTTTAAGCAAGTAACCTGAGGTCTTCTAGTACAGGTGTGCTTTCAGATGACTTTATTGCTTTTGTATTCAAACTCTTTCTCACATGTGTAGAATCAGGTGCTGTTGCACTTTATAATAATCTTTAAATAGCATTAATTCGATTGAAACAAGAGTGGTTCAATGATATGTCACCCCATTGTCCTTATTGCAGTGGCTTTACTGGGCAGATTTCAGAGTACACAAAAACTTGTCCCTGCTTACATTTAAAGAATACTCTCTAGCCAACAGGAAAAACAAGCTGTCTTCTTGTAACAAGCTCATGAAATGAGGAAACTTTAGGCTACATCCAATGTGTGAGCAGAATTCCAACTTGTGAAGTGGGAAATTCTGTTCCCTTTCTCCCCAGTGCAGCTGCCTATGCTCTGCTCTGGAGGATCTGCCCTCTGGAGCATATTTTGGGGTAACAGGGACTGCAGGTGGAGAAAGAATCTGTTTTGCTAGACTTTAGAGCAGACCTGGGCATTGTACGGCCCGCGGGCCACATCCGGCCCGATGGCTGACCCTGACTGGCCCGCATGAGGTCACTGGCAAATTAAAAGTCAATGCAAATATATATCGTCGTCCAAGCCCAAAACAGACTAGATTTTTCTCACTGAACAACAACAAAAAAAAAAAGAACTGAGGTAATGCAAACAAACAAAGCTGGATGCATTTATAGGGAATCCAAAGGCAACTTGGATTGTTTTCTGTTTCTCTGTTCTGTTATCATTCTTAAGGTCTGTACCTTACTATGTTAAGCGCTGGGAGATTACATATGTTGTAAATGTGCACTATATAAGTAAAATTGAATTGAATTTATTGCTTTTCATGTAATGTTAATGTTTTTGTGAATAGTCATTAAATAGTTTTGTTCTGTGCTCCACATTTTCATTGTATCATCGTAATGTTTCATTTACTGTTTTTATAGAGATATATATTGAGCAGAGCTGTAAGTGTATTGGTCCGGCCCTTAACAACTGTCAAAGTTTCTCATGTGGCCCCATAGGAACATTAATTGCCCGCTCCTGCTTTAGAGGATGCCATTGTACTGGTGGACACACACTTTTAGATGCAACCCTTAGCCATCATTTCCTTCTTTGGCACAAGACAAGAGTGTTTCCCTTTCCAAAGTACAGAATGGACAAAAGATGTTCAAGTTACAGTTAGTACTGGTGTTGCTTACTTTCACTGAACAACCCAGAACGCAGATGTAAGTCTTCAGTTTATTATATACCATCAGTATCTGCCAACCTTGGCTGCTTGCAGTGTTATGGCAGGAAAATCACTGCAAAGCAATCGAAGAGCCCATAGAAACAAACTGTAGAAATCCAACCTTATTAATTTCAGTGTGGAGTGCCATCTGCTCCCCAACAACATTATTTTAGCAGGAAGAGTTTAGAGTAAAAAATGCAAATACAGAGGGCACGAGACCTTTTCACATCAAAACCATTAACAGCATATGCTGACAACAGGTTCTTCCTGTAATGTGTTTTGAGTGCAAGTTTGTATACTGCCATTCCAAATCATCTGAAATACATATTTATAACCTCAAAGGGGCAGAGTTTCTTAATATTGCAGTAAATTACTGAAAGGCACCATTTCTCCATCAACAGGAACAAAAGGGAATAGCCCCATTTTAAAATTTATAGTTTTGACGAAGGTTTTCTTGAAAGAATGGTCTTGAGTGCTTTGGCATTATCTCCATCTGGAGCAGGTGGCCACCTGTCATGATCTGCAAGAAAGGATACAAGAAGATTAGGTTATCTTTGAAAGTGAGCTACTGCTTTTTTTTTTTACTCTGCCATAGCTAAAGTAAAATCTTAATGAATAGCTTTGTTAAAGAGATTTTTTTCTTAAAGGTAAGACTAAAGGAATTAGTCAATTGGCTCAAACTCATCAAATGCCCCAAAGAAACTTAACTAGTACCATTTGATGCACGTGGACTGATTGCACTGCCTGAGCTTTTCCAGAATGCAGGACAGGGTGACAAAACTTTTCATGATGGAAGTAGTGGAGTAGGCATGGGGGACAGCTGGAGCATACAGGAACTGCCTTAGTGGAAAACTTGAGGCCATCCAGATGTTTTGGACTATTCCTATTAAACTATTCCTATTATATGCCAGAATCTTGGTTTATAATTCCATGTGAATGAAGACAAAACTAAGAACATAAGACTGTGAGCATACTTAATAAATTGCCATTTAGTAAGAAACAAAATCTTAAGTCAATAATTTCAGAACGCATGTACAGATCTGGAAAATCTAATATTATTCCTGGACAAGGATTTTAAATGACGTTAAACTCACAGAGTCACAGGTTTAACTGGTTAATTAAGGTATGACAAACAGCACTAGAGAGGCCACTTTTAAGAGATGTAAGGCATCTCAAGGATTTGATGTTCTGTGCCAGATTCCATATTTTGTACTTCATAACAGAATCATATTCTGAGGCTGCACTCCTTCATTCTCTAACACTATCTCTTAAACATTCAAGTGTTTACTACAGTTTTGCAGGGCTTGCTTTACCTGGAACTTTCCAAACAGAACTGTAGAGGCTCTGTCCACCATCAATTTTCACAGTTTCTCCAGTTATAAAGGAGGCAGCCGGAGAAAGCAGGAAACACACCAAAGAAGATACCTTACAAAGAATAAGGACATTTATTTTTTCATCAGATTCAATGTCTCCTATGCTATAGCATCTTGCACATATTCAATAAATGAGTGTAATGGCAAAATGGCACTGTAGAATCAGGCTTCCCTTACCCACTCGCCCTGTGTACATTCTAATGCATCTCTGCAGCATACAAACACTTTTATACACAATGAGAGCCAGTGTGGTATAGTGGTTAAGAGCACAGGACTCAAGTCATCTGGGTTCTAGTCCCTGCTCAGTCATGGAACCAACTGGGTGACTTTGGACGAGTCACAGTCTCTCAGTCCAACCTACCTCCAGGGTAGTTGTGGAGATAAGATTGAGCGCAGGAGGAGGAGAATTATGTAAGCCACTTTGAGTTCATATGAAAAAAGAGGGATATAAATCTAATAAATGAGATGTATATCAAAAGGGCTGGTACAGAACCTGCTGCTGCCATGATACCCTACTATAAGTGTTGCTTGACTGTATAGAGGAACATTCACTTCTGTTAGCTATATCTTGCCAAGGTGATCTCTCTCAATAAGGTGGGGTCAAAATACTAGGTTCTATCAAAATGTAGTTTTGCTCTACCCAAACGTCCTTCTAATAAGGTAAAACATGTCCTAATTTATTTCCAAACCCCCCTACTTGGTTCATCCCTCTGTGCTGCATCCAATATTGTTCTAGAGGGTCCTGCAACTCCAAGAAATGTGGCATGGGGCTACAATGGGTAGGAGGGATTGAGGAAAATTAGGAGCCCAGTGTTGCAGAAGTGGAAGTGGCTTTAGCTCAAAGCCAATATTGAACCACCAGCTAAAGATATAATTGTCCCAAAAAATAAATTGATGGAAGCTATTCTGTAAGGCCTGCTTACTGTCCCTTTCTATCTTCTGACCCCCACTATTTTAACCTAACATCTAGTACAATCTTCCCCAACTTAGTGCTTTTCAGGCAATGTTGGCCGGGGATAATTGGGATTATAGTTTAACACATCCGCAGGACAGCTGGGAAAAGGCAGATCTGGACAAAGCAATTTTTCTTATTCACACACTTGCTTCATTAATGCTTCATTTACTATTTCCAGAATTCAGAATATCCAGTTTAATAATACTCTTATTAAACTAATTTATCTGAAGTGGTTTGTAAAATCAGTTGCAATATAAAGTGACTGGCTATGCCTTTAGAAAGAAAGCCAATCTGTGACTAAATAAAATGCAATAACTGGCTCATACTTCTTCCTAGAAGAGCCTTTCCCCCCAGATTGGATTAATTTCACAAAATAAATTGCACAGCTGTTGCAATCATTTCTTTCCAAAGGTAGCAGGTCTTCTGCACAGAAGCTGTACCCTTTTAACACTGAAATCAATCATTTGACAATGGGGAAAATACAAACTCACACCCCAAAGCGCAGGTAAAGTATAAAAATGAAAGCTGTGTGGAAGGTGGCTGTGCAAGAGATCATGGACATATATTGCCCATGTACAATGATTGCCCCCGCAGCAGCCCCCACCCCATGGCCAGCCTTTTGTCCCAAGGATTGTTCTGGGTAATGAGTGATCAGTCAATGAGGGGGCCGCATCCATTCTTTTTACTACCTACGTTAGCACACAAGGATAAGCCACCCCTTCTTGAATGCTGAGATCGCTCTGGGGGTAGCGTTGCAATTTTTGCTGTGTTCCTGGCAGCCCAGGACATGAAAATGCTGGGGAAGAGGCAGGTGAGCAGAGCCATTCCAACCATCCCTCTTCCCCAGCGGCAGCATTTGGGGCAATGAAATTCAGCAGGGGGCACCTGCAGTGGGCTGTGCAGATGACCTCCATGGGCCATATGTGGCCTACCCATATGTAATACACTCCTTAATGCAGGAACCCTTCTGAAGTCCTTTCATATTATATGTATATGCAGTTTTGAGGGTAGGCATAAAACAAACAGTTCCATTCACAGCAATGTCCTAGTAAATCTTCCTTTTTAATTTAGGGAGTTATTTCAGTGTTATTGAGCATCTTCTTTTCAGCGCAGCTGCACAAATCCCCCTTAATATTACATATTACACGCAAACACACACACCATTCAGAAGTACCACCAGTAAAGACATCCCACTGCAAAGTCATTTTACACTGAATCAGAGGTAGCACAAGTGTTGTGAAGAAAGAAAAAGTCTAATGTCTGCTCTATTTCCCTGAAAATTCCCCTAGTGCCTGACAGTTAAGATACTGCTGTACCTCTTCTGGAACTCCTAATCGTTTTGCAGGAATTTTTTCAATGCTGTACATAAATAGTTCTTCGCCATCCTTGTAATTTGAAGCAGCTGTTTCTGAAAATATCACTCCCTGTGTAGAAAGGACACAGTCATGATAAGACTACATTTTGTATTATGCAGTAAAATAACCCAGAAGTTTTTTTTAAAAAAAGAAATTATGACCTAAGAAATAGAATATGGATATATTTATCTCCCAACAGACAATGCACATAAAATACAAGATATTCTGTTGAAAATCAATAGAATTTCCACAAGTATTTCCATACAAAATCCTAGCTTAATTCAATTTGCTTTTAATTCCCTCAAATAAGCAGGCCCTCATCCCAACAATGCATTGATCGGATTTGCACAACACAACAGTTTGCTGTGGCATGCAAACCCAGACTGATTCCCGTAGATTGTCTTGTTTGATGGCAACAAATGTCAGCTCATGGTGACATTTGTACATTTAAAAAAATAAAAAGTGATAGTTCTTTAGTGGCTGCCAGAATGAGGATAATCATGAGAGTTAGTGATCAAGTCAGCTTCTGGAATATCCCCCACCCTCAACACAGACACACACAATGGGAAAAGGGAAAAAACAAAGGGAAAAGGGAAAATGCCAAAGTACTGCAGCAGCCTGGGCATAGCTCTTGATAGCAGTAGTAGGGAAGTCAATTTGTCCCTGCTGCAATATAGCCCCTGGGACATATGTAATAAGGAAAGAAGGATCAACAACCTACAGTGAGCCCTATGTTCTGTCCCATGTACCACAGGTTGTCTGGCTAACAACTAGGTCTCCAACTTATTGCCAGCATGCTATTCACGTGTGACCTTTCTGCATTCATGCGATGCAGGGTTCCCCATGAGGAAATTCCCTTGCATTTTAAAAAGTACAACAAAATGCATAGACACAAATCAAGGCCTCTCTAGTCGTCTGACTCTTCAAGTACACAGAAATGCTTTGTCAAAAATTCTCAGAAGACTGGATGTCTGTGGGGGCAATTGGAATTCCAGTAGTCGGGGCAAGCTCAGTAACTTAAAGAGCTTGTTCTTTTTCTCCTTGATGAATCCCAATGGAAATCTTTATTTCTATATTCCTAGCCATAGGAATAATTTTCTACCATCATAAGATAATTGTTTTATTTAAACTCAATTCCTGTTTTCTTTGCTTGATGGCATTTAATATTTTGTATCATTTTATATCACTAGACTGTTGTGTGCTTTTTGAATTGCTGCAGGTGAGTGTTAAAGAGAGGTCTTGCCCTCAAGTTCTGGACCTTGATGAACAGTGCAATCTGATTCAAGTCTATGTGGAAGCAAGCTCTTTTGAGGTCATAGAACCTCACTCCCAGGAACACACCTAAAACCTATAGGAGTGCTGCCTAAAACCTTTGCCTGAAACTCACAACACTTTCACAAGTTTAGTTACACATTTATTATCTATTCATTTACTGAAAATGTTTCTTTTAAGCTGCCTTTAAAGTTCAAGCCTCCTCAAAGAAACTCTTAGGACAATAATTGCCCACCGAACCTCCTGCATATGAAAAGAGCAACTACTTCTAGGTCAGTTAGTGAGGTCATATAGTGAGTTAAGGGATAGTTTGAACCTGCCTGTATATTTGGCTTGAATCTCTTGGGTGCCAAAGCTTGTTTGCACCTACCGGGGCAACGGCATTAATTCTCACACCTCTGTGGGCCCACTCAATGGCAAAGGATTTGGTCAGGTTGTCAACTGCAGCTCTTGCTGCACCTGTGTGCCTGTGAAGAAAGGAAAGCAAAAGACAATATCAGTATCTATCAGCAGGGTTACTCGGGACCACCTTAGATGGTGTAATAGCGCTCATCAAATCTGGATGTTATATTACCCTTAAATAGCAAAAGCAATACCTGGCCAGCCTAACTAGGTTCAAAGGTGGGACATGTGGTCTTCATTGCACAGATATGCATGGTCAGGGAACAAACCCCAATGATCTAAACTTAGCAGAACAGAGCAGTCAAGTCAAGAATATTTACCAGCCCAAACATTGTTTAGATTGTTAAGACACAAATCTCTCTCACAGCAGGAACAGCCAACTAATATCCCATGGATTGTTTCCAGTGTTTGCCCTACTTAGAATAGGCCCACTGTAATGCTTAGGACTTAGATGACCATTGGATACAACCCCATGTTCTTCTACTACATGGAATAGAAAAAGCATACATGGCAAGCAAGGAAAGGATGCTCCATGAGCCCCTGGGGCATTTTTCATTTCGCACCGGGAAGGGATCCATTTGCTCAGATGAGAGACTTTCATGCCATGGCTATACTTCTTTCAGAAGGCTGTTGGTTGCTTTGTTCATGGGAGCATTCTCAGACAAGCCATACTTGCTATAGTCATTGATAGCTGTTTCTGTGATCCACAGCTAAAGATCTTAAAAACAGGCAGTAACCCTGAATGTCTCAAAGACTTTTGTTGAAATATAATCTCAGAAATTTATCTGAAGACAATGTATTAAGAAACCATCGTTTCATACCTTTTCCTGACTTTGAAATAAAGAGCAAGCGAAAGTTTGCTTTCGCTCAATCTGCTAGTTGTGATTAAAACATTACAAATTAAAGTAAATGACATTGTCCTGTTAATAATATCCAATTTTATTTTTCATTAACATGGCTTACGACATTCCAGGAAACCCTTTCCACATATCAGCCACAATGTTGACAATAGCACCTCCATGATCTTTCATCCAAGCATTGTACACTGTAGGGAGACAGAAAGAAAGTAGTAGTCTTTAATTCCAGATGGATGACATACAGGGCTTAAGGCAAGCCCTGCTTTTGCTGTCCTTTGAGCATGGCCTGTAGTACAGCCTTTTCAGTGGTGGCACCATGGCTACAGAATGCCTAGTAGAGTTCCCATGGTCCCCATGTGGTTGTCATTTAGGCACCAGCTAAGAACATATTTGTATGATTTGGGGGGCTGTAGGCAATTTCTCTCCATTTCTCTATTTTAGCTGACAGTTCTATGAGAATGTATATTTGTGATTTCAGAAATACACTTTTGTGTTTGTGCATGCATGGTAATGTGTTTACTAAGACTGGTAGCTGTTCCGGGCTTCCTTTGAAGGGGGTGGGGTATAAACGTAGTAAAAAATGAAATAGTGCTAAATATAAGAACACTGACCCAATCTGTGACTTAAGGCTATGGATAAAACAGTATTATGTTCTACATGTCTACTCCTCACTGATTGAAAGGGATTTATTCCCAGAAAAATGTGCACAGGATCACCCTGAAAGTTATCAGCTTGGATAGAAGTATCTTTGTAAACAAGGAGCAATGTTATTAAATCTGGATATGCATCAGAATGTCACAACTGCATGTATCTTGAATTTATCCATATACTATGATCAGCATCTGAGACCCTCCACCAAGGGAGGCTCAGAGCATGGCAACAAGGGAGAGGGCCTACTCGGTGGCAATCCTCCAACTGTGGAATGCTCTCCCCACTGAGGCCCACCTGGTGCCCACAATGTCATCTTTTCAGTGGCCAATCTTGCTTGCACATGGAACATTTTATATCAACTGTTTTATCAGGTCCTGTATTAGCTGTTTTGAATTATTTAATCTTTTTGTATGTTGCATTCTGAGCTTTCATTGTGAACTTCCCAGAAAGTTTTGGCTATTGGGCAACATAGAACTAAAAGAAAGGAATTAAATCTCCATGTATACACAGGGTAACAGTGTACCAGCTTACACAGGGTAACAAACCACCTTGCTGCCATCTGATCCACTAGTTCCAGAGAAAATCTGTAAGCTGGTAAGGTCTGAAAGCCCAGGGCACTTTTGACATGCCCTGGGCCCATGGCACTTTTGACATGAAGAAAATTAGTGCCTTAAACATTTTGGAAAATGTAAAAGCAGAGATCTTTTACACTGCCCCAGTGACTTTATTTTTTGAAAAAGGGCAGTATTGCAATATTAAGAATGTATGCTCTTTTCTCCATTCATGGCCTGGCTTTCTTTCTTTTGTTTAAGTTCCTAGTCAAGATTAGGTAAGGCAACAGTGTTTCATCACCCATTATTTTCTAACATCAAGAACATGGTCAACATTCAAATCGAGATTTTACAGTATAGACTAGTACCTGAAAGAACCACTCTAAATAACATTAGAGCAACCCCCCTAGGCAGTATCAGAAACCCTGTTCTCCACTGTGATCGTGGAAAGGTCAGCAGCAGCTTTTCTCCTGAGGTCAGATCTCTGGGAGAGGGTGGGAGGAACACAGGGCAGGGAGAAAGGAGATTTCTGCTTCACTGGTAGAGGCCAAAAACTTCTGCAGACCTAAAGTCTTTTGCAAGGCAGGTTTTTAAGCACTTGGAATGTAGTTCTTGAAGGAACACTATATGTGTGATCATTTTTCTTGTTTAATAAATGTTTTATATGTTATATTTAGTGGGTTATTTCTCACCTTGTGAAAAAGATACACATGTATGAATGAACACCTGCAGCTTTTGTGTTCTTTTCACTAAAGCAATCCAGATTTGTCCATTTGACACAGTAACTTCTTGTTTATACGAAGGACCCTAGTATAATATTTAAAGTTTATTTGGTGTTCTGAGTAACAGCTGCTGTGGCTATGTTGGTACGGCAGAATACTTTAACAACCTGTGAAGAACTCTACACTTCTCAAAATTTCCAGTTATGAAGAAGATATCAAATGGAGTAATTAAATAAAAGTCATCAAACAGAACCCATGTAAAGCTAATGCTAAGAGATTGAACCAAAATGCAAGGAAAGGAGAGAAAGCATTCACCCCATAGCTTAGTAGCCAATATTTCTATTTATGGCAGGGGTGTCAAACTTGTAGGTAAAAACTGGAGGGCCATAACTCATCAGCTCCAGCCAAGTTAGGAAACGCTGAGAGAAGCTGTAGACCAAAATACTGGAGGGCTACAAGGAGGCCATGTCCAGTTTATAGCGAGCACTCACCTGCTTTACAGCAGTAGAATGTTCCAGTCAAGTTGGTTTCAATGACCGCATTCCAGCCTTTTGAGCTGATTGCTTCTGCTGGGCTAGGAAATTGGCCTCCTCCATTGTTGACCAAGAAATCTATCCTACCATAAAGCTTCAGTGTTGATTTCACCAGGGCCTCTACCTGCAACAAGAAAACAGTTGGGTTTTCAAGACCATGTGGAGTAGCCTTTAGCAGCAGTCATTTTCACTTGCTGGTTTTCTTTCACACATTTGTCCAAAAATATAATTGTTGGTAGTAACAGCCCCCTAACATAACAGCAAGAACTTATATTCCTGACTGTGCCTGCTTATATAATCCTGTGTAATGAATAAAAATAGCTGAAAGAAACATTTTCTCCCAGCATCACAAGGACTGTCATAATTGTTTACCCTTTGGGACAGCCGCTCCTCATCAATCAGTAGGCAAGGCCAACATCATGCTGTTTTTTTCCAGAGAAAGGAGTATCCCTAGTTCCCAGACCAGCCCTGCTTACTGGAAGTACAACAGGGCTTCCAATCTTATCTTGCTTTCCAAGAAAGATGGAGATGTGAGAGCTGTGTTGAATTTTAAATGGCTGAACAAATTCATTCAAAAGAAGTACTTCAAAATGGAAACTATGAAGTCTGCTGGTTCCCTTGACCAAAGATGACTTCTTTATGTCAACAGGTATATCAGGCTTCCAATATATCATTGGGAAAAAAATGTCTAACCATTCCAAATGCTGCCAATGCAGAGCAATGTCCTTCAGGTTGTTGTCAGTCTCACAGGCATTTACCAAAATTCTAGCACTCAGTTGAGACAGAGGTGGATTCACCTGTATCCCTATTTAGATGACATACCAGCCCAGTCTACAAACACAAACAAAGGGATCAAGGATGTTCAGATTATTCTGGATTGCCTCCAAGTGCACAGCTTCATTCAAAACATGCAGAAAACCTTGTTGAAACCAAGTCAGTGCCTGGTATACCTGGAAGTGATCTTCTGGATACAAAAATGTAAGGACAAACAAAGTTCTTCAGATGGTGGCAGAGGCAACACACACAGGATATATGGATCTGATGTCCCTATCAGCTTCTAGGCTTGATGGTTTTGTGCCAGGAGTTGGTCAGTTGGTCACTTCCAGACTTGATCACTGCAGCACCTACTTTGCCCTCTGAGGTTCATACAGCATATCAAGTTCACTTCATGACAGAGTTTCCCACAATGATTCAGCTGGTGTTACAGTGAGGCCTGGCCTTCCAGACTGGGATTTGGAATGTTGTCAGCAAATCCTGACAGATGTGGCATTACCACAGATGCCAGTCGATTCTGTTGAGGAGCCCACATGGGATCCCGGATGACTCATGACACCTGTTCAGTGATGAAAGGGGGGGAAAGCAAAAAAAAAAAAAAAAAAAAGCACTGCTAGCAGTGAAAGCCAGTTCCAGAATGCTGTTTTAGAATTTGACAAGATGCAGGATGTCCATTCTGAGAATAGATGGCATAGCTGCAAAAGCATTCATGTGCAGACAAGATACCACAAGGACCCCGAGGGTGTGGAATGGGCTTCCACAGGAGGTGGTTGAGGCCCCATCAGTGAGGGTGTTCAAGAATAGGCTAGACATGCGCATGGTAGGCAGGTTGTGAGTGGAGCCAGCTAGAGCCTGGGGTCAGACTAGGTAGCCCAAGAGACCCCTTCTGACTCGCGCTGTTTCTATGTTTCTACAAGACTGGAGATGTTACACCTAGAAACGTGCAATAATGACCTGGGCGGAAATGAATCTGGCCTGACTCAGAGCCAAACACAAGAATCCAGCTACATTGCCAATTAGCTCAGCTGTGAAGAGAGGGTGGAAATATATCTGCTTGCTTGGCCACAGAATGCAGCCCCCTTTGGTTGATGACAAAGGGTCATTTCCACAAGCCACTTGGCCTCCAGGTCGTCTATAAGGCTTTCTGCCTCTATCATTGCTGCCAAGGGCCCTCCAAAGAATCAGGGACCACTGACACAACCTCAGCCTCCATGTTATGGAGGCTGAGTGGCAATGGTTAATCGATTGTGAAATTGAAGTGGTGCTGACAGTTACTTTGGACATATTCTAACACCTGGAAGATTGATGTTTGTACCTTGGTGTAAGAATGAGGGAAGGATCCATAAACTGGGCCAGGTTCAGGATAACCTCGATTTCTTCAAAATTGATCTATCAAAACATTTGTGCACTACCATACTAAAATATCAGACCACAGTCCTGAATAGTGTCAAGGGTTGTTCTCCTGTTGATTCTTGAAAGGGGCAAGACTGTTGTACCCTCTCCCAGCCATCGGTTTTCTTCAACAAATTTAAATTGGGTACTTATTGCACTAATTGGATCCCTCTTTGAGCCTATGGTAGCATTCTTACCTTAAATACTATTTTAGTAGTTTTTTCATCTGCTCACAGGATATCAGAACTGGGGGTACTATCGTCTCACCTGCAATTATATGTGTTCCACAATAATAAAGTGGAACACGCAAAATAATCGTTTTGCTCTGATCTATCATTTCTTCCCAGGATTAATTTGGTGTTCACAGGTTTTAGGCAGTGGTCCTACCATCTTTCTACCCTAAATCAAAGCACCAGCAACAGAAAAAATGGCATGTGCTTAATTTCAGAAGGGCTCTCTGTTTCTACTAAAGCCTTGTTCATGTCCTTCATGGAGGCATTCCAAGAAAAAGGGGGCCCAAATGGCTTAGAGAGTCCATTCAACTGGTACACAGTAGTCTTGAAAAACAACTTCCCCCAGGGATGACTGCTCACTCTGTCCAGGAAGCAACCACATCTTCTGCATTCTGGGGTAGGTCCTCCATAGAAGAGATTTGTAGGGCTGCAACATTCTCTGAACACTATAAAGTGTACAAATACTCTTCTGCTGATACCGCTATAGCAGGATGGTGTTGGAACAGGTTGTACAGATTTGAGATTACCTAACTAGTTTCCCACTCAAGGATGGCAGTGCTTTTGTACATTACTAAGGATAAAGAATTATGAATGTCCTTCATGAATTGTAGAGAATAGGAAATTCATTTCCAAAACTCATTGAGCATTCATTTCCCTATTCAGCCCAGTCACTGGCATGAGGAGCAGGTGATATGCAAATTTGAGACAAACGTCCCATTTTTGTTAAACAATTGCTCTGTTGTGTTAATGTGTTTCAAAACTCACATTAACTGGCATGTTGCCAAGAATTATATTACCGTATCATGTATTCCTATTTTTTGAAGGTGGTAGGGGGTTTATGCTTTTGCAGTACTGGTCTGGAGACCAGGGATGCTTCCTTCCACTGGAAGAGATGATAAAACATTGCCTTTGCCTACTGATGGAAGCAGAGGGATTATCCCAAAGGAATTATGAATGCTCTCCAGAAGTCCTGGAAACAAGAATTTATAGCAAGAATTTCCTTCTTTCTAATTACACTTGCAGCTTTTATGTGAAAATGTAACTAAAGGAAATCTGGATGCTATTCCAGAATATGAAGTCTTGCCTGAATAATTCAAGAGCAGGCATGGAAAATAGATTTAAGAAAATGCTAGCATACTCTTAGCAACTGCATTCCTACCCCTGCCCCATCTTCTGTTGACAATGAAGTAGTCTTATGCTAGAAGGAAAACAAAAAAAAGTGAATGGATTTCTGTACATATACCTTTTATGTGCACTACCTTGGCAACAGATTCATTCTTTCCTTCCCATCTCTTTTCCTCATCAGTCTTGTCTTTCATATTCTCACTGTTGGGAATCTGGATTTTGCTCTCTACTGTTTCTGGCTGCATAGGAGTTAATTATTTAAGACTATATCAGCTTTCTGCAGACTCCTCTCTGCCTTGCATTAAAGAGCTGCAAACCTTTTGCTTCCTTTTCCAATAAAAAAACCCCCAGAGAGTGAACTTTTCCTAAGCTGGTACAAATCCTTTTGCAAACAGACCTCCTTCCAGGACAAACTCCAGAAACCGTTCTACAACTGTATTAAATCTGCCATAGGTTTGTGTTAAAAACTAAGCAATATCTTGTACAGGGAAGAACCTGTAACAGGTGTAAATACTGTGGCAGAATCAGCCTCTTTATGCTAACTTGTTTCTAATAAAAAAGCCAACTTCCAAATCATCACACGGCTTAAATGACTGCAGCTTTATAGTTATTCATTTGGAATGAGTGCAGTTTCAAATGTATGCAAATACTAGTTAAACCAATTGTACAGACAGCCAAATACCTGAAACAATAGCTTGGAATGGAAGAAAGATATTCAGTTTATGAGGCTGAATGCCACCCTACATCTGATGGATATTCTTAAATCCCCATGGAATGTGTGTACTGCAGCTGGCAATACTTTTTGAAATTATATGGGGCAGCAGGGTGGAAGGAAGTCATTTTGTGAAAGAAAGCCAAACTGATTTCCTGGATGAGAAATTTTCCTTCTTGGAGAAGGCAGTTTTGACTACCAACTTATGCACTAAGTGCATGCCAACCGTGGGAGTAAGTCCCACTTAGTTCAGTGGCATTTACTGCTGAATAGTCATGTATAGGATAATAGAATTGCAGCATTAGAACTTTATCATCCAGGTTTCTTCTACTGTGGATTCTAAGTTTTCAACCATAATGTTTGGCTTTCCTGAACATGTGCTGCATATATAATCCCTTAATTATTATGAGAAAATATGAAGGGATAGTCCTTCCTAATTTTTGTCTCCTAACCTTGGATTTAATTACATACTATTATTGTACACAGAGGCTGCATTTAGATATCATTGTTAATAGATCTACTTTCCAGTGAAAACAAGACATCCCCTTGTAAGCCCCCATCACTATACACATGAGAAAGTTAGCAGAAATAACCAGTACTCACCTTAAGGCACAACACCTTTAGATTTAAGCACTGTCTGGGTCAGAAGTTTGATTTCTAGAGTTTCCTCATTTTATTAATCTTTGCTCTTTTATTGTTGCATGGGATTTTAGTGCATACGCTGCTGCAGGAGAGCCTTTCCTTTAAGGTGGCCTAGATATATTTTAATTAAAGCAATTAATTGATTAATTAATTCCAGGTCCTGGAAACCTACAGGAGGGTGCTCCCATTCAGATGCCTGTTTCCAGACATATCAGGCTGGCCAATGTTGGAAGCAGAATACTACCAGAATGAGTTCTTTTATAACTTTATCACTTACCCAATCTAATTCTCCCTAGATTTTTGACTAAACTCCCCTTTAGTCCAGGCCTGCATGATCAATGGTCTGAGTTTCTCCAGAACTTCAGAAGGGCACCAGGATGGAGAAGACTGTCTTATCAGACATATGGCTTAATCAGTGGAGAGCCAGTGCTGTGTAGAGGTCTTGGTCTAGGACTTCAGAAACCTAAGTTCTACTCCCCAGTTGTCCATCAAAGTCATCAAACTGGTCATCAGTGAGTTACTCTGGGTCATTACTGACCCATACCCCAACCTATCTCCTATAAAGAAAGGCACAATATATATTCTATTTATAAATAAGTCAGTGGTGCTTTATAGCTTGATATAGATTTTGTTCAAAAGGTCTATAGTCCTCTAAATGCACAAAGCATGATACAATGCCAGCTGTTAGTAATCACAGGGAGCTTATCCTGCCTACAGCTGTACCATCCAGATAAGCCCCAGGAGGGAAAGCTTAAAAGAACTGAGATCATCTTCCCATGTGTGACAGCATCCACTAGCCCCATGCTACCTTTTCTTAGGAAAGATTATGGAAACTGGTTGGACTGGCTACAATCAACAAGCTAGTCCATGTAGAACAGCAAAGAGCAACAGAAACTATAATGCAGTATCACTGTCTTCTTAACAAAAGAATCTGGCAGGCTGTGCAGTGCTTGGCAGCCTGGTGCCAAAGAAGCAGAATTATTTATGGCACACTGGTGAGAAAGAAAGCTTTGTTAGAAGCAAGGAGGCCCCTGAGGGTATAGATGAAGACTTTGCAACTGCCATTCAATAATTTATTCCCTAGGTGCCTCTCATGAATCAGCTGGTGCAGATCACTCCAGAACACAGACTATAGAAAAGTTCCAGAAGTCCAGCTTTTCTATAGCTTGTCCATATAGTGTTAAAAACAAAATCAGTCTATTACACAACATGTAAACAAACAAATGTCTGCACTTTGATCTCAGAGGAAAGGGGGAAAGCTAGCCAAATTTTGAAAGACCATCAGGTGATCTGAAAAACCAGAATTCACAAATTAGGAAAACAACATGTCACATACTAAAGTAAGGAATATAGCATGGTAATGTCAAACTTTAGATATTTATTAGTGGATATGATAGACAAATAATTCCAGATATATCCCTGGTTTCAGATAGACAGCACTCCTAATTCTTCATATTTCAATGATGGGCAACCTGTGGACCACCAGATTCTTTGGTCCACACTTCCATGAACCCTAGCCAGCAGTCAATATAAGAGTGTATGCAAGTTGTAGGCCAAATATTTGTAGAGCACCAGGTTGTGCACACCTCATATAATTAATAAGTTTTCATTGACAAAGGATAGTTCCCCCTGCCCTGAAAAAAGTGAGGTTATGTTCCAGTTAAATAACTAAGTGAACGACAAAATATTCTCCAGTGAGCTGATTATCTAGTTATCCACTGTACAGATCAGCACAAGAATAGATTTTTACCTCCTCCTCTTTGCGAATGTTGCACTGTATAGGGGTCACCTGGGCAGAATTTGTTTGAGGAATTTTGTCAGCCAGTTCTTTTGCTGCAGCACTTAATCGGTCAAATTTGCGAGAGGCAATGACAACATTGCATCCTGTCCAAAAATAAAACACAGAAGTGGTTTAGACATTCATAATAACTACATGAGGCTTTGTGCAAGATCAGCAAGATGACTTCATGAAGTGGCACTGTGTAGAGAGTGGGAAAACCATCCCCTATGTCACTTTCTGGATTATCATCTAAAGGTTACTATCATTTGATATTCAGCTTGCAAATTATACTATCTCCACTTCTAGACATAAAAACAATATTATTTATTTATTATTACATTTCAATATTTCCCAGCAGTCAAAGCTCTCCACAGACTGCTTCACAGCAATTTCACTTATAGTTCAAACACAGGATCCAGATATTGTGCATATATCCAGCTTATTTTCTTTCTGCCAGTCCCTTTCATTACTGTTCAAAGTCCAGTAAGAGCTTAAATATGGTGTAAAAAGAACCAAAGTTCACAGTCTGCCTTGTTGGAGCTAGCATAAAGATTAACTAATTATAAGATGAATGAACAATTCCACAGAGAGTGACCATCTGGGGAACTCTGTATTATCAGATTTGCCTCTCAAGCCTGACTTCCAGTTCCTCTGCAGTAGAGCTATATCATATTGTAGAGTTGTACAAGGAAAGAGTATGCAAAGGCTGTCTGCAGGTAAAGGTAGCTGAAGTTGCCTTCTCTCCCCACTGCATCAGTGGCCCAGATGGAGCACAGATATGAAATAATGCTTGTGTGCACTGCCATTCTGGTGGTGTAGCAGTTTTTGCCAACCTGCAACTCTCCAGATGTTTTAGACTGCAACTCCCATCAGTACAGCCCAGCATGGTCAATGGTCAGGAATGCTGGGACTTGTGAACCAAAGTATCCACCAAACACCATGTTGGGGAAGGTTGTTGTAGAGTGTAAGACAGAAAGAAAACAGGAGAGCATTGGCAGTGTCTGAAAACAGGATGCCTAAGAAGTTATTTCTTGGGTGAACACTTCAGAGATGTGTGCATATCCCACACTAAAGCAAGAGCACGCCTCAGAACATTTAATCAGAGACGTAAATCTCAACCAAAAGGTGTGAATTCAGTGATCCATTCTTTACACTGTGGTGACTTGTGGCTCCAATCCAGCTTTAAGAACTGGGCAATTATTCAACAGCCATGAAATAGCAGCCAAGGAAAGTATTGTTATAGGAAGAAAAACTGTCTTGCTCCTTCAATTTTTTAAAAATTAGATGTTAGCACTTGAGCTAGAAAAAAATGTGTGTGGGTGTGTGCGTGGAAGGATAACTATGTCCTAAGAAGAAGAGTTATGCAGGTATCCTGGCATGATTCTCTGTTCTGAGAGGACAAGCTATACCTAAGCCCCAAACAGTAGAACATAGATTAATCTTTCCTCCATTCCTTATAGAACTGGTTTTGGCTCAAAGCACAGCAAAACCACTAACTTAATCAGAAATACCAAAGGAACTGATAGAGAGGGGATACACTTCTGTAATGTGGACAAAGGTGATATGGCTTCACCACTCCTAAAAATATATTTGCCGGTAGGCCAAGCAATACCAGAGGTTGTCTGTAATATACAGGCAAGTCTCCATTGAGTTACAGTATCTTGTATATAGAATAAAATGAGTATAGGCAGCTGGGAAAATAGAATTAAGAGTTGTTTCAATGCTTAGGCTCCCTTTACTGAAATAATGGTACAGTTTTTCCCAACCTGGTATCCTAAAACATCTGGGGCTACAGCTCCTAGCATCCCCAGCCAAACCTAAAATACCTGGGAAAGTATATATGCAATCTGTTAGGATGTTCCATATGCAGCCCTGAAATTAAGAGCAACATTTATTTAAGATTTTTGTATTCTGTCCCAGTTACTAAAAAGTCTCTGGGCAGCTTACAGAGAGTGAACCAAAAAAACCCAGAACCCATAACAATGACAAAACACATCTTTTATTTAAAAAAAAAAGTACACTGCATCTAAAATAAAAACAAAAACAATAAAACCAATTAATTATTAAAATACTGGGAAAATAAAAAGGTATTTGTCTGGCGCCGTAAGGAATAGAGCAACGGCACCAGGTGAACCTCCCTGGGGAACGTATTCCATAGTTGGGGTGCAACTGCTGAAAAGGCCCCTCTCTGAGTAACTGCCCTCCAGATTGCCTTCAAAGAGGGTTCCCGAAGGGCTTCTGCCTCTGATCTCAAGGGGCAGCACATTTGCCGGCACATTTACCATTCACTGTGTAGTTTACACATTTCCAGAATGCCACTCCTTAGATTAAGCTTCTGTCATAATCTAGGTCAGCCTTGTCCACCACATACTAGCCAGGGATGTGAGGAACTGGCCTCATCTGGAGTGCATTAGATGGGGAACGTCTAGTCATGGCAGTAATGGTGAAGGTGCAGGAGTCAAACACAGCTGAATGTGCACCAAATTGTTCAGGGGGAATGAAGCACAATTCTGTGAAGTTGCCCTACAGGATGGTTAAAATATTTTGCCGTGAGGCTCTTTATGACATTCACCCACACACTTTCTGTGGAGGCTGCTCCTTCTCAATTCCTCAGCACACCCCTGGCCTCTCTCTTCACGGAGGCAAATCCTACTCCCATTACTTCTATCTGTCACAGGGAACGCTTTTTTCCCTCCAGACCTGAAGTACTCGTAATTCCTTAGTCCAGAGGGATCCCTTTGTCCGTCACTGGAAGACTAGTTAGTTCCCGTGCCTGTTGCGATGTCTTCATGCCTACTCGATATCCAAGAGGTAACGTCACCCCAGGCCCAGTTTGCTCTACGGTGGAGCAAAGGCTGCACCTGTTGAACGCCTGCCTGTCCTGTCAAAGCCCCACGGAGCACGGCTAGGAACAAAGTGACAGGAGGCAGCCCTAGTTTTACTAGCAGCAAAAGCAGCTGTTCCACCACAGCCCTTCGCCGCCTCCGCATTCCCACAGCTACACCCCCTCCCATTCCAGGCATCTTTCCCCCACCGAGCTGCAGCAGGTCGGCGGTGATGGCCTTGCCGATGCCCGTGCCGCCGCCGGTCACGATGGCCACGCAGCTGCGAAAGAGCCCATCCACCAGAAAGCGAACTCTGTTGCTGCCGCAAATCGCTGCCGCCATCTTAATCCCGGCTCCGAGGTCTCGCCAACGCCGTCAGTGGCCTCCAAGGGCTCTGACCCCCTCGACACACGGGCCTGTAGCCCCGCCCCGCCTCTGAAGTAAAGCACCAGCGGAGCAGAAGTGGGAGGCGCCTGTGGCAGCGGCTGCCGCCAGCGCCGCCGCCGCCGCAATACCGGGGCCGGTAGCAGCCGCGCTCCCGTTCCCTTTCGCAGCCCAGGGGGCGGAACGACGCCATCCTAGTGTAGCCCAATAGGATGCGGATAGGGCTCTTTCTTCTCCTATTGCATCAGAGAGAAGAGGTGGGGGTCGCCAGGGGGCAGTATTATCGCCCCCTCCCTTCCCCCCACAACACAAAAGGTCTGTCCCTGCCTGGTTCCTCTTCCTCGCCCTGCGTTCGAGGGAGGAGTTGAAGGCAGCACAATTACTCTCCCCAGTCCCCAGCTGCACACCTCAGAGAATCCCGCGCGGAGGTCCCCTCCTCCTCTTCTCCTCCGGGGGGGGTGGGTCTCACTAGCCCAGGGGGAGGAAGGAAGCGGCGGGGTGGCGCTGGATCGCTCATCGCGCTGGATCAAACATAAATCGCGCTGCAAGCCCGGGAAGCGCAGGTATTGCGCTGAACGTCACCCACCACCGCCTCCGCAACTCCAGGGACAAAAACGGGAGGGTCCCGCAGTGGAGCGATGCAGAGACCCGATAGTCTGACGGATGGTCAGCTCAAACTGTCGGGATCTGGACCCACCCCCTTTCTCTCTTTGAAGAGCATCCCTCTGGCGTCTCTCGGTGCTTCATCTCCTTCACCGACGATCCGTTTGGATGAGGAGGGAGAAAAGGCCCTAGATGTCTGTCTGCAATGACCTTACTGAACTAAGGCGGGCGTAGAAGAGGCAGCGGCGATCGTGGTAGTGACATTCACGCCCCATCTCCCCACCCACGTCGCAAGCCAAAGTGGCGAAAGAACAGGGAACTCATCCATCCTTGGTGGCCCCGATGCAACCCCAAGGTGTGTATCAGGGCAGAGCCAGCCGCAGGCCTCGCTGATCTTGCAGGAGCAGGTAAGCGCGGGTTTAATTGCATGGATTTTAAATTTTTCAGCATGGGTGGCCGCATGTTCTTTCTTCTTCTAATTACAGCAGGTGCAAACCAGATGTCTCCGTTCCATGCCCACACTCCTTTGTAAATAGAGCTGTGGTCTGAAAATTCATGCAAGGACTGCCAATTCTAGGCAACTGTGTCCAGGTAATTCCTACTGACAAAGATCCCATTAGAACTAATTCTTCTGATGAACTTAATTCCTTTTCCATGATGTTCTCAAGAAGCAGATGCTCCCTACTCAAGCAATTCATGGAGGTGATTCGGAAGCTTAAGGTTTGTTCCAAATCTCTCAACCGAGGACATATTTGGAATATGTGAATATTAGTTACCAAAGTGTGTCCCCGAGCCCCAAACTGGGGCATCCCCTGATTATTTGAAGAATCCTCTGCAAGGAAAGAGAACTACACCCCCAACTTTGCTTGCAAGCAAACTCCTGTGTGGGGAACCTCATGTAGGTCTGGGTCTGCTAAAGTAGGTCTGGATTTTAAAGCGGAGTGGGGGAACTTTGTGTGGCAGCAAATGTCTTCCCTCGTGCATATACCCAGAAGCCCATTGTTGACAATTAAACAAAGGGAATTTATTACTATGTTCGGTTGGATCACTCTAACAGGAAACTGTCTGCAAATTGAAATGCTCTCCCAGGCTTTAGTCTCCTAATTGAGAAGCTGTTAATCCAAATGCTGTTTTCTAGCAGCAGCTTCTGGAAAGCAGAGGTGGTCTTTCTATGATTCAACCACATGAACTCATTTTCTTGAGAAAGAGACATGTGATTGCCACCTACCCACCCACCTTTGTTTCTGGATTAGATAGCCTGAAAATATATACACATGTAAGTGGGACTAAGTTCCACTGAATTCCCTGGAACTTATATTTGCATAAACCTGCATAGGATGGCACTGTTAGGCTACAAGGTTATGCACATTTATCTGGGAGTAAGCTTCTTTAGACACAGTGTGACTTCTAAATAAATATATATAAGATGGTGATATTAAAGGTGCAAAAAGAATGGAATGTTTGCCACAGGAAAAGCAAGCATTCCTTGTGTGCATTATTGGAAATAAATACTTTTAACATGTGAGTTCATAATTAGTATGCCAGTGGTACCTCCACCCAGGACACAGAGAGCTGTCAAGCTAATTCTACATCCCATATAGTTATCTCAGAGTAAAAATTTGTGTTGTGTGATGGAACAAACATGGGATATTTACATGGGTAAATGCTTTATCTTTGTACTATCATGTCTGTTCAGAGCCAAGTAGACCCCAATGTGTACAAACAACCCAGGTATGTAGAAGATTGGTTCCTATATAAGTAAAAGGGCATTCCATTGTGCTAAAATAATAACTCTCTTATAATAGGCCTATAATGATGTTGTTTGTCATCTTCCTTCCCAATATCATCACCTCTTTAGGCTTGTGAAGCACAGCTTAGTCCAACTCACTAGCCCAGAGCACAATTCTGGGCTAGTAAGATGAACATTTGCACACATTACCACTCCATACCAAAATCTCTGCCAGATCTACCCTTCATACACCTTTTGGTGGGTGCTGTTTGCCTTTGCCTTTTGGAGAGGAAGACATTTTAAAGACATATTTCTCTAAAAATTGGCTGTAGATTTTCACAAGTCTCTCTGAACTTTTCAAGAGTAGCAATAAGTCACTGTGGCTAGAAGCCCTTAAAGTGGTTATATGAAGGGCCCAATTTTAAAGATGACAGGATAGAAGTAGATCTTGTTGAATACAGTGGGACTATCATCTGTATAAGTATACTTCACATGGGACTACTAGTTCCACTGAAATCAATGGAACAGCAGGTTTAAGTGCAGTTTGCTTGCCCAAGTGACTTATAGATTCCAGCCTCGTATTTTCAATCACACTCCTAGAAGTGTTGTCCTAATGGAACCCTGTTGAATTAACCACCAGCCTGAATCATCCATATGAGCTCTAATGTCTTCTGACAACACAATCCTATGCATGATTACACAGGAAAAAGTCCCATTGATTTCAGTGGGCCTTGCTCTCAGGTTTTAAGATTATAGCCTAAAACAGCACTTCTTTTTATGGTATGCTTTCCTTTATGTACACTCAGAATTTATTCTTATTCTTTATAAGCATGTGTAGGGTTCTTGATTGAAATGCAGGTTCTGAAGAACTGGAATAGGAACAGAACAGCTCAAAGAATCAGTAAGACCTCCCTTGACTCCCCTACTTTTTTTTTTTTTTTGAAGAAAACAGGGATACAAATTAAACAGTTTTAGTCCAATTCTTTGAGGCTTCAAGCCAGCTTGCTTGCTTAACATTTTTGGAGTGGGAATATATTCTGATACTGATTAGCAAAGACCTCACCAACCTGGTATCCTTCAGATATTTTGGATTTCCGCTTTCAGCCCTATCCAGCATAGCCAGTCATGAAGAATGTTAGGTGTTTTAGTCCAAAATCAGGCTGGGGAAGTCTGGGCCAAAAAATAACCATTAGTAGGAATATTTTACTTCAAACATAATTAGAAAGATAGAAAAATTGATAGTTCTGCATTTTTGTCTGTTACCTATAAGGGTATTCACTTCCACAGAAATGGACACCAGACAATTAGCCAGGTTAGACTGTAGGAGTAAAACATACAGAAACAATTGAGACACCTTGGAGACTGCTCAGTTGACCCATGGCAGTGGGTTTTGTAGGGGCCAGGAACATTTGGGTATGTAAACCTATCATATTTTCACTAAACTGAGTTATTGAGTGCTGTGGTCTCCACAGAACTAGACAGCAAGTGTGGAAAAGCAGCCTGGTCAGATTGTCAGGTTGCCATGCAGAGGCTCCCCCATATCCTTTAAATCTGGTTCTGCCTTGGGATAGGAACATCATGTCTATTCTCACCTGAGTGCTCCTCCCTTGGTCCTTCTCTGCCTCCTTTCCTGCCTGTTTCTTGCACAACTGAATCCTCAGGTAGGGAAAGGGCAGCTGAAAGGATTAAGGAAGAATTCAGGCAAGCTTAATGTTAGTGCTCATATCCTAAGGCAGATGTAAAGATACAGGGGGAACGTCCAGTTGGCAATGTGGCAACCCAACATAGCTGCCTTCTTAACTTTGATCTCTAATTCTCCGGAAGCAGAAGAAGCAACTGCTCACTTCTGATTATGAAAAAAAAACAAAAACAAAAAACCAGCTGCTGGAACAAGAGGCACTATAATGTCCTTGTTGTTTAACTGACACAATTAAAGGAGACAGGCATGTATAGCCTCTAATCATGCTGTATTTGGGAAATGTTGCTGGTTCTTTGTCCACTTAAGATATAGGCAGATTTGACTGGTAGTTGCTAAAGCATTACTGTGCATTTGGGTGTGGCTTCTGCCTATGCAGGAGCAAGTGCTGCATGTGGTGAAACATGTTAGATGACTCAGTAAACAAATAAGTGCATACAAAGGCTCACAGATGACCCCCAACTCAGCAAGAGTCATTCAGGAATTTAGCACTTTCATATTCCCCACACCCAGAAACCACCCTTCTATGCTATCCACCTTTTTTGATTCCATATTCCTTTAGGATTTGTTGTGCTTTGTTATGATAGAGAAATACCCATTTATTGCCTTTGGCTGCCCTACATATCTCAGATGGTCCACATGACACAGTTCATTAATCCCAGGAAAAATGCTAAATCTGGGCTAGAAGAAATTGGTCTTCATCATTCAGAGTGCCAGATCTGTCTGCAACTCCCTTTGCTCAAGTATAAATGATAAAAATGTGCTTTTAAAGATTAAAGGCATTAATTCAGGAATTATAGCGACCCTCCTACTTTCAGTTAATAATTATTTTAAAAAAATAATCTTTTACTATGTAGCAGCATAGGATTGGCCAAAGGAATAATTTAATTTCCCATTCCCTTGCTTTTGGAGACCTATATTTAGCTGCACTTGACAGTTTTGGAAGGAGAGAGGTCACACATGCTCAGACCTTAATTGGAAGATTCAGCGTTTACTGTTTCCTAGCTGAATGCATAAATTGACTTTGTTGGAAATGTATGGCAATTGGGGTGTTGAATGTTTGATCTGTGGTCCTTGTTCTGCTAGAGCTTATCCATGATTATCATAAGTTGATGCTGCCGTCATTGTACGGTAAACATACAAGTGGTAAGCACAGTATAGCAGGCATGTGTGGTGAGCCAGTGTGGTGTAGTGGTTAAGAGCATGGGACTGGGACTCGGACGGTTCTAGTCCCCGCTCGGCCATGGAGCCCACTGGGTGATTTTGGGCCAGTCACAGACTCTCAGCCCAACCTACCTCACAGGGTTGTTGTGGGGATAAGATGGAGGAGGAGATATAAGCTGCCTTGAGCCCTTTGTAGGAAAAAGGCAGGCTATAAATCCATAAATAAACAAACAAATAAGTGTGACTTTGATGGCCCCAAGCACTGAAAAGTGATGCTGGTTCAGTGATTTCATGAGCTCAGGCACGACCGTGGGCAAGGCCGCACACAGGCACTTTCTCTGTTTCTTGCAAGTATGTGCCCACCAACCATCCTGATATAGCTTGGTCTTTCCTCTGGGAAAAGTTTCTGGTGGAAGAAGTAGAAAGTGCAGGCAGCATGGAAAGTGATTCAGGGAGAATTCAGCAGCAGGGGCGGCAGCAGCAGCAGCAGAGGGGAAGACAAGCCCTCAAGGGGGGCAAAATGAAAGTGAGGCACAAGCTTGCATTCCTGTAATTCACAAAAGCAAGCTTCTCAAAGTGAATTTGAAACCCTTTTGTGTTCTTTGCCTAAAAGAACTTTTATGGGTTTCCCACTTGTCCTTTTGAAGTGGGTGATGGTTAGAGGAGGAGGAAATGTAGCCTTCAGTGTACATTTGACAAAACAAGGCCACTGTATTCTGTGTTGAATAAAATGTTGCGAACTACTTAAATCTGGGTGCTTCCCATGTCATCACTATCATTATGCAGTTGCCTTTACTTAATCAAATGGCAGTGCATTTATTACACAGTTACTTTCTCCAGTTGAAGTAATCTGTGTACTTTGTCCTTCGCTAACAAAAAATATCCTGTAAAAATATTAAAATGTATCAGCCACCTATTTTTCCCAGTATTACGTGAATGTTTCTTCTCTTTCTGCAGTGTTTATTCAAGTGTTTCCTGCTCCCCAGCCAGAAACAAATCATCTTCTTCAGCCTCACTCAAGTGGCCTTTTACGGTCTCATGACTCTAGGCTAGGATGCTTGGTCTACCACACCCATCGTCCCTGAGTGTGATGGCTGAGCTGATGAGACACATCTAGTGGGCACCAAGTTGGGGAAGGCTGCTGCAGCACTTTTTCCAAGCAACTGTACATGGTATGATAGCTGGGCCATGGCCTTTTATGGGAGAAGAATTGGAAGACCTCTCTTTTCTTTAGCATCTCACACTTCACTATTGGAGCACCTACAGTAAGAGTGCTTCTCCCCTCCATGTGCATCGGTGGGGACTTTAGGAGTGGCTGCTTTGGAATCCCAATTTTTAACCCATCTGTTAGTTAAATTAGGGTCTTGATATGACTTGGGCCAAACAACAGGTATCAAGCTGAGAAGCCAATAATTATTTTTATTTCATTTGTAATAGTCATATCCCACTTAATGTAATAAACCTAAGCATTTTCTTACAGAATGCAGTAAAAACCACTGAGAAGACATTTTCTTGATGTTCCATGGTGACATTTTGTTGGTTGTGCAGTGGCTAACAAGGCCTTCTCTAAAGATTTCAAAATGTGATGGGGTGTATACAGAAGACAATCTAGCTGGCATCCTTTGAGGGTTGGGTCCCCCCCTTATTTGTTTCACGCAACAGACAGTCTGTTTGCAAAACAGCTCTTTATTTCCAATTCACAGCTAATATACTATAGCCAAGGTAAGTCTCTGGGCATGAATAAAGTGATTTGTTGAACCCAACTAGAAACTACTTTTGACAACCCTCCTTTTCTGGAACCCTAACCCTCTACTCAAGCCCTCTAATTGGGTAGCCCTTCTAACCCGATGCTGGTTAGAAGTCACCAGAGTGGGCACAAGCTCCTCTTTCTCCTCTTCCTTGTCCATCGCCTTCACTTCCATACCCACAGACTGTTCTGTTCCCATAGACTGCCTGAGCACCTGGAGATGGCAGCCTTGAGATAACCTCACCCTCTTCCACCATCTGGATTTCCAGGCTCCCCATTTCCCAGCCATTACAGTCCTCATCTGAAGAGCTGGTGCAATCCTGAACCTGGAAAGCACACTGAAAGTAACTGCCTCGTCTGCTCCCAAAAGCTTCTTGGTCCCAACAACCACACTTATGGAATTTCAGTGAGAGTTCAAGGGAGCGGCAGTTCAAGGAGGAGAACAGAGTGGGCATGACATGAGGTATTCTCTTGGTGCTCCAGTTTCCTTCCTGCCCTCTCCAAGTGCCCCAGTTAGATGACCAAACTGGCCATCCAGCCAAAATGTGGAACTGGAAGACAGGGGAGATAAAGACTGTCTTCATAGCTCTTCTTGCTCTGCATAGGATGCTCATAATACTCCAAGTTTGGGGCTTACAGGCATCTCAGATTGTGCCTTTGGGGCTATAATCTGGTAAATTTAAAGAGATTCTGAAGTAGGTGATAAGTATTTTTTTCCTGTGAACTCTGTAAGTGTAAAAAATAGTATTTGCATATCAAACACGATGTATTGGATGGATGATTAATAACATTGAGTTGTGGATGGTATTGTCCTCAAAGCTAACTATTTTTCACAATGATAAAACTTTGGTATTAAGAACATTTTCCAGTGTTCACAATAGAGGTTAAAATGTAGGGGTCCAGTTCATAAAAAACCCATAATGTAGACTTAGCAGAATGGTTTCAATAATCCTTTGAAGATGACATTTGAATACAGTGTAACTGTGGAAAGCTCTTTTAAAAACTTGGGAGAACCAGCACACTGTTGTCCACTACAGTAACAATAAGACTGTATGTGGAATATAGTTGTGGCTAATGCATCTTCTAATATTAAGGCAACTCACCTTTTAAATCTGCCAAAGTTCATTCGAATGTGCTCACATGTAACCTATAATAACGATCTTGTATTCAATTGGTAGATACAAACTTAGATATTAACATCATGCCATTATTCTGTTGATGTTTGAGCCTTATCAAACCATGAACAAAACTCTTCTTTTATCAGGATATATCTTAACCCAGTCAGCTTTGATGTGGAGCTGAAAAACGTCCTCATTTCTTGGGTCCAACCTAGCTCTAGGTGTAAATCCAGAGTGGAACAGTCTTGACATAGTGCTTTTGCATAAGAGGTTACATTGATACACAAATTAATGACTCTCAGGAACTAGTTTTACGTTTTGAAGGTCAGAGTTAGCACAGCTTTTGAAACATCTAGTTGAACCACGCTTGGATTCTGCTAACAACTCCTCATAGCAGTCCATTACTGTGTTGACAGCACCACTTGGGAGTTATCCGAAGTTCTTCCCTGAAACTCCTGCTCTAGCCACTAATGATAGTTGGGTAATTTTTCAGGGAGAAAGATTTGATGGAATGTGAATTTGCTAACCCTTCCCTTTTGGCAATGTAACTATTTCCAAGGATTCTTCCCCCATCCCTCACCTCTACAGCTGATGAATCTCAGATGGTGTGAAAGTGAAATCTTGGTTTTCAAGTGAAGATCATTCCTCTGCAAATCATCTTAATTGCCACTTTCACACTGAAATCAGCCTTGTATGCTCACGTTTCATTGTTGGTCATTCAAACATGATAATTATTTGTCAATGTTTTGGTAAATATTGACAAATATCTACACTAAATACGCACTAATGAGTTGTCACTTCTCCAGGTCAAGAACCTGTGATGCTGAATAAATCTGTCCACATCTCACACTTTGTGCTGTTAGAAACTAATGCTGAGAATTTCAACAAACTCTACAATTTCAGCAGGAAACCCTGGATATTTCTGCAAACACAGCAGTTGCATTCTGCATAGTAACAGTAGATTTCTTTCTATCTAAAAATTCCATGTGTTTTTTTAACCAACATTCCCTGGGGCTCCCTGCATACAAGCTAATGTCTGTTGCCCGTTAAGCAAGTTCTACCTTTATGATTATTTCCTACATTCTCATTTTCCTCCTCCTACATTTTTGCTTTTTAGATCTTAATTCTCTTCATTTTCTAATACACAGATGAAAATTTGTATAAAGGACTGCATATAAAATAATGTAGGAAGGGTTGTGTGTAAGCCTATACTTTGGCAGTGGTACATTCATTGGAAAAGACAGAATCCTTGTAAACTTTCTGATACATATGCATTTGGATCAAAATATAAATTCCTGTGATCTTTAGGAACACTTCTAGGTATATACACATGAATTTGCATATGCAAATTTTATAATTCCTTATTTCCTGCGGAGGAATTTATCTGTGTAAAAAATAATATAGGTAAAGGACTGAATCCAGACTTGATCCATGCTTCGTGTATACTCATAGAAATCAATGAGTCATAACTAATTTAACTCCCACTGATTTAAATAAGTCTGCTCTAGGTACGACTAACTCTGCATACAACCTACTTATTTAAATGTATGAAGGATGTTACCAGAGAATGTTGGGCTTTTTCCTTGTCGGGTGTACAGAGATGGGACTTCAGCCAATAAATTTTATTTATTTACTTGCGTAAAATGTTTCTAAGCTGCCCTTCATAGAGATGGATTCCAGAGGCATGAATTAAATTAATGATTCCAAAGGCACAAATAAAATTAATCATGCCAACATAAATGGAAAACAATAAAATGTTTATAGCTCCCAGGTACCAGCTGCAGAATCCTTCCATACACATTGTGCTTCTCCCAGTACTTGATATACATATTTTACTGCATGGAAATTCTGCCAGTATAAAGAAAAGGCACAAGGTAGTTGTAAACATTAATAGTATTTATTTCATTTTTATACTGGCCAATAGCTGAAATTTTCTGGGTGGTATATAAAAAACAGATAATCATATATACAAAAAGAGAGAAAATGAATGCAGTGGCAGCCTCTGAAAAGCATACATGGGGAAGTACAGAAGGGGCAAAGTGCCCTTCTGCACAGGTGAACATCATCCTATGTTAGATTCCCAGATGAGAAATAAAAAGTGCATTTCACATGAATACTTATATCCTTAACACGTTTTCTGTAAACTATTAATTTTAACAGTATTAACCTCATGGAGACAAGTCAGCACCATGACCTCACTTTAATTTCCAGCTGATGGGTTTTACCCAATGTGACTGTAACTGCTCTACCCTAACTAGGATTAACGTTGGATACAGCCCAAAGACTCAGTTAAAACTGCATGTGGAAACCTTAACCATAGGGGCCCAGCAAGGCAGGGAGGGGGAGAGATGCACTATTTTTCTAGATATGTGTGGTGTTGCCCCCACTTACCATTCTCTGGTATAGGCTATAAACAAACATCATCCCTGTGCTTTAAACTCCCTTGGGCAGTTTAAAGTACAGGCAGCTCAGAAAACAAACTGCCATTTTCCATAATCATTATATAGGTATTTTAGGCCAAGTGGTGACTCCTTAGTTCAGGGCACAAGACAAGCCTATGCTGTGTACAGGGTTGAATTCATGGCTCCCAGGTTCAACATTTGCCTTCTAATTAGCCACAGTAAAAACATTCTGAGCAATTTTTAAGCTCGTCTTCTTTTTGCCAAAAAGATTAATTTGCTTTCTTTGTGGCCTAAACAAAAGAAGGGCTACATTTGGACCTAAAAGATATTGGGTTGGATCCAGACTTAGTCACAAATAAAGTAGAAATTTCAAATGGATAGAATTTAATTTGGTTATGACTAATTTGAGTCCCACTGATTTCAATCAGTCTAAGGATAAAGAAGGCTGGATGAGTGCCATTGGTTCAAATCCTTGTTTACCAAGTTCCACAGGATGCTCTTTTTATTTTAGCAAATGCATTATGTTCCCTGATTGTTTTCTCTTTTCTCTCTTTTCTAAGGTTAGGAATGGAATGTGTCTATTCAGTGCTGCAAACGGTTGCTACTATTCGAGGCAGCAAATCCTCTTGCAAATCAGTATTAATGGCTCATAAGAACAGAAAAGGCTGATTTATTTACTTATTAAATTGCCAAGATGCCCAGTGAGAGGCTGCAAAGTAACAGTGGGGTGGAGGAGCCAGTGCTAAAGGAAACCAAGGGTGAGATGCAGAGCCCTCACCGCAACTCCCTACGCAGGGCTGTGGCAACTGCAGTGACTTTCGATGGGGAAGCCACCACTGAGAGAAGGAAAAAAAGAAAGAAAGAATCACGTCCAGAATCAATCATTGTTTATCGGTCGGGGAATGAGACCAAGGTGGAAGAAGAACAGGTGGAGGATGATGGCGGTGAGAGGAGTTCAGAAGAAGGCTCCAAGTTCTTGGGACCCCCCACTGGAGATGGTAAATGCTTTGGAATAAGTGGCTGATGGTTTACTTTCTCCTTAAGAGAGTGGGTGGGTTAAGGACGAGGGTTCTATGGCATCTTCATTTTATACTGGGAAGCAATTCTCAAATTAATATTTTATTTTGATCTGTTTTCTTTTTGTCCATCATTTTTATGCTATGTACCCAAAGGTTTTTTCTGCTTCTGTTGTCTAAGAAGTTAATTCTTAGTAGTTGCTATAGAGGTCTGAGTGTTGTTCTGGTCCAACTATATGAAAATCTCAGGAAAAGTAGTTTCAAAAATACTTCAGACTGATCATATGCAGAGTTAAGTGTACCAGGCCTGTCAAGAATAAGGGTTTTAGGTGCACCTAACTCTGCATCAGATTGCACTATTTGGTTTAATTTTTTCTTAGACTAATGCCATTATTGCATACACATTTGCATGCAAGTAAATCCAATTGAACCTAGTAGGACTCATCTCTGAGTAAACATCCATGTTATCAGGAGACGTGATATAGAAAAGCATGCATGTTCTTCATCAAGTGTAGATGTTCAGAGCAAAATTAAAGCAAGCATTTGATGTATGTGGAACTGATGCTGAGCTTGTACTCTTTGGAATAAATAGCAGGTTGTGCTAATTGGATTTCAGATAGCTATGCTCCGCTGGGAGAAAAGACTAATGATCCACATACTGTCTTGTTTGTGAAGTAGAGGTGCTCAGTGTTTAGCACAGTGGAGCACAGCTATTTTTACTTTGTGTGGTGCTGGCTCAGGAGCAGTGTACATGCACACGCACATGCACATGTATGCATGCGCACACGCATACTCAGCGGTGGTGGGGAAAGCACTATCTGTATGAGGATCCGTCTTGTGATGGGATCAAGGCATCTAAGAGATGTATAGGTTGTGAACCCTGATTTAGCAGATAGTCTCTGCTGGATCAGGCTATTTTAGTATCTGTTTAAAACTTCATCATCTGATCTACTGCCTCTAAATTAAGGATGTAAAATTTCCAGAAAATGTGAAACTCTGGGAGGAATTTATTCCCCCATATAAAGTGGAAAATTTGGAGAAAATATGCAATATTCTTTTTTTTAAGTAATCCTTACACAACAAAAATCACTTCAGACTTAAGTTATTGTACATAACTTAGTTTGCCCATAAAATTATAGTTAAAAATAAAAAAATCAAAGTAAACTTGGTGTACTTGGTGTACTTATTTATTTCATTTACTTATAACATTCAATAACTAAAGCTCTCTGGGCAGTTTACAAAGATTATTGTTTGAATCAATTGTTCTTTTAAATTTAATGTACCAATCATATGGGCAACCCAGGTTTTATAGCTTAGGTTCCTCTTCTGTGTCTGACCAGATGGAACTTGCAAGGAGTTCCTAAGTCAACCAAATCATCCCAGGAGCCAGAAGGAGCAGGAAGCGCTTGACGCTGAGGCACCCTGCTTTACAGCATCTGTTCCTGTTTCTGAGGAACTGTTTGGGGTGGATTTTAGGGAAATCTGGTTTGAAGGAGAGGCTATTAAGCTCATAAGTGGGGAAGAGTTTCTGGCCTATTAGGAGTGTATTCTTCTATTCTTACTAGAAAGCCTGCTTCCTTTGTAATTTTTAGAAGTCATTTAGAACGGGGCAAGGGCTATCTAAAATATATGAACAGTTTGTTTTAAAAATTGTATACATTATTGTAGAAGTAAATATTTTGCAATCCAAAGTTGTTCAGGTGTTCCATTTTGCAGACAGATAGAGATTTAATTGGGAAAAAAGAGAGGGAAGTATCCCCCCTCCCCAAAACTTCATTTCCCTGCCCAGCAGTTTTTCACATCTCTTCTTTAGATATGGTGACTTCCATTGAGCAGTTATGTATAAAGTCAGTAAAAGACTTATTAAGAAAATCTATTACAAGTTAATAGGTTTGCTGCAGACACTAGTAGGTGTTCAAAATTTTTTTTTTAATTTATTGTATTTATATACTACCCCAATAGCCCAGAGGGCTCTCTGGGTGGTTTACAAACATTAAACTCACACCAATCCTAAAAAAAATACATCGGCTACACCACAACTGAGTATAAAATAACATGGTTAAAATGAATTAAATAAATAAATATACCATTAAAATTAAGTAACTTTAAAATATTGGTTAAATAAAAAGGTCTTGACCTGGCGCCGAAAAGTATAGAATGACAGTGCCAGATGGACCTCTCTAGGGAGTGTATTCCATAGTTAGGGCACCACCGCAGAGAAAGCTCTCCTCCAAGTACTCTGTCTCCTAACCTCTTTCAAAGATGGTTCCCAGAGGAGGGCCTCTGCTGCCAATCTTAGAGGGCGGAAGGGCATATAGGGAAAAAGGCGTTCCTTTAGGTATCCTGGTCCCAAGCTGTTTAGGGCTTTATAGGTAATAACCAGCACCTTGAATTGAGCCCAGACTTCAATGGGAAGCCAATGGAGCTGATAGAGGACTGGAGTTATGTGAGAATAATGACCAGTTCCCAACAGCATCCTGGCAGCTCTATTTTGTACCATCTGAATTATCTGGACCATCTTCAAGGGCAGCCCCACATAGAGCGCATTACAGTAGTCCAAACGGGAGGTAACCAGTGCATGTGTCACTGTTGCCAGGCAGTCTGACAAAAAAATTTGTCAGACCTTTTTAGGAAACCTGAATCACTTTATATTCCATGTATTTTTCAAGAATACTGGGGTCAGTTGTTCTGTACTATTTACCTCCAGCATTCAATTAAAAATAAAATCAATTAAATTCATGAAGCTATGGACAACGGGAGGCCCAAAGCCAGGATTCTTTGAGCCCATGCAACTCTAAAGCAGAGTTGAGCAATTTATCTCTCCAGAAGTTTTAGCCCATAGCTTACATCAGTCTTTAGCACTGGCTATGCTGGCTGCAGCTGATGGAAGCAGTACAGTGGTACCTCGGTTCACGAACACCTCAGTTCATGACCAAATAGGGTCGCAAAATTTTGCTGCAGGTCGCGAACTCTGCATTGGGTGACGATCACAAGTGCGCCCACCTTTCCTGCATGGGCGTGATTGCGGTCGTGCGGGGGGGGGGGGGAGGAAATGGCTGCATTTGTGCTGGGGGGGAGATGGCCGTGATTGCGCCCGTGTTGCCTGCCCAAGCGCATTCATGCATGCCCACCCCCAACCGCACCCACAATCATGCCCATCTCCCCCCCCCACACACGATCACTGTGGGGGGAGATGGCTGTGATCTTTGTTGTTCTTTGTCACTTTGCTTCAAATTTTTGTGAGTAAAAAAAATAGTTGCAGAAGGGATTAACCTTATTTACATTGACCCTTATGGAGAAATTTGACTTGACTCACAACCAATTTGGGTCACGACCACAGTCCTGGAACGGATTAAGCTTGTGAGCCAAGGTACCACTGTAGACCAAAACCTCTGGAGGGCTTCCAAAAGGTTTAGTTTGCACACTTTATACATTGTATTTTACCAGTAGAATTTACCATCGTGAACAACACAAGGTAGTAGGCTTTGGAAAAACACAAAAAGCAGTAAACCTTTTTAAAACTAATGCCTCAAATTCTCTTTTATATGTTGCATTGTGCAGTTTTCAAATATATATATTCATTGCAGAAAATGTCATGAAACTTGTATGAAAATGAAACTCTGATTTGGTTTTTTCTTTGGATTGATTTAGGTTTTTTTTTTTTTGTTTTTGTTCTTGTTCTTAGGTTCCTGGGCAATGCCTCTAGATAGCAGGTATGTTACTTTAACTGGAACCATCACAAGGGGAAAAAAGAAAGGCCAGATGGTGGATATTCACGTGACACTCACGGACAAAGAGCTTCAGGAGCTGGCTAGGTCAAAAGAGCCTCCAAAACCAGAAACTCCTGAAGGGAAAAGGGCTTGTGAAGTTGGGCTGGATAAGGGCCCCCATGTCCTCCTCTGGAGCCTTGCCTGTCTCCCCATCATCTTTGTCATGTCCTTTGTGGTTTCCTTTTACTATGGCACCATCACTTGGTACAATGTCTTCTTGGTGTACAATGAAGAGAGGACCTTTTGGCACAAGATCACCTTCTGCCCTTTTCTAATTATTTTCTACCCGATCATAATCATGGTGGTCTCCTTCTCTTTGGGCCTCTACACTGCAGTGACTCAGCTCTCCTGGGCCTTTGGGCACTGGTGGCATGCTGTCAGGGATATGGAGAAAGGATTCTGTGGCTGGCTCTGTAGCAAGATAGGCCTCGAAGACTGTTCCCCATACAGCATCGTTGAGCTACTAGATTCTGACAATGTCTCAGGTAGCCTGTCTGCTAAAGGCTCAGCACAGGGTGAAGAGATTTCAGCTGTCTGAGCTTTTGCTTCAAGTGACTCTGACACTCCATATTTATAAGAAAAGAACTTACGGTGGTTTCAGGAAGCAGGCACATCCTCTCAGAGTGAGGGGCTAAACTGTTGAAGCCAAACATTCAGAAAAAACCACTTGGGGCAGTGCTTCCTGGATGGTACTACTTTAAAATGAAAGGATGATCACAAATGTAAATGCTTTCTTCTCATCAAAAACTAACTCTTTGTGGAAAGCTATCACATTCAGGAGACAGATTCTCCCCGAGCTCTATTGTTGCCTTGCAGTTATCCCATATGATGTGATACAAAGCTGTAGTTTATACTAGTTCAGGATGTTAGTGATGGTTGCATTTCTGAATGATGAAACAACTCACTGCACATACAAAAGTAATATGTAATTGAAAAGTCTGTGCAGGATTTGTTTCCAATTATAACATTCAAACACTCAGCCTACCCGCCATCTGATGTGGTTCAGTCCAAGAGTAGCTTTACCACTTGATTTTGCTGATTGCATAAAAGGGTCCTTTGAGTCTTAAATGAAATTAAACAAGATGTGCTAGGTAAGAATCAACCATTTCTTGTAAGATGAATATGTATGGCCGGTTCATAATACTCCTGGTCTGATCAATGACTCTTGTTCAGTTTTATTAAAGCACATTGTTTAGTGACAACCCCCACCTGTTTTATTGGGGTTACTCACTTGGGAATGGAAAGAGTACATGCGCTCCAAAGCTTCCTGCATTGCAAAATGGATCTTCTAACATACACACACTAATGCAGTCTTGCATCTAACATTTGCCATGTACTTGTACTGAAAATCAGAAGCTGCCAGGTGCAGAGAGCAGCAATCTGAGATTTGTTTACTTGAGAGTAAACTCTATTAAAACAGGACCAAATGCAATAACCTGTAGCCTATGGAGATACAGGTGCTGTGCCCAGGTTATGTCCAATGCTGTCCTACTGCCAGCAAAAGAAACACCCTTTGACTGGTGCCTCAAATGTTCCCTCCCTCCAGCAGCCTTCAAAGGTTCCCCATATCTGCTGAGAGGTTTGGAAAATCCTTTGGCGCAAGGCTGGTGGGCTGCAGAAGGGAAGAGAAACTTTGCATGCATAATGTTGGATTATGCCCAAGAAACTTGAGTCCTAAGAACAGTTTTCTAGGAAAGAAGTGGAGAAGCTGAATGCTGAAAGCTAGTCCCTTGCAGTTTCTCCCTGGTCCATAATTAAGTCACCACATATTTTAAGTCTATATAATACTTGTGAAAGGGTGTCAGCATTAGCATCTGGTTTAAGATGTGGGTAGAAAGCCATGGTGAATCGGAAGCCTTCCTTAATAGTGCAATAGAAAACAAAAGTATGTACAGAATCGGTAAAATGTGCTGCCCCTCATCCCTGATCTCAATGGAAGCAGCAGTGGGGCTCCCTGGCTCCCTTTCTCCATGCAAAAAGGAGAAAGCAGGAGGGGTGATTGCAATGGCAAGGCCAGCGCTTCCCATTCCCAAACATTTCTGCATCTCACACAAGCCTTTTTGCATAGACTGTATTGTGCAATGAGAAGGGAGCCAATACTCCATATAGTGCCCGATCAAATACTGTAGTATTGAGGCCTGTTAGTTACACAGCATTTACAAAAACTGTACATTTTCTTCCAGAATATGCATTATTGGGCTTCTTGCTTCATACTCTATGGATTTCTATGAAGCTTAATCCCAAATGCTGGTGCTATTTCTATCTGCCTTTGTTATGCCTTCTTAAACTCTACATTCTTTCTCTTATCACACTGCTTTATTTACCTAATACTGAAAAGTGTGTGTAAGGCTTACAAAAGGTGTAGTCCTATGCACATTCAGATTGAAAAAAGTCAGTCCTAAGATTCCCTGCATGTCCCAGCCAAACATGCATAGGATTGCACTCTAACTGTATTAAAAGCCATGCTGTAGTAGAAAAGCACAAATTTTTTCATTCCTCTGCTCACAATTCATTGCTGATAATGTGCCACTGGGTGTGTAATTTGCAGATGTAAGAGTGGCAGAGCCTCTCTGAAAGTGTGTTCACCACATTTCATTCAAACAAACAAATTTCTTTCTGGGTGAAGTTTACAGAAACCAAAAATAGATTCTGCATTTTGCAGCAGAAGTTTCCTGTTCACCGTGCTGACTGGCTGATGGCTCCTTATGTTGCCAGCCTCTCCCATGACCAAAGCAGTTTCACAACTTTTAAAGAGTGAATTTTGCTTTTCAATCTACTGGGTATATGGGATGTTTCTTTTTTCTTTAAAGAAGGTGAACAGCCTGCCTCAAGCACAACAAGAACAGTGAGACCATTGGCTTACTGAATCACTGTTTAATTCACTTGTGTCCATCATTTACACTGACCCAGTTTGCATGATCAAATTAAGCTTGTTTTAATCAGCTATGTGAGCCAGCCATCATTTCTCTAATTATTGCCCCCCCCCACCCCTAATGCAGTTTGCCATGAGTCAGCATGGCTTCTTTGAGAGGGAAACAAGGGTCACATAACCCCTGGCCTGCTATAGGCTTATTGCAACCACCATGGCTTGTTTGATCATGCAAAACAGCCCATTGTGAAGATGAGCAAAATCTCATCTTGTTTTAATCTCGTTTTAATATTACATTAAATACATTAAATATGACATCTGTCTGTACCCATTGTTATCTTGCTGGAATTCCCCAAAGAGGCTTTCTAATTGAATGTGTCTAGTTACTCCCATGTTTCTACTGGGAAATTTAAAAGTATATCGTCATAATCTTAGTGTACTGTAAACAGGACTAACATAGGATGCAACACTTAAACATGTATTTCCTAATATTTATCTATTTCTCTCTCCTCAGTCTCAGCGTGTACCATTGCTTTGATCTCCCTTGCTTGACTTGTATTAAAGTACTGTGGAGGAAACTTTTGTATTTATCATATCGTTCATCTTTAACTTCTTTCATTCTACTTTGAGATTCTTTCTTTCTCTACCTTCCAGCTCCCTCCTCCACCTCCAAGTTATGCAGTTCTTTGCTGGGTCTTCTTGGTTTCTTTACCTGATGACTTAAAAGGTTAAGCCCCAACCTTCTTGTTGTTAAATATTCTACCAGAGTCAGTGGCATTTCTTACACAAGCTACGCAACAGGAAGCACAATAAACCATTCACAGAAGATCCACAAATCACTATTTATTTCAAAGTCAGAAGCACCACTGTCATTAGTAAGACTAGCATAAATGTATTTTTCAAAGTTTCTGAAACATTTTTTTGTTAATCGTGGGACTTTAAAAGCCTAGTTAAGGATATACAAAGCAAAGCACCAATAAATCTGTGCTGAATATAAATTATATAAATATGCCTTTGAAAGTTCTTACACACCCCCATGTTCACTACATACATTCTTTAAATAAGTGTTCCCAGTTCTAGATTGGATTGGATCCAGACTTGGTCACAGTTAGACTACAGTCACTGAAAGCAAATGTCCTTAAGTTAGTCATGACTCATGTAAGGCTCACTACTTCAATGCATCTAATATAAATATCATCACATCTGAGTTCAACCTATTGTCACTTGAAGCTGGAACTGGGAGTCTTCCCCTTGGAGTAAGTCAGCAAAATGTGGGAGTTGCATGTTCTCTCGAGGAACAAGCCTGTAATATACCCTAAATCAGCCTGCTGGTTCATTGTGTTCTGACCTTTAAAGAGGTATTCTCAGGTTAGGCATGGACAGCTATGTAAGAATTCTTATGGAAATGTAAATTGATGGCTTCCATAGCTCCATCTTAATGGAGACATATAATTCAGAATTGCTTAGTCCTGCACTAATATTGCTATTAACTGTTTTGGTGAGTGTGTCGGGCCAGGGACGGGGTAGTACCACAGGGCAGGTCCAAAGGTGGCTGGTGAGTTTCAAACAAAAGCAGAGGAAGATCCTGAATGATTGCTGAGCTTTTTTTCCTTTGGTGTAGTTATTGTACCCACATGGAGGGCGGCATATGTTGCTCTGTGTGGCTTCCCCTTGTGTAGAGCCCATAAAGGTTTGCAGTCTGTCTAGATAAAGTGTCACAGGAAGAAAAGCAAGAAATGATCAAGAACAAAAGCAGGAAATTATCAAGAATAAACCACACCTGGAATATAGCTCTAGATTACAGACATAATGAAATGTTTAGGGAAAACTTCTAGGGATAAGACAAACTGGTAGCAGATCTATGTCACCAGACATCAAAAGACTTATCCCAAGATTCCAAACCCCAGGTTGGTTTGGGAACCTGCATCTAGTCTTGCTAAACTCTTGCAAATTTAATAAAGTATTCCTCCCCCACCCCTACCTCCATCTCTCCTCTGTCCTAAGCATTTTGGAAATGCCAAAACCATGGAGAAAGGTTCTCCTAATGCTTCTGGGTGTCATTCAAAGAGGGATGGTGTACATTATCTTGCCTTTGGATGGTGTCCAACCCAATGCAGTTAAATTAATTTTACCAATTGATTTTGATAAATTTAGGAGCACTTAATTCTGCAAAGGATTGAGTATAGAGTAATAAGCATCAGCTGTAGTTTGGAATGAGTAGAACAGCAGGAAATATTTCAGCAGAAATGGCCATCCCATGAGGCAGTTAGAAAACTAGCTTAGATTTGGAGCATAATTTAGAGAGGTTGATCTGACCTACAAGGGTATTTACTAGGAAGTTATCCTCAAACTCACTGAAATGAAACAAGCACTTTCATTACAAAAAATATGGTCAGGACAGGAGAACCTGCTGATGTATTGTATCCCATGTTAATCAGAAAAAGTAACAAGCCATTTAGTTTTTCCCATTGTAGCCATCAGACTGTCTTGGACTACTTCTGTTTGGACTAGCAATACTTACTGTTGGGATTTGGAGTTAATGCTTGCTCCAATGCAGTGATATTGTCTTATCTAGCTCAACTCAAAGTTCTGGGCACAGCCAATCTGAAGTTGCATTTACAAGATAGGTGGGGCAGAATCAAGTCCATCTACCATGGCTAGATGGCAAGATCAGACCAGGAAGGGTCTGCCAGGACCCTGGACAGAGCTATGCTGGCTGGAACTCAGAAAGAGTTGTTGACTCCTCCACAACATGCAGAGGTCTTAAAAGGATCTATGCAAGGTTGATCATTTGTTAACCCCATCCTCTCTGACAGTTGCCCATCTCTTAACCATTACTTAATTCTGCAGCTACTGGCTGCTCTGGCATGGGGGTGGTGAGGACCACTTTGGAATGAGGAAGTGCTTTATGGGTCTGGCAAAGCCATGTCCTCTGGTCCTCCTCTGAACAAGAGCAGGAATCAGGACCAGAGAACATACAAATGAACAGCATTCAGTACAGGGATCAGCAGTGGATAGCTGGTATTCTGTTTTATGGTCATAACTTTCAAGGATCCTTAGATGTTTAACTAGGAAGTGCTGGAAGCAATACAATGTGGGAGAGCAGGCAGAGAAACAAAAGCATGCAAGCTTTCACACAAGAAAGCCCGGACAGTTCCATGTTCGCCTATCCTCATTACGCTCTGCTAAAGCCACATCTGTTGTTTGGACTAACAGGAATCTATTACCAGCTGTAATAAATCCTGTGGCTGCATGTATGCTTACTTAGTCAAGTTCTGTCTTCTATTTTACAATTCCTATTAGTAGCCCGTATTTCCACAGAGAGAGCTTTTGCTAATTTGGGGACTTAATTATTTCATGCAAAGATTCCTTGCAGGAAATATCCGTTTCAATGAAGTTCCTGGACTACACTCTCCCCCTCCCTCATCATCCAAAACTGTTCACAATTGTCCACAGCAAGCTTAATCTAGTCTACATGAGGATCCTCTTGCTGTTTCATAGGCAAAAGGGTTTAGTTAACTGTACACAGAATTCATTCACACAGCTGTGGATCTCAGCGCCCTACATAATTACAGCTGTAGCTTCTGAGATAATGTGCCCTTTCTTGGGATGCAACTGTGTTTTTCATTCTCTTGTAAAGAGGCCAAAAGAAGCTTAGCGTTGGGCTGCCTTGCTTATGTCATTGCTTTAGCCCCAAAAGGTGCTTTTTCAAGTCAGGCTTTGTTTTAGGATATCAAGAGCATCCTTGATGATAAAAAAACAGTAAGATTTGGCATATCGTTGTATCCAGATAGTGCAGTTGGCTTCTGTTGCTTGTGGAAACCCTGTCAAATCCCTAATTTGACTCGCTTGTACAAGCTACTGTGAAAGTTGTTGCACAACTGCTAGCAGGTCAATGTCAACTAGCATAATGTTGAATATAGCCTGTACTCTGCAAAATGAAAATGGCCATTTAATCTAGTGCCTCCTTTCTAGCAGATACATATAATTTTGAAGGTGAACCAAGAGTACCTCAGTATTCACCAGTACGGCCAATTAATCAAATCTTGATAGCTATTTGCTGATGATGTTCCATGTACATTTACTTGTTCCAGGGAGAGACTCAATAATAAACAATTAATTTAAAATTATTAGCAAGGATTTGCCAGACAGGGTAAATAGACCCAAGAGGGATGTAGAGGGGATGGTGCTAGTAATTACCTGCTTGTGTATTTAACAGAAGCGCCTCTATAATAGTCTGCAAACAAGGATGATGGGGTAAATGAGAAAGAAATTATTTGATGAGAATTAAAATAAAATCCCAAGCTATTAGTTTGGGTTTTGTACCTAGAACACTACTGGCTGTAAATTGCTGTTTCAAATTAGTAGGGATTCCAATGAAGATTTGATCCATTTCTGCTGATTACTGAATTTCTCACAAATGCAGGCATTAAGAGTTTATAAAGCCTTATGACTCAAAAGCTAAAATCAGAGTTTGGACACAGTCTAAGACCATCAGAAGAATTGGGCTGGTTGAAATCAAAGGCCAGGCTAGTCTGGTCTTCTGTTCACATCATGGGCAAACAGCACCCTATTGGAAGCCGTCAAGTACAATGCGAGAGCAACAGTTCCATTCTGCTGGTGGTCCTCAACAATTGCCATGCAATTGCCCTTATTCACAATAAATTTGTCTAATTCTCTTTTTAAAGCTGTTCAAATTGATGGCCATCATTACATCTTGCAGTAGCAAATTCCAGATTTTAAATTATATGCTGTGTGAAGAAATACTTCATTCCGAATCTCCCTCGAAACTTTTTAAGGGGTGACCCTGGGTTCTACTGTAATGAGAGAAACTTTTCCCTAGCTTCTTTCTCCATACAAGACATAACTTTGTACACCACTATGCTTCCCTCTACTTGCCCCTTTTTCTAAGCTAAACAATCGAAGATATTGCAACCTTTCTGCATGGGGGAGCTCCTGTATTAGCTTAATCATTTTGGTTGCTCTTTTCTCCACTTTTCCCAACCCTGCAATATCCATTTTTAGGTGTGGTGACCAGAATGCTACGGAGTATTCCAAGTGTGGTCATATACAGATTTGTATATGAGCAGTATGATATTGGCAGTTTTATTTTTAATTCCTTATTCTAATTATGCCCAACATGGGGTTTGTCTTTTCACAGCGGCTGCACAATGGTTCAGCATTTTCATCGATAACTATACCACACTCTCTTTCTTGGTTAGTTACTACTGTACTAGTTTGGATTCCATCAGTGTACACATGAAGTTGGGATTTTTTAAAAACAATTGCCTATATTGAACTGCATCTATCAGTTTAATATCTACTCTTCTCATCTCGGCTGATCCTTTCGAGTGCTTTGCAATCCCTTTTTAGTGTTAACTACCCTAAATAAGGGGACTGCAGGTGGCGCAGTGGTTTAAACCACTGTGCTGCCGGGCTGGTTGATCGAAAGGTCGCCGATTCGAATCTGCACAAGGGGGTGAGTTCCCGTTGCTCCGTCCCAGCTCCTGCCAATCTTGCAGTTCAAAAGCATGCAAATGCAAGTAGATGAAAAGGTACCACTTCGGTGGGCAGGTAACAGCGTTCCGTGCACTTCGGTGGTTAGTCATGCCGGCCACATGACCACAAGACGGCCTGCGGACAAACGCTGGCTCCCTCGGCTACGAAACAGAGATAAGCACCACCTCCTAGAGTCAGGCATGACTGGATGTAACGTCGAGGGAAAACCTTTACCTTTTTACCCTAAATAATTTGTCGTCATCAGCAAATTTGACCACTTCATTGCTTACTCCCAATTTCTGATAATTTATGAATAAGTTGATCCTGTTACAGGGCTGCCACTAAAATTTCTTTTTCTTTTCCCTGACTCTCCTTTTGTTGACTACCTTGACTACCATTCAAAAATTAATCCCAAAAGAATTCATAGGGTACTTTACATTACATCCATTTTAAAAGTGAGGAAATACTTAAAGCCTTTTTTTTTTTTTGGCCAGGATAGGAGCTTCATTTCATGGATATAGGACTTCCACTTTTGGCCTATAAGAAACACAGATAGGATACTGAAATGTTTTAAAATAATCTGCTTTCCTGAACGTCTATAAAACTGGGTTGATAATCTTTTGTCAATTATTTTTGTTTTAGCTCTCACTTTCTCTTGAATGTCAACGGAACTTCTAAATTTTGTTTCAGAAGAGAAATGGTATTATTTCCTTTTGCAGAAGTAGAGTGCAGAAGTCTATGCTATACTGAGTCTAAACTCCTATTTTACCAGAAAGAAAGAAAGACAGAAAGAAATACAGAAAGACGCCCTCCACTAAATAGCTTTCCTTTTAAAACACATTTCTGTATAAAATGAGAAATTATGTCTGATTTCTAAGCCAATCACATCTTTATGGTTGACAGTACAGTATATTTGTGGCAGGACTGGACTTTACAGATTGGAAAAATAAATACTTGTTGAATACTAAGTCCAACCAGCCACAATTTGCTGACCATTTCAAAATATTCACATCTTCAAACTAACTGAAACAGATTCTAGTTTGTTTGAAAGCACAAATTACCAGTGCTGGGGACTTGAGCTGTGTGACTCAGTCTCAAGTCCAACTCAAGTCACATCAGTGACTCAACCTGGAAGCAATGAGTGAGTGAATCAACTCGAGATTTCTACATTTTTTACGACTGGGTTGCTCCAGGCTTACAGTGCAGCAGAATATCCTGGAAGGCAGGCATGAACACAGCAGGGGCAGTGGGAGGGAGGGAGTTTCAAGGGGTTGGAGGTGGGGCTAGGATAGGGACGTGGTGATGAAACAAGGGGAAAGAAAGGAAACGCTTCAGCACTCCTTTCTGGCATTAGGGAGTTTCAAGGGGACTGGGGCAGAGGCAGGATGGGAATGTTATTTTTTTTGTTTAAATAAATTGTGGTTGAAGTAAAGGACTTCAATGCATCACTGAGAGAAGTGCACATGAGAACACGGCGGGGGGGGGGGAGTTGCAACTCTTCCCCTGGATATATACCCCACCACCACCTCCCCCCCCAATTTTTTTTGTTAAAGTTGGCTCTTTTGACTTGAGAAGAGACTTGAGACATGACTTGACAATTTCTCGACTTGGACTTGAAAGTAAAGATTTGAGACTTGACTCGAGACTTGGTGTAAAGGACTTGAACGCATGACTGCAAATTACCCAGTTGCAAGAAACCAGCCAAATCACACTATCACATGTGGGTTCATTTTATTCCTTTTTTATAGTTAACAACCATTTCAGAATTACAGTATGTGAGCATCATTACGGTACACCTGTGTACGGCTGCTTCTTTGCTCAAACTGTCTCAAATACAAACTGTCCTTTGTATTTAAAAAAATCCATCATACAACTATATTTTAATCACAATTTCCTTGCATTTTGACCAATTTCCAGATTTTTTATTACCAATTAACATTTCCTTGACTTTCCTGAAAGTGGCAGCCCTACAGTACATATCCCTGTGGCACTCCACTGTTTATAACCTTCCCCTAAGAGAACTACCCATACCTCCCCACCCCTGGTTTCTGTTCTTTTACCAGTTACCAATCCTTCCCTCTTATTCCATCACTGCTAAGTTTGCTCAGGAGTGTTTGGTGAGAGCCTTTGTCAAAAGCCTTTTGGAAGTCCAAGTACACAGTATCTATGGAAACACCCCTGCCCACATGTCAAAGAAACAACATACCTTCGCACAAGTCATGTCCACATGTATGCACACAGGAAATTCATGTGAGATTATTTCTTCTGTAAAAAGAAAGAGAATGCTCTGATTTATCTTTTCATGAAGTTAAGTCGTCATCTTTTATGGGTTAACTGCTCCTACATCTCCCACATGTTATACTGTTTATACAAATAAGAAATTAGCATTATTTTAAGTACAGGTTGGCAGCTGAGAGTTTGTCAGAACGTATGTACTCCTTTTCAGGAAGCTAAGTTTGGTTATGGCCCCTCATTAATAGCACAATCCTATAGGTATCTACTCAGAAGGAAGTCCCATTGAATTCAGTGGGGCTTATAAAACCAGATATGCGGATATAGCATTGCTTCCTCAATACAATGCTTCCCCGTGGCAACCTTGAACTTGCACCTGGATAGACTTGCTAAGTTCCACTGAAGTATTAAACATCATCAACAAACGAACACTCATTGCAATATTTTTTTTCTAGATTAATGGCTTTGACCATGCAAAGACTGCATGATTTCTATACACATCTACTGAGACGTAAATCCCACTGAGTTCGATTAGATTTCACCGGGGTAAGCGTTTTTAGGATTACAGTCTGCGGTGACACAATGAACCTAAAACAATTTCGAAAATCTCACGAAGTAAACACTTCAGAACACGAATCTGTTAACTTGTTTGTGGTTTGCTGTACTTCACACCGTAGGAAGATGTCAGAGAAAAGGGAAGGGGAGACTCACCGCATCCCAGTTATTACAAAGGACATTTGAGAAAGAAAAAGCCACCTTTTTCTACGCCATTCTCTCTCTCCGCTCGCTTTCTTCTCGTTTGAACCTCCAGTCACAAACGCTAATTTTTCTTCCCAGGCGAGGCCATTGGGTGTCGCTGCCGCCCTCATTCACACGGCGAGAGCGGGTCGGGTCGGGCCCGGCCCACTCGCCGGATACCCGGCGTGGGCTCCGGAAGGAAGAGGCGCTGAGAGTCGCGGAAGCACCGGAGCCGCGGCACAATGGCGCGGGCCAAGGTAACGTGGGAGACGGGACCCAGCGCTCGAAGGAAGCCGCCGGTGATGCTAATGCACGCTGCTTCCCGCAAATAGTTGGCACTCAGGAAACGGGTTCGAGGGCGACCTCGGGTTGCTTTCACCCGGGCTGCCTAATACCAATGCAGAGCGATCGTGTATGCATGTTTAGACAAGATAGAAATAAAAGCCCCACAACTCTCGGCATTTCCCGGCTGGGGCATGCCGGGTATTGCAGGACATTTCCTAGTCTGAACATGCAAGGCATTGCGCCCTTAGTCACTTTGCGACACCCTTACATTGCCCTGTTTTGCTGTTATACCAAGATACTTAATCACTGGATCGCCTCGCCCCAACCTTCCTCCATTAAGAATAGAATATCAGCGGCTTCTAGTCCTGGTGGCTGTATGCTACCCCCAGCTTCAGAGGCAGCGTGTCGGTATACTAGCTTTGTTTTGGACTTGGGCAGAAGGATGCTTTGCATCCATGCTCCCTTTGGGGGTTTCCTGTAGCCAGCTAGTTGGCGACTGTGTGAATAGATGAACCCTGTTCTACCGTACGGCAGGTGCGCATGCGTGGTAAAGGAAGTGGTAAAATGATCGTCTGGATTCCCCTCCCCCCGCGGATAAAGCTAAGAGGTGCTTGCTTACAATGTAAACTAGGAATAAAATAGAGAATACAGTGGATTCTTGGTCCTTAAATCGGGGTGTAAACACAAGGGGGCCTTTGATCAATATCGTGTTGCTTTGCTTAATTACCCCCAAAACACTTTTCTGTAGTCAGTTTTGGTAGAAAGGATCATCATGTCCTCCCAATTCATGCTTTGGGATGAAGATGGGAGTTCAGTAGTGCAGTAGGTTATGTCTATCCAAAAGGAAGCCCCATGTTCAGTGGAGTGTGATGCCAGGTATAATACAGGAGTTTAGACAGGTGACTTTATGGAAACACTAGAACATGCAAGTACATGTATGCACACTTGCTATATTCACACATAATGCCAAGCCATGCTCAAAACTGTGCAGAGCCAGGGCTTCTTGTTATGTGTGAATTCAGTAGCCATGGCATGTTGGATTTCCATGAAATCCCATGGAAAATGAGCAGCCTGTTGTAAGGTTTGCACATTTCACCATCACTTGTTGTCATGTGTGACCTCAGTTACTATGCTTTTGCACAGTTTCCACATCTCCACTATTGAGTTTGAAGGCAAAAATGTCTCTGGCTGCTGCAGAGGCAGCAGCTTTCATTTTTTGCTCTCCTGTCTATTAACTGCTGAGGCAGCTGCAAGCATGCTCCGATTGGCTGCTTCATGCTCCCTGCCTTTCTTCCCTGCCAGCATGCAGCTTTCTGCTGCCCAGCTGTGACAATGGGATCTTGTCAGCAGCAGGACATTGCACTGTACCCCCTCCAGGAGCAGCAACCAGCCATGTTTGGGACTCCTGCCTGGTTTCTGCTCTGTGCTGGGCTGACACTTTGAAGTTGCACTGTGCTTCTGCTACTGCAGAGCAAGCTGTCTCCTCATATGGTGGCAACCCTGCTTGTAAGGTGTACATGGTGGGACTTGGTCAGCAGCGTCCCATGGATCCTATGCCTTCCAGTGTTGTCTTCTGCCTTCTGCCCTGCTCCTCATAACTCCCCCCAAGCTCCACCAACTCCTCCAACTCCTGCCCAGCTTGCCAGCAAGCTTTGCCAGGCAGATGGCCAGACCAGCACCCTTGGGATAGGCTCCCTGACAGAACACACTCCATCCCTGGCATGGGTCTCTGCACCGATGCCCCCTGTGCACCTGGCTTGCGGGGCGGCAGCTCCTGGCTGTGCACGTGAGTCCTGAGTGTGGGGGAGCATGGATACGTGCAGGGAAGGGGGTGGGGTGTGTGGAGGGGTGGGTATGCTTGTGCATGGGCACAGCATGTGGCAGCGGTGGGGAGCACTCCTGCAGATGCCACTCTGCAGCAACAGTGCCACTCTAGCCAGTAGTCCACTGGTGAGCATGCCCCACCTGATGACTTGGCACAGTTTATGATTATTAGCTGCTCTGGGTGTTTCCAAAGATAGAAGTAGGACATAAAAATTAAATTAAGTAACAAAAATAATAGGCAACGTAAAGAATTCTAGTACATGTTTGCATATTCTCATTGGTGGCAGATATTCTAGAATCAGTGGCATATTGGTTGCTCTTATTTCTCAGGTATGGGGAGCCCCCTCCACCCTGGGCATGGTTTGGACAGGCTCCACCCTCCGGTGGCTTAGGAGGACACCATGGCAGGACAGTGTATCAAATTAAGGGTTATTCCAGCCTGTGTGACACGCCATCTGTCCACTGGTTAAAATATAAGGTTTAAAATGCAAGGCAATCTGTCAGTAAAACGGAAAGCAAAACTTGTTAGAGCAGGTGCGGGGGGGTGGGGAGGTTTACAGATTTTGGCTGTTCGATCTCTGAAATGTGTATACTACCTTGATGACAAAAAATGCTAAATTTTGTAATGAGAGATCTGTTTCCCCTATTGCCTTATTTTATCTCGTGCTCTTTCCTTATTATTTTGGTTTGGTTTTATGTCTTATTTTTGAAAAATGTATTAAGGGTACGGTTATATGTATGATTAGACAAATGAAAAGTCCTAGAATTCCTAGCTGGCTGGGACATGCTGGGAGTTGTAGGTATTTTTTTAAAGCATGTATAGGATTGTACCCTAAAGAGGTCTAAAAGTCAGTGTCTCTCTCTCTCTCTCTCTCTCTTAGACACACGCACACACTCACACACCTTTTGTCATTGTACTGCATATTACCTGCATATATTTCCAATCGTATACATGGCACAGTGCTTGAATGAAAAGTCATTATCGTAAACGATGAAAAAGATAAGAGTTGTTAATATACTGCGTGCAGAGTTTGAATAAAGAGAAAATATGTCTGCGCTGGAGTTTTCCTTCTATCTTTTAAGTATTCAATCAACCTTTACTGTGCTACTTTAAACACTTTATTTTAATGGTGATAAAAGCCATTTTACAAAGATAATCAGACTGAGATGTTTTTCCCTTCAGGAGTCTTTTTAATCATTTATTTTTCTACAGTGTTCTTCCAATAGAGATGCAGAATTTAAAATTGCACATTGACAATACAACCCTTATGGATGTTTACTTTTCTCAGAAGCATTTCCTATCAGTGTAGTGGGGCTTACTCCTAGATAAGCTGTCTGAAAACTACAGTGGTACCTCGGTTCACGAACTTAATTTGTTCCACGATTCTGGTTGTGAACTGAATTGGTTGCAAACTGAGTCAAATTTCCCCATAAGGTTCAATGTAAATAAGGTTACTCCATTCTGAACCATATGTATTTATTTTAACCACAAAAATATGAAACAAAGTACAATACAGTAGAGTATGAAGAGAGAGAACACTAACCTTGCTTGAGGCAACTTCTGGCATGGAGGACAGAAAATTGGGTGGGGAGGAGGTTATTGTTTGTAGGGAGAGTCTGTGACCGCAATCTCGACTAGAGGAAGCCACGACCACGTGTCAGAGTGGGAAAGATAGCCACATTTGTATTCATGAGAACATGAACACGGCCATCCTCCCCGCATGAACACGATCGCAGCCATCTTCCCCGCTCGAACACGCTCTGACACGTGGTCACGGTACAGGGAAGATGGCTGCGATGGTGTTCATCACCTGATGTGGAGTTTGCAAACGGAAGCAAAATTTTGCCGAACGTTCTGTCTGCGAACCGAATTGTTCATGAACAGAAGTGTTTGTGAACCGAGGTATTACTGTTTATTGGTATCCTTGACTTACTTTACAGAGGAAAGGCATTGCAACTCCAGAAATCTCCATATAGGGCTATACATATGTACTTACAATATTCCACTCTTTTGATTGCAGTCATATTCTAATTCAGTTTGTTTTGTTTTCCTTTCTTAAGGCAGCAGTGGTGCTGTGCATGGATGTTGGCTTTTCAATGAGTGGTTCGGCACCAGGAGAAGAGTCTCCTTTTGACCAAGCAAAGAAACTGATAACAATGTTTGTGCAGCGGCAGGTAAAATATATTTGGAAAAATGCATACGCACCTTGCAAGAAGTTACAGTATACTGTTGCAGATTGAAGATCCATGTTGAATATTTTTTCTCTTCCTTCTGTAACATGGAGTGGAACTGACAAACCTTCTGAAGTTATCCCGTTCTGTGTTTTGCTCCCCCCTTCCCCTCTGGATGCAGCAGTTGATTAATTATTGTAGAGCAAAGGGAAGGAAACACAGCATGGATATCAGAACATGGGTAAATTTCCCAACATGCTGTAAAACGGTGGGGAGTGTAAACTTGTCTCAGCTGTTGTTTGCGGTAGCAGCTCCATGTTTATTGCAGTGTTTAGTTCAGTCTAGCCCAACTTGGTACACAACAGAGGGGTCCATACCCTCCACATCCCCCAGCCTGCCATGCTGGGAGTTGTAGTCCAACACACCTATTGGGTATCAGGTTAGAAAGGCTGGTTTAATTGCATTCTTACCATGATGTGTACCAAGGATTCTGCACATGGAGGCCTGGTCCAAATCAATCCTGAAGATACTTCCTGGCCTTCTCCCAGGTGCTAAGTTGACAAGGTATGGAGAAATTGGTAACTATAACAACAGAGCTTGATGACAGGCTGTCTGGGATCAGTTCAGGTGCCAGCCTACCAGCCTGTAAACTCTTCTCAACGTTGTGGACTTAGAATATATACAGCCTAGAAAGCTGAGAGCTTCTTAGGGCACACACACTTGTGCATATGTAGACCGTAAAAATCCTACAACTGCCAGTATTCCACACTTAGGCAGTTTTTTTTTCTTTTAAACAAGCATGTAATTATATCCTTACAAATCAGTTGCAGGAAGAAGTGGAGAGATATGTACTGGACATCTCTCCAAGTCCTACTTCTTCCCATGAAGTTAAGCATTTGTGGCAAAAATGGAGAAAGTCTCAGTAACTGAGAAATCAGGACAAGCTTATTTCACAATCACTGTAGAAAATGCATTAAGTTCCATTATGGCACATTTAATATCAAGTAAATCTATGTAAAGAAAAAGAAGATAAAATCTATATTACTATTGCATTGCATTTATTCCTCACCTTTCTTCTTCTTGCAAAAATAAACAAAAAGCCCATGGTGGCTTACAAGGTTCTTTTCCTTTCCATTTTAGGGACATGGCGGGATAGGCAGAGAGTCTGTGACTGGCCCAAAGTCATCCAGGGAGCTTCACAGCCATGTGGGGACTAGAACCTGGATCTCTTGTGTTCCCAAACCAACACTCTCACCCCGACACTGGCTTTCCACCTGTATCTTAAGACTGCTTTAGATGTTGCTGGGGGAGAGGTCTTTCTAACAGTGTTGTCTAACCTTTCGAAGCATTTCCAAAGCTTGACCTGCTGCCCTCATAACAATCTGACAGTTGAGAATTAAGTTGAAATATGATTAAGTATATTATATATGATGCAAATAAGGTGGGGAAAATGAATCTGTAGTACATAAGGCTTAGCTGTAAAGGTTATGTTGCTGACTTTGAATTTACCCTGTCACCTCTTTACCATTTCCAGGTGTTTGCTGAAAGTAAAGATGAAGTTTCCTTGGTTTTGTTTGGCACAGAGAACACTGCAAATTGTCTTGCCAGTGGAGATCAGTATCAGCATATTACTGTGCACAGACATCTGATGCTGCCAGATTTTGATTTGTTGGAAGACGTGCAAAATGTGATTCAGCCTGGCTCTGGACACGGGGACAGTATCCTTTCTGAAACTTGATTTTTTTTCCCACTAGATAACAGTTGTGTGGAGCATTGAGAATTTGCCTTGTAAAAATGGTCAGGAATTGGCATGTAAACCAATTGCAAGAGTAATTGTGTTTACAAAGCTCAGGACCAGGATACTTAAGAGATAACTATCGGAACATCTACCTGTGTGTTCATTTGCTGTGCCCATCAGGAGATGCCCTGCTGGTGGTGCCTAAAATTGTGGCATTCTGGTCCATGATGGCAAGAAATAGAACTTACATATTTGTAGTCCCTACTCTGTCTGGAGCTGTCTACCAGTACAAATTAGACAGGCATCAATTTTTCTGTGGTTTTGGAAGCTACTGAAAGCATTGTTGTTTTAACAGCCTTTCCTACAATGATGATCCCATCTTCCTCATTGTTATGCAATATTTTATTATGGTTTTATATTGTATTGTTTAGAAATGAACAGTTTTAATGTAAACACATAATAAATGTCAGTACATGGTAGGGTTAAGAGAAACCCTTTCGGAATCTATGTCTCCAGCCTCCTCAGACTTCTACTTGTGCTTAGCCCAGTCCTGGCAAGCCAAGCCAAGCCAAGCCAAGCCAAGCCAAGCCAAGCCAAGCCAAGCCAAGCCAAGCCAAGGGGAATTCAGCAAATGCTTGTGGACTTCTGGTTGTACAACCTGCAACCTTCACCATCAGGAGTGGCTGCAGGATGCAGAGAAAGGGTGCTGCACACAGGTGTGGCAGGCACACTTCCCAGAAACCAACCTTCTTTCACTCTTGCTAGTGCCAGTGGTGGTGCAGGGGGGAAAGAGCCTCTGCTTGTGGAGAGTGTGGGGCTTGATTCCTTGCAAGTGCCTTGCAAACACTGGCCACAGTTCCCAGGGACTTGGACTCCAAACCACAGCAAAGCAGACCAGAGCTGAGGGAGCTGGGGAGCTGAGCTCAGGGCATCTGATGGATTCCCACCTTCTAATGGATTCCTTACACATCTGACTGGTTTCCCTAGTACATAGATGACTTAAGAAATCTGTGAAAGTGCCAGGTTATTTCTTAGGGGAAGTATCCAATTCAACACTCGTACTAATATAAATTACATTGTGGTAGCTTAAACGACCTCTTTCGCAATGCCAATAGAATTTGGTACAATGTACTTTATATTGGTGGTTGTGTCAAGTTGGATAATGCCCAGCAGGTATACTGCAAAACAAATTTAGGCTTCTATGAGACATATAGATTTCAATATCAGATTCTCGGTAGAATCTTAGATCATGCCTTTGCTGACTGAGAGTTCCATAAATATACATAGGTACATGTAGAGCTCCTGCTTATGTTGGGGTCTGTCCCCATTAATGTAATCGCACAACCTAATCCTCAGAAGTATGTTCCTTTGGGCACTAAGATTAGGCTTCACCTTTGAGTTTAGTGTATGCACCAGAGTGCTTGAGTCCATGAGCAATCTCTAGATTGTATATGTTGTGTTCTAATACTGAGTTGATTAAGATTTGAGTTTTCCTACTCTGCTCTTTTTGATAGCATTTAGAAGCGCAAATAATAATGGTTAGAAACTGGGAGAATTCAGAGGATTTAAATAATCTGAAATATGGGGGAAGTAATGGTATTGCTAAGATAATTCATTAATTGTTTTGTGCCCCAAAAATGCACTAGGTAAGTGCTACGAAATACTGCATCTATAGGACTGGCATAGGATAATAACCACATCCTGGTCAATGTCTACCAAACTGTCTTGTTACTTTTCCTAATATGCTTAGTACTCGATGCTCTCATTGTGTGCATGGACTTGCTTCAAAAGGAAACAATGTAAGTACCTTGTCAAATGGATATCTTTCTGATATACATTTTAGAAATGGTTCTTAGTCGTTTTCAATGCTGGCACATTATGTTGCTTGGGAGATGCCACCTTTTTAGATATTGCTGTATGGAGAATATATTGAGTGAGTATGAAATTGACAATAAAGGGATTTTTAAAAAAAAATATTATAAAGTATTGAAGGATGTTTTCCAGTGAAATTCTTATACAAGAAATCAGATTCTTCATGCATTTTACCCAACAATTTAATAAATAGGGTTATTTTTGGATGCTTTCAGGTCAAATGCTGGTTTGTTAGTTTGGTGTGCAAGATGGTAAAACCTCTCAACCAGTTTTTGTGTGTACATATTTATACCAGGACAAACTTTGGAAATAGTTTCATAATTACAAGCTTGTTTCCAATTACAGAATAAATTGAAAATAAGATCCACTGGTCTTTCCTTCTCACCCTTCTCTTTTTGTTTTGTTTTTACTTTTGGACTTTGGACACGTAAACTTTCTAGGGACACTTTACAAAGTTCTCTGTCAAGTTAATTGGTCACCTTGTTGCTTGAGGGATCAACCTCACAGCACTAAAAATCAGTTAATAAATGTTAAATAAATGTTAATAAAAATGTTAATATCTCATTTGCATTGACTTATGTATAAGTGAAATAGAAGATGCTGATTTCAATAGCGCTTCCTTGATTGACGACAAGTGGAGTATAGCCATTTGTTCATGTTAAACACTACAAGAATTGCTTCTTTCCATTTGTGAAAAGGAAGATAAAAATACACAACTCCAGTATGGAATTAATTAAGCAATATTTGGTAACGTTATAGAACAATCATTGTAAGCTGCAAAGCCTCCATGTATTATAGTTATAGACAATGAGCAATATCCAGTGTTGCCCATTGCTAGGAAGACTGACTGCTAGCACAGTGAGAAGTTAGTGCATCATAAGGCAACAGGAAAGAGCAGAAATGCTAGTTTCCAGAATGGGTCAGATCAGTGGAGTTCACAAAAGTGTTGCTTTCAGAAGAACAAGTTCTTTTTGCATGAACACTAGAACAGAACTAGCGGAGACACAATGGCAAGATTAGGTACTGCTTTATGTAAGTTATGTACACTATGGATTTTGTCAAGATGTGGCAGGAGAAACATATATAGAAGTTCATATTTTGTAAAGAAGCAGTCAAAATATTGCAGGTTGATATTCATACTATTGAAACTTTTTGTCTTTTCTAAGAGGGAAAAAATATAATAAACAACACATTGAGGTGTTTACTGATCTCAGTAGTCCCTTCAGTGAGGATCAACTGGATGTTATCATTGCTAACTTGAAGAAAACGGGGATCTCGCTTCAGTTTTTGTGAGTGCAGAAAAGATATTATTCCTTCTCTATGCTGTTTTCAGAAAAAGGATATTAACTACCTATAATTAGCAGTTAATGCATAGTCATGTCTAATGTTTTTGGATAGGCACTGCAGTTTGCCATTACCAGGACTGTATATACTCTATATACAAATAAAATCTAAATTCTGCTATCTATCTATTTATCTATAAGCAAATGAAGCCATTTTGCACTTTTTTTCTTGTTTTGCATATCTGACTCTGCTCTTAGTACTCATGCACAGGGGCAAAGAATTACACAGAGTTTAAACACTCTGTCTCCTGAGCCCTTGAAATGTTATTTAGTCATCTACCTTCTGAAATTTATGCTTAAAGACCTAATGCACTTTCAAGGCTAGAAGCATACTTTTTCAAGTAATAGCAAAGGACCAAATTCCATTTTGGATAAACTTCTGAGGTCTACTTTCTAGTGAAAGGCAGGGCTGAAACCAAAAAGCTGAGATCCTTGCATCTCAGCTATTAAAATTTGGCTAAATGCAATTGATGGGACCACAATCCCAAAGAAAACAGGCTAAAACAGACCATTTGTGACATACAGTTAAACTGTTAATTAATTGGGGACAATGAGGCTTTATATTTCCAATCACTATTTTCATTTTTTAGATTCTCCTATAATATCTTCAGGGCTAAACCATACGTTTGGTGAAATCCATGCCTTTTTTGTCTTTGTCTTGGGAAAGCAATCAGAATCAGCACCAAAGCACATCAGTAGTAGGGTTTTTTTTAACCCTTTTACTTCACAATCTTGCTACTTCCTCACAAAGCTGTATTTCCTCTGCCCAGCCACCCCATTCCTGGAAGGGTGCAGAATACATTAACTTTCCAAAGATGATGTATTTTTGTTGATTCAAAAGCATATTCTTTCCTGGGGTAAATGCTGCTTCAACAGGAGTGGGAGGATTTTTACTTGGGAATATGGGAAAGAATTACCATTTCCCTCTGCCCTTCTTGTCAGACCTGATATTGATTGGATGCTATGAGGAATCAGGACTGCTTCTCCCAAAATTCACCATGCTGAGATGGTTACTTAGTTAAAACATCAAATCCAGTGAACTTTGACATGTAAGCCAAGTGGCTGGTGAGAAGCAGACAACCTCTGGTTTGGGGGAGACACTATGAATTGTAGAGGGCCAGAAAGGGAGGAATGTAACTTAATAAGTCCTGTCATTCAGTGCCAGGTCAAGAATGCCAGCCAATTCAGTAACGTGCAGAGTTCTAGCTCAAGCAGCAGAAACCTCCCAGAGGATGGAGCTAATTCCATTTGGTGAGGAAAAGAGGAGTGGGATTCAGTTTGGAATCAAATTCTTAGTCTGAGCTGTACTCTTTCTAATTTAGCTCATTAATTTGACAGATGTCTTTTTGTAATGGCCACTGCAATGCTTCCTTTGTCTAACAAAGCTAGTCCTCTCTGACTCGCTTTACCTTAATCAAAGACTGTAGTTAGAAGCCTCTTGTCTCCTTCTGTTGGGAAGAGAAAAGGAAAGGGGTGGGGAAGAAACCAGCTCACAACAGATGCATGCCCCCTAAAAAAGACATGCATTTCATATAGAGACCTGGTTTGTGTGTAACAATAACCTATAGTGTGGATTGAGCATGGGTTGTTAAATCATGGGATGTGAATGAATCATGGGTTATTGTTATGTGAAAACCCTTCATAATAGTTTAACATTGGGTTGCTTACAAACAACCCAAGAGTTTGCAACCCAACAACAATCCATGGGTTCTCTACCCATGGGTTCTTCATGATTTGCAACCCAGCATTATATCTCAGTGCAGAGTTTGCACATAGTGACAACCTATGATTCAACAACAACTCACAATTTCATTGATAGTCAGTGCTCTGGGTTACCCTGACATATAACCTAGGCCAGCCTTCACCAACCTTGTGCTTTCCAGATATGTTTGGATTACAACACCCAGAATTCCCAGTCAATGACCCTGCTGGATGGGAATTCTGGGAGTTGCGGTCCAAACACTTCTGAAGGCCACCAGGTTGGGGAAGGCTGGCCTAGGCCACTGTGCATTTGGCTCTTGGTTGCCAAATTATAATAAATTAAGAGTCTCACATAGATGTATACTTAACTCTTAATTTGATCTCTTTCTGCAGATGGAGATTTGTCTGCTTTATTTATGAATTCTTTAAAAATGTGTTGTTGATGTTACCTCCTGTCAAGTCTGACTCTATGAATGAATGCTGTCCGCAGCCCTGCTCAGTTCTTGTCTCAAGGCTGTGGCTTCCTTTATGGAATCAATGCATCATTCATTTAGTTTTCCTCCTCCTCCTCTTCTTCTGTTTTTGGCTTTTCCTAGCATGATTGTCTTCCCCAGGGAGTCTTGCCTTCTCATGACATGCCCAAAGTACAACACTCTCAGTTTTGCCATTTTTGCCTCCAGGGCATGTTTGATCTAAGACTCACTTGCTCATCTTTCTGTTGGTCCAGGGTATTCACAAAGCTCTCCTTCAGCACCATCTTGGAGACTTTACCCCTTCTTAATATCCCGTGAAAGTCATGCAATGTGTGAGTAGTAGCGCAGCAATAAATACGCATCAATGGGAGTTTGCTTGCTAGGGCTTGAGAGTGACATTTGAAAGTGTATCAGAATAAAAGGAGGCTATAAAGTGTGAATTCACATATTTTTCCTATTTAAAAGAAGAAAAGCCATTTGAGTGCTTTGCCATTGTTCCTAGTGAATGAAGAACACTGAAATTGCTTTTAACTGTATTCTTAGCTTGCCATTTCCAGCAAATGATGAAGGTGGAAGTGGGGACGCAATTGGTGAGGCACCCTCTAAGAGGAACCAGAACCCTTTTCCAAGAAAGGGGCTAAATGAGCAGCAGAAAGAAGGCCTCCAAATGGTGAAGAAACTCATGTTATCACTAGATGAAGAAGAAGGCCTGGAGGACATTTACACTTTCAGGTAAACCTGGATTGTTGCAGCTTCTGTTATTACTGTTTCAATCACAGGAAAGTATAAACTGTATGCCCAGAGAGAGTTCTGTATAATTTGAGCTGTGCAATTTCCTGGCAGCATAGTCGTCCTTTACTTGGAAGTAATTCTATTAATTACTGTATAGGTCTGCATAAGCAAAGCTAGATGTTCAGCAGCATATCCAGAATTCTGCTTAATATCTTGGAAGGAGCAATAAGAGGGTATGGTTTGGGAAGAGAAGCCATGGGAAGGAAAGGAAGTGCTTCTTATTTTTTAAGTAATATTGAGTTGCCTCTTTATGCTCATGTACTTGTGGCAATATGCAAAATTAAAATAAATATAACTAAAAATACAACATCTTTATATAAACTTCACAGCATAAATTAACCAGCAACAACACACCAAAGCAGTACAGGAATCATGTCAAAAGCAAACTCTTCTGGGAAAAAATAACACAAGGCAGCATTCAAACAAGCAGCAGTCTAATTAATAAAATCAGTAGTAAAACCAGCAGTCATAAAAATATCAGCTATAAAAATATTTATTGCTATGGTTTTGTCAGTGACAACCCCTAGATCTCCTTGACGCCCCTGGAGTACAATCACGTAATTAGTTCTGCCAAATTCTTGTGAAGGTCCTTTAATGCGGAACCACTTCTGGTTGCACAGGACTGTTAGGAGTGTAGTTAAGCAGGCTTTCCTTACTCAAAATTTTCATAAGGTCAGTGTCCTGCCCACCCCCCCCCCACTCCTTCTCTTAGGAAAAAAGAGAAGGTAACACACATCACTCCCTGTTCTTTTATCTGCAACTCACATCCTGTCATCCAGCTGTTTTTACCCATCTCAAGCTTTATTTTATTTCATTATTCAATTAAATAATTTCATTATGGCACTTTCCACAGAGGTAGCAAAGCAACTGACATAAAATTCCATGGCATCAAAGCAACAGAAAACGTAATAATAAAAACAAGTTCAGCACACTCAGCCATAACTCTCAGGGTCATATTTCAGAGAAGCCTGTGTGAAGAGAAGAGTTTTAAGAAAACATCTGAATGCCAGCACTGTGGGGGCCTGTCAAATGTTAATTGGTAAAGAGGGGCAGGCGGTGCTGCCTCGCTAAATGCCCTTCTACGAGTGCTGCTGAGCATATGGCACCCTTAGAAGCGCTCCCTAAAATGATTGCAGAGATTAAGTAGGGACATAATGTGTGTGGAACGAAAAACCTCCAGGAATACAATATTCAAATATCCTGTTGCTGATATAATGTTTCCGCAGTATTAGCATAATGACATGTTTGAACTAGTACTGTCGTTTGGGTGGAATGGGCCAACACATTTGTGCTGGTACAACAAGACTTAAACTTCAATTGGTACATAAATCAGCAGAATCTTAATCCCTGTAGAAGCAATGCTAGAATATTGTGGAGTTTGTCAGACTTAATGTCACAGAGCTGTTTCATGTGTTCATGTCCGTGACCTGATGCCTCATAGCTGAATTCATGAGTAGGCTTTGCTGAATAGCTTTGTATTTGAGCCCATTTGGATGTTCTGCCTGCATATGGTGTGGTCTGTACAATGAACATGGGTAAACCAGGGCACAGAGGCATTAACTGCATTCAGACCTACGTGGTTACATCTAGCCTGTCCCATGATCCCTTCTGTAAGAGAAAAACTACTCAGGAAAGCTACTCTAGACCATAATTTTGTTAAACAGGCAGTTTTGTACTTGCACTCTAGGTTGAGTGTTTTATGGTGCCTCACCAAATAGCTTTCCTATTTGTTTTATCATTCAGAGAGAGCCTGGAGCGGCTTTCAGTATTCAAGAAGGTTGAACGGACACCCATGCCTTGGCCCTGCCTGCTTACAATTGGTTCTAAATTGTCTATAAGGATTGTGGGCTATAAATCAGTAAGTATTTTGGACCACATTGCAGCTTTACTTCAGGATTAGGTTAATTGACACATGCCAAATTGGGTGCTAATAGAAAGGGAGACATTACATCATGGATTAGTTAGTTGAAAATATGGTCATTTTTCATGTTATGAAATACTATATTAAAATTCACAATCTAATTTCTGAATGCCTCATTCACAGTGATAACTCATATCTGGCAGTTAGATAAACCCAGTAAGAATGAAGTCTCTTCAGGAACTTGTCATAGTGGATAAAAAAATCATTTACTTGTCATACTTAGGATTCTCATAATAGTGATGTTATGTCATCAGTCTCTTGTAATCAATGAATGTTGGAAGCACTGACTACATTCACACAATACAACAAGCAGCTCTCTACTTTATCATGGTTTCCATCCGCCCTACTCCGTCTGCTTTATCATGGTTTCCATCCTCTCCCATTGTTGGCATATATCCTGCCAGCTGCTGCGCCTAATCCTAAGGGGCATCGCTGCCTACCTATATTTCCTGCCTGCTCCTCATTGGTACGTACATGGAGGCTAGATGGCTGGAGAGGTGCCTGCAGTTGCCACTCTTTCCAGAGAACTCTAGTAGTTACATACCTTGACTGTGGAAACCATGCTTCTGGGTTCGGACAACATGACTAGTCACAGTGCTGCAGAGAAACCAGAGAACAAACCATTATTTCTTATCATAGTTTCTAAAGACCAAACTTACCATGGTGAAATGCCACAACTGAGTTCAGATGACATGACAGACCAATAATGATAAATCATCACCATGGCTTTTCATGTTGTCTGATCCCAGCAATTGTCATGCCATGATTTGTGCACCTGAGAAGGACATTTCATGTGTTCAGGAGGGTTTTACTTTTACATTGTAAATGGATTGCTATTTCCCAAGAGGCAAAGTTGGAGGTCAGTGTTTAATAGCACTTAAAATTGCATATATAAATTAAAATTAAATGTCTTCTTTTAAAATCTAATGTCAAGTTCACTGAAGAGAAAGTGAAAAAAACTTGGACAGTTGTGGATGCCAAAACTCACAAAAGAGAGGATATACAGAAAGAAACAGTTTACTGCTTGAATGATGATGATGAAACTGAAATTCAGAAAGAGGATGTTATTCAAGGTATGATTTCTCTGCTTTGAATGCCAAGATTTTCCAGGAGGAGCTTTGAGTTTGGAAGAACATTAACACCTATTTGTTAGAAACAAATAGTTATGCTTATTTTTTCAACCCTCTTTCAGGTACTCTCTCTGGCTTAGATCAGACATAATGAGAAGCCATAGTTCAGTGCTGCAAGAAGGAGATTGTTTAACCCTACATGTATTTATAGGCTGCCTATAATTGCTGAGGCCTTCCTAGGCAGCTTTAAAATGGCCACAGAGTTTATCTAAAACGGTCACAGAAAGCACCTGGTGTGTGCAACAGCAGATTGTAAGATCAACTCCATATTTGCCACTATTGCACCCAACCTGACCCATAGTCTTCAGTCTTTGGCAGTATTATCAGGAATATAATAATACAGTTTGCACCTAGAGGAGAACATTACTTCGGATTAGGAAATGTGCACCAAGAAATGTGGAACGGAAAAAAGCTAAGACTTTATTCATGCAGGCATTTACCAATAGGAACTATTATTACTGCTGTGTTTTTATTTTTTTTATCATTGTTACTTCTGTATTCTAGATTAGTAGTTTAATTTTGGTGCTTTCATATTAAATGTTTTAATGCTGATTTATTATGTTTGATCTAATAGTAAGCCACCTTGGGCATTACATAAAATGGTGGCGCACAGAACTTTCAAATAAAGTGTCAGCCATGCAATTTTTCAGGAGAGTATATGATAAAGGAACAAAAATAAAGAAAATGCACACTTGCTCAGCAGAATGGTTTCGCCACAGAAGTGTTGTGGTTTTTCATAAGGCATTAGTGCATCTTTAACATGGCATTTCACTCTGTGAAATCCTCAGAGGATGTTACATCAAGTGTTCTGCAGAGTTTTATGTCACTGATTCTGGATTTGCACACACACTAGACACGCACCCAAAAGTGGTTTTGTGTCTTTACTGAGCAAGCTTCAGATTTGCTTTATTGGTGCGAGCATACAGTAAGGCACAAGGAGCAGAAACACCATTTATAATAGAGAATGTTAATTTGATATTTGTTCCAAGCACCAGAGCATTGAAATTGTTTTGATTCATGGATACATTGTTAATTATGCAGAAGCTTTATCGGGGTGTTAAAAGTCACAAACTATGAGTATTAGATGCAACATGTAGGACACCTTTTGGAGGAAGGATGCCTTCTGAGCCCAACCCCTCCCACCCAATCTTTTTAAAGCGTGTGTGGCTGATAGGACAACCATGCTTGCTCCACAACTTGAAATGCTTGCACCACAACTTTTCCAACTTCTCTGCCCCCCTGCCTGTATTTGGGGCTTCCACGCACTCTAGCCAGCATGGTCAATGGCCAGAATTTTGGAAATGGCAATCCAAAATATTTGGAAAGCAACAGGTTGGAGAAAGCAGCCTTTAAAGATTGTTGGGTGGGATGGAGACTAGAGGAAATGTGCCAGTTTTCCCATCCCCTCCACCCTGCTGAGGGATTGAGCCAGGAGGACACACACTGCAAAGTGCTTGCTTTCTAAGCCGAATTTATTCCCTGCCCACAGGCTGAAGGAGAGCAAGCAGCAGGCTTAACGTGTAACTCCAGCTGGCTGAGGACGAATGCCTGCCTGCTGCTTTCTCTTGCCAGGAATTCAAGGTAGTATGTATGCTCAGTGTGTGACTGCTCCCCCAGCCAACTTGTATTTTCCTGCAGTGCTGTTTTTCTTCTTTCACACACCCCATTTAGGCCTGTGATATTTCCATGTGAAGTTGTCTTACTGAACCATTACTAACATAGGAAATGACTCTCTTGTCCCGTAGGATTTCGATATGGAAGTGATATAGTCCCTTTCTCTAAAGTGGATGAAGAGCAGATGAAATACAGGACAGATGGAAAATGTTTTGCCGTCTTGGGGTTCAGCAGGTCATCTCAGGTACAGCCATACATATGGAGACTGTTCATAGTTCAACTCCAAGGCTAGTTTCCGATTAACTTGAAATGTATCCCAGGACAAAGCAGGACGGTACAGATAAGCTGCAAAGAAGATGACTACGTAGGGCAGCAAAGACAGCTGCTGTCAGAATCAGCTCCTCGTTTGCTCACTTTAAATCGCTGCTTGCATTCCATGCTTCTCATGCCTGGAGAACATTTAAATTTTGCTACCATCAGAGCAGTGTGGCTTGTGTGTTTTTATGTTTATATTTATTTTTATTGAAATCTCAGAAGGCAGCAGAGTTGCTGAATAAGATTGGCAGTGGTTGGAGACTGAGGCCTCCATCCACACTGTAGTAGAAGAATGCATTAGGTGAACTCTGCAGAATGAACTCTGGAAATAAGAAAGCATTTGTGTAATAGAGATTGGGTAATTCAGCCCATGTCATTGCAACATTTGTACCACCTTGGCACATTGTTAACTCTTTTAGGATAGTTCACAGAATCCGGATCACCATTACGGTTCACATTCTAAGCTTGGAGCCATATTAACAAAGCATCATGGAATAATGGGTCTAACGAGGAGCACCAGATTTTGAACACTAAGCTTGCAGGTCTATAGATATTTGGACTTAAGTCCCATTCAGTCATGGATTCATGTATTTCCTTCCTTTATATATTGCATTTCTGCCAAGCCACCCAGCCATTGAAAAACTTGGTTCTGACAGAATATTTTAGCTTTAGATGTCTGATTATAGAGGAATCAGTTTTTTTTTTTCAGAGTGTGAGAGCTGCTCGGAGAATGGGGGAGGGATGCTTTAATTAAAGCATAACTGTTATTATTTCCTCTCTTGTCTAAGCTACCCTAGAGGTAGTCGGTCAGAGGCTGCTTGTTGGTACTGGCAAGGTCAGAGCCAGAGGTGGGTGGGAGCCTTTTCTCCCTCCCTCTGCTCTCCCCCCACTCCTAGTATCTTTCCTGCATCCTTCTTCCACATTAAAAAAATGAAAAAAACAGTTTCATAAGTTTGAGCAGAACATTGCTGGTTTTTGGAAACTGAGCACATTATAATCGAATTGCTTCTATGGTTAGAATGCACAATGGGAGCAGTAATGAAAAACTAAGAAGGCCGATGCATGAAAGGGAATCTATGAGATGTGAAGTCAACTGATGAGAGATGTGGAGAACCTTGCACCTAAGTTCTGAATGCTAAAAGTGAACCGAAAAGCAATCGCTGGTGCAGAAGCCTTAGCAACTATAAAAAAGATCAAAGCTAACTTTCTGGAAACATTCATTTACAGATCCTGAAACATCACTACATGGGGAATCAGGTTTTGAAAATCTTTCCAGCAAAGGATGATGAGGTGAGAAAAAGAACTAGCCTTGAAGCTTGATGCTGGCTAGATTTTTGCTGTATTTTTAGACCTTTGAGTGTCCTCGAATTAAAAGCTGCTTTTTGTACATTTTTAAAAAATTGAAACTTGCTGAAGTGGATATAATAGAAGCATACAGAAACAATTCCTTATCCTTAATGTTTTAAAATAGCAAATATATAAAGTTTGAACTTGCAGGGGGAATGGAGTTTGATGATGGGGTGGGGTGAAGATTAAAAGGTCACTGCAAATAGCATTGGGAAATTGTGAGTTGGGTGTCTTTCTTACTGAGGAAATCATACATTTATTTCATACCACTAGCAGTGTGGCACAATTGCATTCCAGTTATTTGTGCCTGCTTCCCTGCCCCACCCATTGCTCTAACTGTGCTGTGTATTAGGATTATATGAGTATCAGGGAAATGAATGGAGAAATTTGAAGGGTACCAGAGTTTTTTCCTAGCCCCTGCAAGTCAGCTTTGTGGTCCTAGAAATACAAAACACTCCAAGCCAGTTCTTCCATAAACTGTCCTCAAACTCCTGCAATATTATTAGGCGGTTGATGGACGTACACTTTATAACTCCAGAGACTTGATCTTGTTTAAAAACCAGAATCTCTGTCTGCTTTTAACAGAAACTTAAGGGAAGCAATATCACAGAAGTGTTTTTGTAGTTCATATTTCTATCTAGCCCTGTTTTGTTTTGGAACAGTACTACACCATATGACCTAAAGTTGGTGCTTTATTTTGTTATGTCTCTTGTGGTCTAATTGTACACTGCCACTGTTTCCTGTGCGGTGAATTTTGAAACAGTACTCCAAATTAAAAACAGAACTGTTGCTGTCTTTTCAGTCCTTTGTAAATCGTGTGGTTGCTGGGCTTGAATGATGCATATTTATAATGTAATCTCTCCTTTGAAAGGCTGCAGCCGTGGCTCTTTCCTCCCTGATTCATGCATTGGAAGAATTAGATATGGTGGCTATAGTGCGTTATGTTTATGATAGAAGATCTAATCCACAGGTTGGAGCAGCCTTTCCATTAATTAAGAGTGACTATGAGGTAATCTTTTTATCATGATATCATTCATAATGTATATTCAGTCCTCTCTCCTACAGGGGTCGGGTAGTGTAAACTCTGTCAGAAACATCTTGGAAAACTGAGAACTTTAATCCAACAGTTTCACAACAACTTTCTAGACCTTGTTATTAGGAGAAGTGATGTACATGCACCTAGAACCTGGCACAGTTTTCAGAGCAGTTAAAAAAATCTATATGCTGTTGCTGTTTTTCACTGAAGAAATTTCTACCTTCCACAAAAAATGAGATTATACACAGAAGTCTGCAGATGGTTTTGCCATTTCTGCAGCTTCCATTTTTAGTAATGATACATATGGGAGAATGTTTGCAATCCATACTGGTTTGGCTAAGCAGGAACTGAAGTTGCGGTGGAGAGATCCCTTTGTTTTTTGACAGCAGAAATATCGAAGAGGAAAGGATTTTTTTAAAAGATGTAATATGACTGAGAAGTGTGTATAAAGGCAAGTATGTCTGCATATGTTGAGACAAACTAGTGGCCACAGTTTGGAAGTATTGTATGAAACAAGCTGACAGGCTACTGTGAGGAATTGGTGGGTCTCCAAAAGGAGAAAAATACTAGTTACTTGTTGGGAGCTTATTTTAACTTGCAGAAAGACAGACAAGGAGAGGTCAAGTTTGGGGTGGAATCACACTCCAAGAAATTCAACATCCACATATATATCTGCATTAAATATTATTTTTAAACAAACAAAACAGGTACTAATCTAGAATGAGTCTACTAGTGCCTTGCAACTGGGTATGACAATAAACTTTTGTTTCAGTTTTCTTAACATCACCCTCCTTTTGTTTTAGTGTTTGGCATATGTGCAGCTACCCTATATGGAAGATTTGAGGCAATACTTGTTTACCTCTTTGAAAAACAATAAAAAGTATACACCAACAGGTGAGTTTGCACTTTTACTTTTTTTCTTACAAAGAACTCAAAGTGGCTTGCATCATTCTCCTCTTCCTCCTCCTCTCAATCTCAACAACAACCCTATGAGGTAGGTTGGGCTGAGAGTCTGTGACTGGCCCAAAGTGCCCTAGTTGGCTCCATGGCTGAGCAGGGCCTAGAACCCAGGCCGCCAGAGTCCCAGGCCCACACTCTTAACTGCCGCACCATGCCGGCTTTACAGAAGTGGATGGCTGCAAGTGATACATATGCAAGAAAGGAGATACATCTCAGAAGGACACTGCCAGTTTGTGACTGTGTGGCTAAAGTGGGAAGTATTGGCACGTCCAGGGAATTACTGCCTTACTCCAGAAAGAGAAAATTCTATAATAGCTTTATCTCTGGAATGTGTATTGAATATTTCTTTGTATCTGATGACCCAGAGGATCAGTTGTGTGCAGTTGGCTCTCTGATTGATTCCATGAGCTTGGTTTATGAGGATGAGAGTGAAGGGACAACCAAGGATATATTCAAAAGCAACAAATTTCCAAACCCCCAGTTCCAAAGACTGTACCAGGTAGGTAATGGTCTCATCACCATTGTCTAAAAAGACTCTTTTTCTTCAAATATTTCTTCTCTGTTTTGTTAGCCCTAGCAAAAAAGAACTGTGTGACAATGTAATATAGTAAAACTAGTTCCATATTATTGGTTATTGCAGTGAACAATTCTGTATCCTCAGTTGCCTCATAAGAAATAGAGCAAGAAGTTTTTTTTCAGTTAGTTTGGCTAGTTCTTTGGGGGTTTTGCAAATTAGCTATGTGGATTGGGGACACCGAGCCATATTCATGTGTTTTTTGGTATCAGGAAGCAAACATTGCAGCAGCTCACTTAAATAATGTAGTATTTCTCCCACAAATGCTGTTTCCACCTGGTTTAGAGCAGAATAACCTATACGTGGACCCTCATCATTTATTTATTTTGATCTCCCAGGAAAATGTGTGGGCAGCCTAAAATAATTCAGTATCTCACTAGTGAAAGTGTTGGGCTGCATCCTAGAAATTGCTGTAGAGAAATTGGATATTATGGCATGCAGATGTAAGCTTGAGTTAAGCAGGTTTTTCAACCAGCTTTTTGTATATTTGGGTTTTATACACTTAATAGAATTTGGTAAAGATTAAGATTTAAGTTTGGTTCTGTCACTGCAGTATTTCTGAATCGTAACAGTCTGGTATGGAATTCTGTTCCATGCAGACTTTGGACAAGTCAGTGTATATATACTATATTCGAATCCTTTCACCTCAAGCTAGTTTTTGTAATTTTATCTAATCCCAACAAATTGCCTTTCATGGGAAAGGATTTTTGTACTTCTCTGCCACAAATACTGTCCCACGTTCTTGAAAAATTCCTTGCTTGTTAGAAGATAAACCATACCACTTGTATTGTCCACACGTTTAGTGACTTGAAAATCACTAATTCCTTTGTCTTCCCCTACTAGTGCCTACAGTATAAGGCGTTCCATCCCGATGCACCTCTTCCCCCTATTGAAAAACACCTCCTGGACATGTTGGGAACACCTCAAGTCGTGACAGAAAGATGCCAGGCTAACCTTGAAAAAGTGAAAGCCCAGTTTCCTTTGAAGGATGTGGGCAAAACAAAAGAGCAAAAGACAGCTCAGCATATCTTCAAAGATCAGTAAGTTGACATGGACATCATAAAAATTGTTCTTTAGCTATTCATAAAGTTCAGCCACCTGTGGCCACATGGGTTTCTGTTTCTAGGTACAGGATTGCCTGTGTCTTGGGCAGGAGTGATTGTGTGTGTGTGTGTGTGAGAGAGGGGGGGGGGAGAAGAAAGAGAGAGAGAGAGAAAGTTGCAACATCTTTGGTTTGGATATTAAAGTAGCATCTATAAACTCCTTGTTAGATGCAACTCTTTGCACATGAAAGGGAAGCCTAGCCTAGGTCTCTTACCTAGGCAAGGAGCTGCTGGCTTGAGACATTACATAGAGCGGATCATGTTGAATATTGGCAAGGGGTGGCTGGAATTGTCTGCTGGTGCAAAATGCTGCAGCCAGTTTCTGATGCTGGTAGTCTTCACCTCACTACCTGCCAGAGTTTAGCCTTTGTCATGGCTTTGCTTCCTGATTTTCTAAAAATAAGTTGGTGTTTAAATCATGGTCCCCCATCCAAAGTCTTCAGCATGGGGGGCTTGCCAAAAATTTAAACAAATGGACTCTACTCTGATATCTAAAGTGTCTTTTGAATCTTGACCATTACGCTCAATAGCAGCAGTGTGATAGGGTCCCATTCTGCTCTAAGCCTGTCAGAATGGAGGATCCTTGCATGCTGAATAATCATTGTGGTTGCTTCTCACATGAAAGGGGAAGAAATAACAGCATGACAACTAATTGCACCCAGTCCTAGAGGTCTTCCATCTCTATGTCCTACTTCAGAAATGGATGTGATCAAAGCACAGGTCAGCAGCTTCCATGCTGCTGCAGCAATATGTGAATGGAGCCATGGAGTTGCATCCAGGGTTAGTTTAACCTAAGTCCCATTCATTTCAGTCAGTCTGCTCTAAGTAGGATAAGTAGGACTAACATGAGAGACAGCCGTCGTTTTTCTGTTCACTGAGGGACACGTTACATTCTTCTTTGGGGATTGTCTAGATTGTTCAGGCAGCTGGAAGTTGAACTTTATAGAGATGTGAAGGCCCAGAGAAAAAATGATGAATTTTGGAAAACAATTTTTCCCCTTCTTCTTCCCCCCTCCCAAAAAATGTGGGGTGTTGCAAGGGTGTTTGGGGGCTTTCCCATCCCTTTTCAATCTCTCATGCACATTGATCAAGGAGATAGAGGCCTTCTCTGTAGACAGATCCTTAATAGCTATCAAGTTGAGCACAGGAACTAGAAAATTGCATTAGAAGGGCAAATAGAGTTCTTTCTTGAATGTTAAATGTCCATTATCCTTGATGCCAGTCTAATCTCACACACACAATTCCATATTAGCAAACCATAGGGATGATGGTACTTGATTTTCAGGCTTCCAGGAAAGACAATCTGGTGTCAGCATTGTAATCCTAGTGGACATCCGATCTCTCTGGCATCTGGTTTCATTCCTTACTTTCTGAGTATGCTCCCTCTTTAAATGAATCAGTGCATAATTTTTCAGCTACATGTCTAAAGTGGTTCTGCCATATGTGTGTTTCCTCTGTAAATTGCTCTGCTCATTATTGCTAAGATAATTCCTTTGGATTGATAGTTCTGTCTTACCTACTTCTAGTAATGAAGATGGGCCAAATGCTAAAAAGGCAAAAACAGAAAACAATGGTGACTTTAGCATTGCAAGCCTTTCTGAAGGCAAAATCCTCACAGTAAGTACTTTTTTGCAGAGGTTGCTGTAATAGGATGTATTAGATTGGCCTTTGGGACAAAGGTATCGCTCCCTGTTGAAGAAAGACATAATCAAGAATGCGAACATAACCAATGAAGCCTCTGTTCCAAAATGAGAATTAGCAGGGAGTGGGAATTGTTAGTGCTTCTGGACGAAGGCAAGGGCATGGCAATGGTCCACATACAGAGAGGGGCACCTTGTGAACTGAGGGCATGCAGACTTCAGCAGGGGCAGCTTTGGTGATCACCGGGCTCTAAATTGGACTTTGAGCCATTGCACCAGGTAGCTATGGAATGTCCAGGCCTATAACCTGCATTGACCTCTGTTTCCTCCCCTCTTTTTTGAGGTGATTTGATGCTGTGGGTTCAACTGCAGAACTGCTTCCTTGCAATTCTGTGTTCTCTGCTTTATTTTGATACAATTTGTGTCTCAACTACACATTAGCAAAAGCATGTTTTGACTTTGCAAATATATATAGCAAGGGTTTGTGGGAGGACAGCCGCGTGTTATAGTTGTTAAAGTTTTAGCTCTACAGTGAAATACATGATTTCCTCTTAGTCTGTGTTTGTGTCTGTAGAAAATACACATACTCGTAGCTTGGTCTCTGCCCTTTTTTTAAAGGCATCATTTACATTTTTGAATTCCTGAGCGGGCCAGTGAATATTTGATTTTTCTTACAAATGATACACTGGGGGGACAGTCCAGCTAGTCTGAGCCATCTTTTGGTTAAGATGTCTGACTTCCAGTTATGTATAAGCCAAAGTGAATAAGCAGTTTGTGCTATGGGAAGATACTTAAGCTATGCTAGCAGAGCCATGAGCATTCCTGTTGTCCTGACCTTTGTCTTTGGAGCAAATGACTACATCATACAAGGGCAGTACAGTATCTGTTGACTTCATACTGCTCCAGTCATGTCCAGTTTTTCAGAGTGTTTCAAAGCAGATCTCAGCTTGTTTTAAAGCACAAGGATAAGGAATTGAAGGGGCTGAGGATGTGACCCTTGCTGGCCTATTTTGTAGGTTGGGAGCGTTAATCCAGCAGAAAACTTCAGAGTGCTTGTGAGGCAGAAGAATGCTGACTTCAGGGAAGGTAAATGAAACTTTATTTATGAATTTGTTTATTTCAAGCATGGGAAATCTTGTGGCCCTTTGAATTAGGGTGTGTGGGGAGGTTTGCAGAAAAAATTGGTGTCTGTACTCAGAGCCAAAATTGATTTATAGTGACAAGCAACCTTGTGCAGTTACCCAGGTTTCTGTTTTTTTTTTTTTTTTGGCCTTGATGCTCCTGAGAGATAAGAGATGTGAACTCTCTCCCCCTCTGCAATTTCCCTTCTTCTCATTCTTCCAGAGACCCCACAGCGGGGAATGAGGCTGCTCTCTTTGACAGCTGTAACTGCAAGCTGAGTTCAGCTTGATGCAGCTGTCAAGCAGTCCCTGGTTGAGGGCAGTGATGCTCTGCTGATTCCCCCACCACTGCCCCCATGCACACCACGGAGAAGCCCCTCACAGGTGTGGGAGCAAGAATGGGGGCTCTGCGGGTATCATTGCTCCTTTCCCTGCAACCTCCTGCGTGAGAAGAGCAGGGACACCTCTGGCAGTTGTGCAAAACAGCAGCTGCTGGTGGTTCTTTTGCCAGGTGACTGTCTCATTCAGGCCTTGGTACCACAGTGCTTTGTAGGGCTGAGTTGGCATAACCATAGAACTTAGTTGTTCCTGGTCATGGTTTCTAAAGATCAAGCATGCCATGCTGAAATGGTAGGATGGGGTTTGGATAGCATGGCAGAGCAACAATGGTAAAAAGCTACCATGAGCAGTACAGCAATGAAACCAACTACCCTAGGGCTCTTTCACACAGGAGGCATTCAAGACGCAACTGGACAGCCATCTGATTGGGATGGTTTAACTGGGAGCCCTGTGCTGAGCAGGGGCTTGGACCCGATGGCCCTCTGTCCCCTTCTAACTCTACTGTTCAGTGATTCTATGTTGTGCAGATCCACCCAGTGTGAATTTTATTAAATGGTTGTGGAGAAACAATCTTTCTAGGTTCTGAGGCATATTGATATGATGCCACTGCTCGTGTAAGCACACCTCTTCTTGGGATCATGCCTTATTTTTAGGTTTGCAGAGGAAGTACATTTAGAGATAGACCCTGAAAGTCATTAAAATGTGTGACTCTTAAATCAAGGGTGGGCAACTCTGGCCTACAGTTTCCATATACCTCATCATTGGCTTTGCTGGCTACAGCTCATGGGAGTGGCAGGCCAAAACACCTGGAGGACCACAAGTTGATAACCAGGAGAGTAGTTTAAGACCTGCTCTGGATTTCATCTTACGTTGCAGGAATATGTGAGAAGTATCATCCAAGATACTTGGATGTTTGCGATTGGTACTGAGTATGCCTGAGGCACTGACAGCACTGAGAGAGATTTAGGAACCATAAAAATCCTACTCTTAGAGATACGGTGCAGCCTTTCCCAGCCTGATGCCCTCCAGATGCTTTGGATTTCAACTTCATTTAGCCACAGCCAGCATATCTAGTGGTCAGGAATGCAGGGAGTTGTAGGCCAGAACAGCTTCAGGATGTTAAGTTGGGGCCAGAATTTATAATGAAATACCCTGTCATTCTGCAACATTAAATAATGTATGTTTGGTTGTATCAAATGTTAGTCTAATGAAAGTCCTGTTCATTTAAATGTGTTGATTCTAAATAGAACTATTATATACTACCAAACTTTTACAAAAATTAAATAGGACTAGGTAGGTGAGCATGGTGTTTTATTCTATTTTTAAAAATATTGAGATTCAATTGGTTATGATTGCTCATGGTTCTGTGCGTATGCAACTTTGATCGTCCTCACTGAGGCACACTTTATAATTATGTTTGGCTTTCCATCTGATCATCATGAATACCTAAGAGGGCTACATTTAACATCTTCTGTTTTAATTAAATCCAACAACAGACATTCCATTCATTAAAAAATAATCACTGATTTGAAGTTCTTTAAAATGGCGAAGGTGGTGAAATGTTGCAGGTGTCGATCAGCCTCAGACATCTCACAACAAAAATCTTAGCTAATAAAATGAATAGTGCATGAGGATCATTAGTTCTGCAAGACAAGGGTGTCTTTAACACCCATTATTAAAATAAGCTCAGTAGAAGATAAACTGTCTGGTGACTGTATCTAAAGCATTTGGTGTCTATTCTGGAATGGCTTGGACATTTAACACTGTGAAATGGTTTCCAGCTCGTGTAGGGTATGCCCAACATACTTATCAAGGCAAATTTATTGGTGACATTCTTAGTTATTCCTATTCAATTTATGATGGGCTTACTTGAAATTCTTAGAAATAACTTCAGATAAAATTAACTAAAGAAATTATTTTAATTTCCTCCAGTGTCTTCTATTTTGTAGTTTGTGGTACAATTGTTCATTCTAGTTTCTCTCCTGTGCATGTTTTTCTAGTTAATCTGGGGAATAATTTAAACCATGTAAACTCAATAGGGAGAAAACCACCTTACTGAAAATGGGTACTCTGTAGTTCTACACATAATTATTTTGAAGGCTCTCCATAAAAAGGGAAGGGAGTAGAGAAGTATTATGCCTTTATATTGTAATCTGTTATGCATTTACTTAGGAATAACTTCCATTGCCTTTTAGTGGAATGTACTCTCAAGTGAGTTTGTGCAGAATTGCAGCCAAACCAAATAGTGTGGTTCTTGAACATGGCACTCCTCCCTGGCTATGCTGGCTCCAGCAGCCAAGTCTTGATCAAGCCAGTGTGTCTGTGAAAGTGCATGACCTGCAGACCATGCAGCTGCTGTGAACCCTGCATGACTGGCAGAAGTGACAAATGTCCCAAGCAGTCACAAAGCATTCCTGGTTAGGACTGGATTAGTGCTGTCCTCTGTGGCAGAGGCTTTGCGGAACTTGACTGATAAGTTTGCCAGGGATTTTCCAGGGTATGCCTACCTGAGCTGATGTTTGCAGGGAAGAAGATGGGAAATTGGTCCCTGCAGAATGCTTCTCTTGACAATGTACCAAATGGATACATTTATGATATAAAAAACCAAGTGTGATGAAGATCAGATAATAACTGAATTCTTGACTTGAAACATGCAAGCAGCAGTTGAAAAGATGCTGAAGAAATATCAACACTGTGATCTTCACAAACATGATAGAATAGACTAACTTGCAGTTTGATCCTTGGTCCACTCAGAAGGTATCATTCATATCAAAGAAACTTACTTTCGGGTAAGATGGGGATTTTTTCCCTTCAGAGGTTCCTTTAGGGCAGGGGTCCTCAAACCTTTCCACCAGGGGGCCAGCTGAAAGGTGCAGGTGCTGGGCGCGGGCTGGAAAGGTGGTGCCGGCGGTGCGTGCCGGGGTGGTGATGGTGCGTGAGAGCACGCACGCTGAGGCGGGGATGGGGCGTGAGGTGGGCAAGATGCGGGTGGGTGCGGGAGGGAAGGTGCGGTGAAGGGAGGGGAGATGAGGTAGGGGCAGACGCGTGCCGCAAGGCGGGCGCACGAGGCAGCGGCTTGCTTGCTTGAAGATCGTTTTCTCCGAGTGAGCAAACCACTGCTCCCCAGCATGCAGGGGGAGGTGGGCGGTGGGCATGTGTGTGCGCAGCACGTCCAAATGGGCATGGCGGGCCAGATCCGGCCCTGGGCTGTAGTTTGAGGGCCCATGCTTTAGGGTAATGCTGGAAAGGTTGGTGCCAAGAGTGGGCATGTCTACAGTGCTCTCTTGTTCTTTCTTCCTCTCCAGTTGGCACTAGGAGAGAAACTCCCTATCCATTTCAGTGGGGGTTTTATTTTCCATACATATTGCAGGTGCTAGGGGATCCCAGTAATGAGGATAGAGGAGCTTTAAATTTAGCCCTTTGCTCCAGCTGTGGTCCTGATTCTCCCTTCCTGGTACATCTCCAATTTGCATTGCCAGAGGGAGGGAGGGAGGGAGAGAGAGAAAGTCCATTCTTCAATGGATCCATTTGGGAAATGAAAATTGAAGGTCTTGTGTGTTTGTGTATGTCCTCATCTCCTTACCTGGAATGGAAGTGGAAGGGGAGGGATTAACAGCCCCACCCTCTATAAAAGGGCCTTGATCCTTTTGGGTCCCCAGCAGCTGCAGCTTTCCATGCTTCTCCCTGTACAGTGAATACTGAAGCCAAGGGTGGGGCAGGACCAGGAAGGAGGGTTTAGACTGGAATCATCTGAAGAACCCTGAAGCAGTATATTCCCCATCTCTTTTGTGTAAGATTGCCACATAAAGTTATTGACTAATCCAGAATCTGTAAGTCACATACAGGATCTCACCACAGTTTGAACATATGCTGTTCTCTAATTCTTGATATGACACTTCTGGATTCCTCTGTATGTTAAAGCAAAGAAAGCATTGATTGATCTTTCATTTAATTATAGTTTGTATGAATACATTAAATGTGACAGATTATGAGAGTTTGGTAGAATTAGGGCTGAAATTCCTGACTGGTTCATATAGATCTTGTGTTTCCTCACAAAGTTAAATACAACACTCCACACTTCAGCCAAGGTGGCTTGGTGACATTCTGGTAATCAGGCTGCCTCTATATGCCAAGCAGAAAAGAATATACAATCATGGTGGTCTATAAGAGCATGGTTATTTTAAAGGGATTGCCTCAGTTTGAGAAATGCAGTGCAACCTTTTAGTCTGGAGCATTTTTGTTAGTCACAAAGGTGATGTGAATGGGGCAAGCAGATCAGAATGAAGTCGGAATAGAGGAAGTCGGAAAGGGCAGTATGGAATGCCTACAACAATGCTGAAAGCTTCTGCAAAGAAAACAGTCAAGTTTTGGGATGTGCCATAGAAATAAAATGACAAGCAGATTAATGGGATGTGTTATGGTGGCAGCCTTAATGGAAAAATGACTGGATTCAGACAACATAATCCACACTCATGGTTTGAGTATGTGTTGAGTATGGATAATAATGTTAATCATGAACCCAGATGCTTTAATAACCTATAGTTTGTCAACCATGAACAACCCATTAAGAAACTCCAGGGTTTATTGCTAGGTTGCGAATTGTGGGGTATTCACTCTTACTTGAGTTAGTCAACCCTGTAGCCCATGGGTGAACAACAATCCGTAGTTCAACAACAACCCACATGCAACAGTTGAGCTTGGATTGTGTTCCTGAACTCAGTCATAATGTATGAGAAGCGATTTGGGGATACGGCTTTATGAATACTAAGCACTATTGTTGGATGAATTTACTGTAGTTCGTTTGGGATGTTTATTCATGGGCTTTCTCAACTGGTATTTTTGTGACAGGAAACATTTTTTTTAAAAGTTCTGTTCCAGCTTACTTCATGAGCAAATGTGTGGTGCCATGCATGTGTGAGTTGGTGTTGTTGGTGAGGAATCATGGCTGGGTTTCATGTGCCCTGCACCCCTGCTACAGCAGCACCTGTGGTAGTGCAGTTGTTTCCCTCCGCCACCAGCAACAAGCAAACGGAGGAAAGGAGAGGGTTTTCAGTCCGAATTTCTTGCAAATGTTTAGAAAAGGCGGCTAGGTTAAGGAAAGAACACTGCATGCACCAGCAGTGCTGTCTTTGCCACCTTGTCTGGTCTCCCAAATGTAGATTGTGCATGGTCAAATCCAGTTTAATCCTTTGAGCTGGGAAAGAAGCTTGTGGAAGCGGCACTGAGATGGACAAGCTCATCTACTAAGTCACACAACTCTGAAGTGTAGTAGTTGTAGTAGGTAGCAAGCATTCTGCTATGCCATCAACAAGCTGGCAGAATTTTTGGGCTGCACCATTTTAGACTACAGGTGGAAAATTGCATTTTTTAATCTACCCTCATATTTAAGAAAACACTTTCCCTGCATGTTGAAAATTAGCACGTCAGGCAGAAAGGTTTGGGCTAGCCCTCTCCCTGAAGTGCTAATTTACACAGGAGTCTGAAGTGGATACATTCCAAGAATGTTGGGAGATCATGCCGAATATGCAGAGCCACAAGATCTTGGCACAGTGCTTTTCATTTGGAGGACTTGGAGTGACTTGGGGCATCTCAGGCCCAGTGGCCATATCTGACCCTCCTGGGCACCCAGTTCAGCCTTCCAGGTTCCCCAGATAGCTGTGCCCCCTTCCTTTGACCCTGACCCCTTTTCCCAACCCCCTATTATTTTCTATCTTTCTGGCTTTTCTGCAGTTTCCCCCTGATTCTAAAAAATTGACATGCTTCTTGTAAGGCTTGGTTACTGGCAGTGAAAGCATCCATCAGTATGCTACTATTTTGCCCCGCCCCTTTTGTCTTTGCCCCCACCCTTGCTACCAAAAAGTCACCCAAGATGCCAGGCAGATCTCTCTATGGAGAGCATTCAGCAGTTCAGGGCCACTTTTTTTACTCCTCTATCTAGGTCTTCTTCTTAGTAATGTACATAATGTTTTGGCATACAGGCCAAGTACAAGTTGCAGATACTCTTGCCAAAGGTGGAATTGGAATGGGTTGGCTTGTTTGGAACTGAAATCACAGGTTGCTTCTTTTAACTACAGTATAAAGAGAGTCTCAAAATACACTGGGAACATCTGTTTACTAGTGCTCAGTGCCAATGGTGCTTAAGATCTTTTGTACCTATTGGACTCTTCCAAGCTTGCTATTTGAACTCAGATTGGTAGATTCTGGTGAGGGGTGTCTTATTCTAACATTCATGCTTCTTTAAAGGCTGTGGGCTCCTTCAAGCAAGCATTTCTGCTGCATGTCACAGTGAAATGAAAAGGAATTATGGGAATTAAGGTGGCCTATGCAACATCTCATGTTGAGCAGGGTTTAGAAGACCTTGCTGGTGGCATCTCTTCTAGTTTGACTGATTTTAACCTTGGGGATAATATGCAAAATCTTCCTGTCTATTTCATTATTTTGTTTACAGGACACTGCTTATGACTTTGGGTATCTAATAACTCCTATCAATGAGTGTTTGTAAAAATGCAGGTTTCCCCCCACTAGATGCAGCAGTGTTTGCTGCTCAGTCCTCCTGGTGTTAGCTTTGACATGCAGATTAAAGTTTGATAGTCAGAAAGAACAGGGAATATGCCAATGGGTGGCAAGAGGGCATTTGGTAAAGGCATAGACGTTACCAGTCAGGACCATTGGAATTACTAATCAGCCCATTTCTGATTTATGCACGCAAACAGATCAAAAAGCCACCCAGTCTGACTCCTTCACACTGGTGCACCTATCAGCCCCCCTCTTTGGAGTGCACCGGCAGGCTTGCCTGAAACAGGCACCTTTAAAGCAGTTAGCGCCAGAGGACCAGGGCAAGAAGGTTGAGTATATACTAGTGTTGAGGCAGACAAATCCCTGACAGCCTGAACAAATAGCAGCAGTGTTTGAAATTCCTCACCCCTAGAAATCTTTTCTCCACTGATCTGTTTGCTAAGGAATATGTTTTGGCTGCAGAATCCCTTTGCATTGCAGAGAATTCTGGGATGCACGGTAGGAGGCACTGTCAAGCTCCTTTTGGCCTTGTGCATCCAGGAATATATCAGAAACTTCCTTACAGGGAAATGTAGGTAATAGGAAATAAGTGGTCTTTATGGCAGTTCGCTCACCATTGTTTGGCTTGTTTGTGGAACCTCTCATACTCTTCCAAGGAATCCAGTGTTTGTTCCTTGAAACAGAACTTCAAAACTAGTAGTCTGGAGGAAAATTCCTTTCTGTTCCTTAAAGTGTTGTCTTTCCCAGTCTAATGAAGACTTGAAACCTGAGGATGAGGAAAACCTGTCCACTGGGCCTGTATAAAACTGAGAGAGGGCTTATGCATTTACAAGCTTTTCACCTCAGCCATGGTTGCTGGACACATGATAGGAACATTATTGGAATGAAAGCAGAGATACTTGTGGGGTATTTTGTCCCAAGCAGCATCTTCTGTGTTTGCGTGTTAGGCTTAGGGATGTATGAAATACACAAACCCCTGCTGGTAATGTTACTGGCTTTTCAGAAAATAAAACCCTATGAAACTTCATTGATGCAACACAATTCCCATTAATAGCTCTTCAAGCCTGAGGATGTCATTGTCTTCCAAGTCTCTTTCTCTAGCTGCGGTCGTGTCAAGACTGTTCTGCATTATTATTTTTTCATGTGGGTGAATGATTTGTCACTACTGACAAATCAGATTTAGACATTTGGCAGTTCACACATCTGCGATCAGAGACCCTGTTAGCCAACAAGCTCATTTCCTTGAACAGGCAACCTTTTTGACAGCAGTTGCAGTGACCCCATGTACCCCAGTTCAGGATTGTCAACCCTTAGACTTTGTGTGCAGATTGCAGAACCAATGGTAAGATTCCTCTGAGTATTATAAGAGAATGGGGAAAAGGGCTTAGGAATAGGGAAAAAACTGGGTGCTTCTCCAGTTAGACTGCATGATTCCTACCTTGCCTGTAGTTTGAAGCACACCCCTGAGTGATGCCGTTGCCTGAGAAAAGATGCAAGCAGGATGCAGGCAGGGCAGGGGTCTGCTCAAGTTCACATACATCCTCCATTCATATCCAGGTAAGCATTTTGAGGTAGTATTAGAAAGGTCCCTTGCCATTTCTCCCTCCCATGCTGTTGAAATCTACAAGTGCAGGGCAGTGATTTCTTTAGGACTAACATTTCTCTCAGTGGATTCAAATGCTCTTAGATGCTTTTTCCTGGGCTAATTGTTTACTTCTAGTATTGAATTATTCTCCTTCATGGAGTTAGTCAGGCTTTGGTCGCCTGGGATTGATTAGAAAAAAGTACCTTCACTGCATACAAGTGGATGAAGGCCTGCTCTGATAGAAAAAAGGTTGTTGTCTGTTTTAATGGGCAAGAGGTTAATGTGTTAGCATGACCCCAAGAATTTTTTTGAAGCTTGGGAGTTCCTTTCTCACAAGGAAGATGGCTGCTATGCCCTTCTGACGCCTGGGGTTTTAATTTAACACATCAGTGAAGAGGAAGCATTCTCAAAGTAGGGGCGGGGGGAACAGCAGGGCTTTTTTTATTGAGGCAATGCGTAGGAAATTAGAATATTTTATGAAAGACTCATTAGCTGTGGGGTGGGGAGAAAATCATCTTCTGAAGCGGAAAGGTGAGGTTGTCTTTCATTTGACTGGCTAGATATAAAATAGTAGAGCAAAAAAATAACACAAAACAGAAACAAAACTGATGGGTCTGTAAAGGACTGGGCGATGTGCATCTTGCTGCGGTTGTTGTCAGGCCAATCCAATGCCACCGCTTCCCTTGCTAATGCTTACAGTGCCAGCTGTGCTCTTCCATTCTACAGGGTAAAAAGATGAGTGATACGGTCCCTTGGGGAAAGGCCAGTTAGGGCAAACTGTGCTCCAAGGAACCCCTCAGATGCCAAGGGTTTCTTTTTTCTCCTGTGATGACTTCAGTAGCGATGGACAAGCTTCCTAGTCAGTAGTGTTGAAATGCTTAGCCGCCATTGCCGGTCTTCCTTTGCAACATGCCTCACAGAGACCCACTGGAAGCATTCTAAGTGCCGTAGGAATTCCTGCAGGGTAACTGTGGTGCCTAAGATGCCCAGATAAAATGTTCTAGCGCTTCGCTCAACCGTCTTCAGCACACACACAGGTGTTCTTTGGCGGATTGGCTTAAGTTAAACTTGAGGTTAGAAAATCTAGACCACTGTTCTATACTATTGGGCTTCTGTGAACATTTTTACCTTGGAAAATACTTCTATTATAATGTACAAAGTGGGAGTCATGTGTTGTTTGGGGACATAGTCATATTTTGTTTTGTGTTTAAAAGGTTCTAGAGTTGTGATGTATTATTTGGGAAAATGGAAAATCAGATATTGTAATTATGGTGGTCCTCAAAGGAAAATTGCGTTGGTAACTTTATAGATTCTTATGAAATTATGGACACTTTCCAGTTATTTAATTTGATATGGATCAAATAATTATAATTTATCCTTTAAAAGTACTGTAACATACAACTCTTCCATGTGCCTGGGTTTCTTGCCAGTTTTTTAATCCTTATTTTGGGCATATCTTGCCTGTTTAACAAGGGTATTGAAAACATGTTTGTGTTTCCTTGGTGGAACTGCTGGAGGGCAAATGCCTACCTACAGGAATCAGGAGAGTCATGAGCACAGCTCGCCCAGAAGACTTACAGGGGAGAATTACATCCTTTATTAGTGAAGTCCTACAAGTTTTGCTTTCTTGGGCTTCTGAGTAGCTGCAGATGATGTTTCTGACCTGGATACAGAGTCCCTGTAGCAGTGCCTACAGTGCTGTCCCTTGTCCAGAGATTTCAGGCCAGTAAGTTCCAACAATCTACTTCTAACAGTGTGGACATAATGCACTATTAGGTGCATGCTAATCAGTACTTCTTCTGAATTAGTTGTTGTTCTTGTTTAGTAAAGTCACGTCCAACCCATCGCTACCCCATGGACAACATTCCTCCATGCTCTCCTGTCCTTCACCATCCCCCGAAGTCCACCCAAGCCCACACCCACTGCCCCAGTGACTCCATCCAGCCACCTCATCCGCTGCCATCCCCTTCTCCTTTTGCCGTCAAACATTCCCACCATTAGGCTCTTCTCCAGGGAGTCCTTCCTTCTCATTAGGTGGCCAAAGTATTTGAGTTTCATCTTCAGTATCTGACCTTCTAAAGAGCATTCAGGGTTGATCTCCTGACTGACTGGTCTGATCTCCTTGCAGTCCAATGGATACACAGGAGTCTCCTCCAGCACCACAATTCAAAGGCCTCAATTCTTTGGCACTCAGCCTTCCTTATGGTCCAACTTTCACAGCCATACATTGCAACTGAGAAAACCATAACCTTGACTATATGCACTTTTGTTGGCAGGGTGATGTCTCTGCTTTTTAGTATGCTGTCTAGATTTGCCATAGCTTTCCTCCCCAGGAGCAAGCGTCTTTTAATTTCTTGGCTGCAATCACCGTCTGTGGTGATCTTGGAGCCCAGGAAAATAAAATCTGTCACTACCTTCATTTCTTTCCCATCTATTTGCCAGGAGGTGATGGGACTGGATGTCATGATCTTAGTTTTCTTGATGATGAGTTTCAAGCCAACTTTTGCGCTCTTTTTTCTTCAGAATGGATGGAGCCAGTTGTATCTTCAGTGTTTGCAGCCCTTACCTAGGTGTTATATGCATACCTCCCAACTTCACAGAAATTGTTTGTGTTGTCACTGGACTCTTTTCATGTGAAAAAGCCTATTTCTGTTCATGGTTTGGTTTCTGTGGATCATGAGGAATTTATATACACTCATATATCCATACAAGATCATATTTAATTAACCTGAGATATATTCAGTTTATTATTGCTAAAATTTTTGCCAGTTAATGTGCCTTGAAAGCATGTTTTCAAAGTAATTTACATTCCAAGATGCAGTAAGGCATTGAGTTACTGCGTGTCTTCTGAGATTAATAAGTTATAATGACTATTTCCAGTTATTATATTTCTTATTACCCATTAATGGAAGTTGTTACTACAACAATGACTTGTTTTAAAATCTATGAATGAATTATTACCATGGCTCTTTGAGCTACTTAAATTTCTTTCAGGTATATAGCAAAGGATATAAACTGTTCAGTTAAAACACAGGTAGGCAACTTGCAGCCCTCCAGGTATTGTTGCACTGCAGTTCCCATCACCCTTTACCATTGGGAATGCTGGTTAGAGTTGATAGGAATTGCTTTCCAAAGTATAGGAGAGCCAGTTTGGTGTATTGGTTAAGAGTGTGGGAGATGAACTCAGGTTCATCAGATCTGGGTTTTAGTTCCCACTCAACCATGGAATCAACTTGGTGACTTTTTACCAGTCAAAAACCCTTAACCCTAGCCTACCTCACAGGGTTGTTGTGGAAATAAGATTAAGAGCAGCAGAAGGACCACAGTGTTAGCTGCTTTGAGTTCTTTAAAAAAAGATAGAATTTAAATCTAATAAATAAATCAGGAGGGCCAACATGTTCCCCACCCTTGCACTAAGCATGCCTTAGATAAGAACTGACCTTAGTAAGCCAGTGGTCTTTAAAGAATATGATTTAGGGCAACTGCAACCTACCAGATGTTGTTGGACTCTGACTCATGCCACCTGCCAATCAACAGGGCTGGTGGTCCAAGTGATGGGAATTGAAGTTCATCAGCACCTGACAGGCCATGGATCGTAAGATGATCACAGTTTGTGTAAGGCCCAAGACTCATTTAATATAGCCTTCATTTGGTAGAAGCAACAGCTGGTAGTTATGGGACAGAAGAACATCTCACTGTGACGTGGAAAAGAAACGTCTGTGCTGTTTGACAGCCGAAATATTCACACTTTGCACAACAATAAACACAGTCTCCTGTTGCACCATATCTACAATCCTTGACTTCAGAAGTTACATTTTTTTGTGTTTGATTCGTTCTTCTGTACATGCTAACAGGCCTGCCCTCATTTGGGTTACGACAGGGTCATACCTTCACTTTCAAGAGGTTGTGAGTGTCAGCTTTTGTGCTTTAGTCTAATAATATTTTGTCATCATTTAAGTGATATTTAATTTGAAAATCAGGTTTAATTTTGTTGATCTGTTGGTCTTGGCCCTGTTCCTGACTCCCCTGCTTCACCTCGCTAGGCTGCTGTAGAAGGGCAAAGCACCAAAGGGGAAAGAGATTGTCCTTGGCCTTAACAGGTAGTTCATAGGGACATTCCTTTATTGGCAGTAAATGCAGTTGTGACATGGCACTGCAACCAAACAGACATGAGCTCCCAGTAACTTATCGGTCAGAATTGAAGGAGCGATCTTTCCTCTCAGTCGGAGTCTTCACTATTTATTTGAAGGTGGCATATTCATCTAGGGGTGGTGTTTTCATTGGTTGGCTTTCCACTCTTAGTCTTGAAATGTTGACAGTACCTTGCTCAGTGCCTCCCCCCACCCACCACATACACACTGTTTACAAAAGATAAAACTGGGTCAATGCATTTTTCATGAGAAAGTAACCTAATAAAAGAAGCAAAGTCAAGTGGATATCAGTGGCTTAGATCCTAACTTTCCTTCTGTGACTGGAACAGTACACATTCATGAAGTAAGCTTTTCCCAGCTCCCCCTTCCCTCTGTAGTCTCCTCATCCCCAGCTCCCTTCCCCCACTGATAGTCTTCTCCTGGGGATAATGGGACTTCTGGGATGGTGTGGAATAGGATTCATGGGGCTGCAGATGGAGGGAAATTTTGGCAAAACTCTCCTCCTCATTAAGCGAACAGAGGAGGAACCTAAGAACCAAGTTACCACCTGAATATGACATTCTATTTTAACCATTTCATCTGGTTTTACTGCCAGTGTTAATGTAGGAGCATTATCTTATTTCCTGCTATTTGTTCTTTTTGTTATGTTTGTGCCCACCCTCCTTTGTACATAGTGTTATTCTGTGGCCTTCTCTCCAGTAACCTTTCTCCACTGACTCAGGACACAAACCAGTACATGATGAAACACGAAAAGCATCCTCAGTGGGCCCCAACCAACAGGGCTAGCTGAGGTGTGCCATGGGTTGTAGGACTTCTTCCAACTAAACATGGATAGGCTTGTATCCTACGTGAGCTTTCTTGATCCATGAAAAAAATAATCCATGCCTCGTCCAAGGTCTGATGATACGCTGCATGGTATCCAGACCCAGTTAAGACTGTGGACTTAACTAGAAGTTGAGTATGGCCGGATGGGTGGGGTGGGGTGGGGTGGGGTGGGGTGGGGTGGGGTGGGGTGGGAAGGGAAGGGAAGGGAAGGGAAGGGAAGGGAAGGGAAGGGAAGGGAAGGGAAGGGAAGGGAAGGGGTCCCTGTATATTTTAGCTAGCTGAAATGGCTATAGGGTCCAACACTCATCTCCATTTTGAAGGCCATGAGCCAGCGCTATCCAAAAATGTGTCCATGGTCATGTGGCCTTCCCACTTAAGTGATACTTATTTATCTACTCGCATGACATGTTTTCGAATTGCTAGATTCGCTTATAAGTGAAAACCTAGCAATAGCCCCATGTTAAATGCTATTAATTAACATTGGGCTATTGTGTAAAAGTTATTCATGCTCCTCTTCTTTCTTTCCTTTGAACTGTGCCACCAGGACAACTAGGGGTTTGGAGCTGGAGTTCAGGGTAGTCCCTGTGCAACTTTTAAACATCAGAAAACTGCAAGAGCTCCTTGGCATTCCCCAGGGTCCTTCAAGGAATGGTTGGATACACATCTGGTTGCTCAAGGCTGAGGTTGCTGGGAGCCCTGTTGGGTACGCCTGCTGTCCCAGTCAAATCCTCTTTGTTCAGTCCCTGGGTCCATTTTCCCCAGTCTATAGTTGTTTGGTGGTTTTCAAGGTTTTGTGCTTTGTGTGTCTGGTAAGGCTTGGTTATTGACACGAAGACATTTAAGCTAAAATAGGCTGGTGTTTTTGGCCCTGTCTCTTTTGCCTTTGGCCCCACCAACTAGTGGAATGCAGCCCCCAAGAGCTTCTCCAAAATAAAAATCAGCCATCAGGCTTGAAGTCATTCTGCACCCTGTCACAGACGGTAAGGCACGCTGATGTACTCCTGATTCTCAAAAACCTTTCAGTCTAGATGAAGTGACTCAAAGCAGTAAGAATGGAGGTTAAGTATGAGAGGGCAAGTATATTGCTGTATCTTGGTCTCTGTTTCAGCAATTGCACATGGCTAGGATTCTGTGCTCAAAACAATATCGGACTGTCACTTTTTGTTTAGCATAAATCTAGCTTGTTGGTGATAGTCTGTGTGGAGGAGAAGAAATGTTGCAATGATAAGGCCATATTTTTCACACTCTTGTGTAATCCCTTCCCTTCCCTTCCCTCACCCAGCAACCCTCCTTCATCTCCTGTCAGCGTCTAATGTCAAGAGTTTTCATAATATCAAAAATAGTTTGCATTAGATTCACACCAACTGTGACTTATGCATAATTCCTCTGATTTTGTGGTTCTTATCTTCTAGTCAGCCAGCAGCTGATAAAACACATTAACCAGTTTTTGGAAAACAGAGGGTCTCTGTACTATATGAAGAGCATCAAATGCATAAATGTTTTCAGAGAGGAAGCTATTAAGGTAACATAGGTGTGAAAACTGTAATCTACTCTTCCCTACCCTGATGCCCTCCAGATGTGCCTGCATCTGGAGTGCACCAGATTGAGGAAGGCTGTTGTACATGCTACTGGGATGTGGGCTTTGTCATGTACCTTCCCCGGTTTTAAAAATACATGAAGTGCATTCAAAAGAACATATGGAATGGAATTATTATAATATGCTACAGGCTTAAAAGGCACCTTGGTGGTTTGTTTGTTTTGTTTTGTTTTTTGTTTGTTTGTTTGGACTTTTGTGCCCTTCAAAGCATAGACCATGTTCTGCTAGGGTTTTTCCAATGTGGAATGATAACACCTGTGTTCTAGCAAATTAAAAGGCAGCTCTGCCACCCTTCCCCACCCAGCCCAAATAACTTTGTGAGGGAATGATTTTATGGCTCCTGGCTGTTTTCTGAGGAGCCCTTGGGTCGTTTGGATTCCCAGCTCCAGGAATCTGACCTCAGAGCTGGTAATCAGCAGTTCCCACTACACCCTGCCCTCTTGCATGAAGAACAATGCATGAAGGACAATGATGGCTCCTCCCTGAAGCTGGTGCAGCAACCTCAGAGAGGGGTTTGGAGAAAGGGGGGAAAGCAGAGACTGAGGTTGCCAGGATACACAATACCCTGCCCTTGCTTCAGTCGTTTCTTCTCTGAAATGCTGTTGCTAGATGGCCAAAAACATCTGTCTAGCAAAAACGTGGAGCAGGAGACCCAGGAAAGCAAATCTTACCTCTCCCTCTCCTCTGGCTCTCATTGGATGAGCGTGGGCCTCTGTGCTTGGAGGCTTAAGCTTATCTAGCAGGATCATGCCCTTAAAAAGCAAACCCCAATGTAGCCAGTGCTTCTTTGTGGAATGTCATTTTCTTAGTGACTCAGTACACATGAGGTTTAACTCTATAAGCAAGGCAAGATAACAGTGCAATGGTCTGAAATGCTTCTCTCCTTCTCCCCACCCCCATTTGAGACAAAGTGTTTGATGAATTAAGAAAATCATGTCACTTTGGTGTCAGATTAACCCTATTTCTCTGTCTTTTCCTTTATTGTTTTGTTTCAGCTGTCAGAAGTCCAGTGCTTTAATGATTTTCTGGAGGACCTGAAAAAAATGGTGGAAGATAAAAACTTAAGAGATTTCTGGGAGATTATAGTACAAGGTGTGCCAAACTTTATTTATAGGGTGTGGTGGTAGGGAGAAGCGGTGGATTGAAGTTAACTGGAAAATTGGACATTTTGAGAGGAAACTCATAGTTCTTCCCCCAAAATGAGTGGATCTGAATGAAGACATGCTTTCCTATAGATAATCTATATAAAAATAGCAGGTAGCATGCAATGTTAGTCTTGCGTAGAGCAGGCAGTTGAAATTCATGACTGACTGAAGTCCCATTAATTTTGATGTGTCTGCTCTACATAGGACAAACCTTGGATGCTCTCCAAGGTTTGTTGTTTTAAGTACTACATGTGGGGAGGTGGCAGTTCTTCATCATGGTCTCTGTGCACACATGTGGTTGGTCTCAAGCGACAGCAGAAGGCCTAGGTTGGAAGAAGCTTCTGCAGCTCGGCGCCATGGAGTGGGTGGGGCACCCGTCCCATCTGGAGCCCTGCTATAAGGGGAGGGGGCTCTGCCCATCCCTCAGTTCCTTTTTGACTGCAACCGCTTAGGTTGGAATCACTTCGTTGCTCCTTCCTCTTTTCCTTTTTCTCCTCTCATTTTTTTATTTTTATATGTTGTGTGTGCACATGCGCATGCTTCTACCCAAGAACTCTCAAGCTGGAAGAAAGAAACATAGAAACAGCGAGTCAGAAGGGGCCTCCCGGGCCATCTAGTCTGACCTCCGGCACCAGCCGGCTCCACTCACAACATGCCCATCATGTGCACGTCCAGCCTATCCTTGAACACCCTCACCCATGGGGCCTCAACAACCTCTCGTGGAAGCCCATTCCACATCCTCGGGGTCCTGACTGTCAGGAAGTGCTTCCTGGCATCCAAATGGAACCTTGGCTCCCTGAGCTTTGCTCTGTTGGAGCACGTCCAGAGTGCCATCTCCACCAATTGCCGCCATCCCTCTGCATCCGTGAGCATTATTTCCTCCACTGCTCTGGGGTTCAAGCCTCTAGGGCAGTTTTTAGGAGGGTATCAGGGAGAGCATGGGGGATTGTCTGCTAGACTGGGAAAGCTTTGCAGTGTCAGAAGTCTCTTACTGACAAAATAAACCCTTCTATCCTTACAGGCTTTTGCTAGATCCAACATACCAGTGATTTCTGAAGCCTCTCTACAGTGGGACCAGATTGAGATCATTTAGATGATGATCTTTACACTGTAGTGTAAATAATCTGTTTGTGTACCATGGTACTTGGGTTCTTTGTGACAGCTGTAATATTCAATGGACTTCAAAAAGCATTTTGTTTTGTGACTGCAAAACCTGGGTCTGGTGCACTTCTACCTGTAATGTGAAGTGGAGAAATGTTGTCATCTGCTAATTGCTTGGTTGTTCTTAGATGGAATTTCCCTGATCACCAAAGAAGAAGCTGAAGGAAGCTCTGTGACAGCTGAAGATGCAAAAAAGGTACTTGTTATAGTGCTTTTCAAATTCAGATATGCCGTTTCCAGAGGAGGCTTCACAGCGGTTTTCTGGTAAACAGTCTGTCCGCATTTAGCAATGTGGTAAAATGATCCTCTCCTTAGGCCAAAGAATGTTCATTTGATTGTGCAGAGATGGTGCCGCATACTGTTTAACCTGAATGCAAACAAAGAAGCAAATTTCTACAGGTCCAGCCTACCCCACTATTACTTTGCTTTCATTGAACAATAAGATTGCCCTGCTCTCCACTTTTTAGAAGTACTGTATTGCGGAGATAATCCAGTTTGAGCTGCTTCACCCAGGATCTAGACAGACTTTCCATGCTGCTTCATTGCCTCTGGCTTTTTGAGCTACCTTCTGTGCAGCCTGGCCATTTCTGGTTTTAGATCTTCAATGTTGACATATTAATAGTACTTAGTCTTTTTATAGAGCACAGTGGTATGTGATTGGGGGACTTTGGAAATCAGGACTCTGTGTTTGCTTTAGATAGCTCTTAGTATTATTAATATTATTTGTATTAATATTATTTCTGTATTATTAATTATATTTGTATGCCACCCCATAGCCCATAAGGGTTCTGGGCTAAAACAGAAATAATACAAATTCAATTACAAAATACAATACTGTAACCAAAACAAACATACAAAATATAATCTTACAAAAGCAATGCAGAAATCAAAACAGGAATACTTAATGAATAGTATAGTACATTATATAAAGCAACAGTAAAATGCAAGTATAATCCAGCTTCCCCCCCCCAAAAACAAAAACAAAACCCCAAATGCCCAAACCAGCACAGTTGGCTGAAAAGACACGGCCAGCATGGCCCTGCCCTGGCATCGTTCGTATGGCCCTGCCCTGAGACGGGCCAGACTGTGGTTGCCTCCCATGCCTTGGTCTCGCCTCTCTTTGCTGTCTCTTCCTGACATGACTTCCCTCTACCGAAGGCAAGTGACTGCAGGGAGCTGGTTCTTCTTCTCTTCTTAACATGCACAGTGAGAGGACGGGGAGCCCATCCAGAATTACCTTGTAGCCAATGGGGGGCCCAATAGGAAGCACTACTGAAGGCCAACACGCTGCCGTCCTCTCAGGTCGCACATGCTGTTCTGTTAAAAAGGCCTGTAGAGCAAATGCATGACCTTCTCACCTCCACCCCTGCTGCCGGCACATACAGCTCACCTTCTGTACATTATAGGGGGTATTCAATTTTTTTTTAAATTAAAAGATTTATAGCTCTTTCAGTCTGGATAAGAGAGTGCTTTTTCTGGAAATGTCCACACATCCCACCCCAAGTGATTTGCCCGCTCTGGGCAAGCAGTGAATGAAAAGGAATAGGAAAGCACCACAAAGGGACTCCTAGGAGCAGAAAGCTCATTCAATCCAGGGGCAGTGCTCCTTTTTTCCTTGGGGGAACACCATGCCCTTCCAAAGCCACCTTCTTTGGCCTGGTCTCTGCATGGAGCAACATGCTACATGACCGATGAGCTGGAATTCTGGACTGTGTTTCTTCAGATTGCGAGGGGGACGGAAATACAACTTCCTTTTTATTTTTAAAGTTAATTAAAAAAATTAAAATTCACATTCGCAAGAAGGATATGCTAAGACTTTCTGGTTTTCTGGTGCTCTATACAGGGGCATTCCACACCTATCTACATGTTGAGATGGTACAATCCACAGTTACATCTCATTCCTTATACATCTTGCACTTGCAAACCAGGGCATGAGCCTCATGGAAAACTTTGAGCTCAGAAGCCTTCCTTGCGGGTCCAGGCCCACTTTAAATGTACTTGCCATGCACAATGACAGCTTTGATGTAAAATTAGTTTGTTAGCAGGGCATCTGTCCAGGCCACTGTTCAGTAATGTGCTAGGTTAAGCTATGAAGGAGATGATTATGTTTCCAGTGCATTTAGATGTGGTCAGGCACCCATGGAGAACTTGACAGAGGTGACCACATTTCTTGTGGCCCACATCCTGCACAAATCAAACCTTTTTCTGGGAGAACTGTTCTCGCTAAGGTTAGTGCATTCTTGCCAGAGGAAGGGTGGCAAGTGCTCTTCTTTGGAACACAGAGATGTGATATTAACAGACCTGCCAAGCATGTTCTGTCATTATCTCGAGAAGTATAATGAGTTTCAGCACAGCTATTACATGTAATTTTGCCTCTGCATAAATGTGAAGCAAATCATGTCAGGAAAGGGAAAAAAGGGTTGCTTTTTGATGGGAAATTTAAAAGAATCTTCATAAGCATTTTCTCATTCTTGGTGTCTTCGAGACTCTGGTGTGTTGTTTACATCTAATTTAATGCCAGGATTCCATTTTGGAGGCTTTGAAGCAAAAGTGTAACTTTCAGAAATAGCATTTTACCTTAATTAACTATGTAAAATGGGATTTGCTTCAGTGGAAAAAGGCTTTTAAATTTGACAATGTGCTTTTACTTCAATATTGCCTGTACAATAATGGTTTTACATCTACAATGTCAGGGAGAAAGACGTATACAGGCATAACGTGTTAGGACTGTGTAATCTTCCCTGCTGTGTAACCTTGGCTAATTTGCGATGTTTTCTGCTGCAAAAGGCTGCATTATCCAAGCAGCCTTTAGATAAACATGACTTGTAGGACAGTGTTTGTCTGCAGCTTAGGAAAGGTATGGCCTTTTGATAATGACATGGAGTGTTGAAAGTTGCAGCCATCTGTTTCAATCCAGTGTCAAATGTATGAACTTCCACTCCTCCACTGGGGCTTCTTTGTCTCCTCCCCTCTGCATCGTCTGTTCATGCCCCGTCCATCCTCCTCAGTGAACCCTCCAGCTCTCCAAAGTGAATTTGTGGGGCTGACATGGGAGCAGAACTGATTCTGTTAGCTGTGTCCTTCTGGCAGGTAGATAGAATTGGATGCGACCTGTCGTATAGAAAAAGGTTAATCAAAAGTGCAATCTAATTATTCTCATTTTGGAAGCTAAGAGTAGGACCTGTGCCTAAATTAGCACCACCACTGGAAGATTGGGTGAGAATAATAGTTATTACTTTAAAAGACTGAGATGAAACAATTAGTTCTAAACCAGATATTCATATGCTGTGAGGATGTGGCCCAGCTGTTTTTTGTAAACCCTGGATTGCTATGAGTAGGTATATTAGTACACACTGCAGAAGGAGCAAGTAAACAAAATGTGTTGTGCAAAAACCAGGAACTCTAGCTTGTTGAGCAAAAATCCGGCGTTGTAACCCACGCATCAGTAACTTACAGTGGAAGCTGCTGGGCAGCACAGGATAAAAAATAAAGAAATCTGAGTTCTCATGGCATCCAAACTGGGCCTTGTGTTCTTCCTCACCTGAGTAATTTAAAATTAGGAGTGTGCCCTAAGTTGAATTAAGCAACTTATTGAGGCTCAAAGCTCACAATAATTGTATAAGAACTTGGAGAATTTTATTATAATCTGTATATTTTAGCCAAATGTAATTCATTTAATTTGATAAGCTACTTTGCACTGTATAGATATACTGTAGATATAGATAGATACGTATCACTCCTATGGCATATGCTGCTGTTCAATATTTAACATAGGGCTTCTTATACCTGCATGATAATGAATTAAGGCCATTTATTCAAGGAAGTCCTTGTAGTTATTAAATCAGTCATTAAGAAATATTCCATACATGGCATTAAACAAGTTCTCATCAAAAGCCAAATGAGGTTTGACTTACATATGCATCTGCTGGAGCTGTTAAGGTACTTTGTGGTTGGGGGGGGGAAAATGAAACCAAGAAGCCACCTGGTGCATGGCCACTTTCAGAGCGTTTCCAGTTGTTCACTTGATGATTGCTCATAGCCTCTGAGTCCTGGGCAGCTTACAGCAAGTCAAGATACAAAATACAATAATATAATCAAAAATTTGCAAAAGCAACATAAATGTAATACTATACTTACAGCAAATACAAATTCAAATACAATATTAACAGCAGAGCAATACAGAATCAAACAAAGCTACTTAATACAATAATATCCATAATGTTAGATAATGAAACACAACTAATCCCCCCCACTCAAACCCCCATACACACCAGCACAGATTGGCTAAGAAAACACAGTCAACACAACCCGGCTTCAACGTGTCCCCTACACCACAACACAGCAGAACAAGGCCTGGTATTTGTTAGGTGGGGCTTTGGATTTGATGTGCTACTTCGGCAGTTCAGTGGTGACTTGAAGATTCCATACTCCAACTGACATCGGTAGCATCCTGAGAGCGAGGGGCATCCCTGCGAAGGGATGCCATGAACAAATGGAATGGAATGTGACGTACGGGATGCCTTTCTGCAGGGCTTTGAGCACAGCCATATTTTCCCCAAACACCAGTTGTGGCCAGCTGGGTTGCTCCCAGTGCTACCAGATCTGAAGACATGGTGCAGCAAGTCCATCTTTTTTCCTTTGATGGATTGTCTGCAGTGAGACAAAGGCAGAAGTAGCAGAAGTAGTAGTGAGAAAACAAAGGAGGGTTTTGAATGGAAAACAAAGACATCTGGGCCTCTTGAAAATTCAATGAATGAGGCAGGGTAATGGCACCATAAAAACCTTCCATCAAAGATGCAGCTGGACTCATTGCCCAATTCACAATATGCAAATTTACCTGTGCATTCTGGCCTTTCCTCTTCTTGTTTTTCCTTTCTTTATCTTTCTGATTATTGGAATGGAAATAAAAGGAGGGTTTTCAGTAATAAACAAGCAGTTCTTGCTCTAGCTAATGAATTACTGATTGCATTCAAATTAATGTTATTTTAGTTCCTGGCTCCCAAAGAAGCACCCATGGCAGCTTCACCAGTTGCAGATGAAGGTGGTGATGTTGATGATCTAGTGAGTATTTTAAAGAATTCTCCCAGTGTTGTTATTTAAGCCACGGACCATGCCTGCAGTTTATTACAATGCTGATCCAGCCCCTTTGGTATACAATTCATATGCAGGCATATATTTAGGTTTGCTTTTGGCTTATGTTTGGAATAAAAAGGTAGGGTAGAAATGGGCATTTTGTGGGCCATATTGCATGTAAGCATTCCAGTTCTCGTTAAACCCTGAATCACTGCCAACCTACCAAGAATATCTTTGGCGCTAGAAATAATAGGGCATCAATTTTGGCACAGCAGTTGTGCCTGGGAGCCCTCCACGTTTGCGCTGCTCTGTGCATGTTACATACAATTTATACCCTGCCATTCTTAGTTTGAAGATTGCAAGGTTATGCTGATTTTATTTTTTTTACTCCACAATGAAATTCTTTACTAAAACTGGTATGTGAAAGAGCATTTAATACTGCTTAATCTGAATGAGGGATCCGGAAAGTTCATGTCCGTCAGATTCTCAAGCTTGATGAGGCCTGCACTTACTGGATTGCTCTGTCTCCTTCTGTATTTGTAAACAGACTGTGTAGACTTAACATGTACCAAATTTTCTTCATTATTCATTGGCTCACTGCAGTAGAGATGGGGAACATGTGGCGCTTTAGATGTTGTCGGGCTGTGATCTCCTCAGCCCTCATCTGAGGGGAGTTACAGTCCAATAACATCTGAAGGTCTAGACCTTCCCCAGCCTTCCATCCTTGCATAACTGGAGGGCAAGATTGCTGGATCAGAAAGAAGTTAGTTTCCAGGTAGGCTTTGGCCCAGCCACTTTTGTTTCTCTTCCAAATCAAACATGGTCACAGCAAGGGCACAGTTACAGGCTCCTCGTTGAAGTTAAAACAGGTTTAGGTTAGCTCAGTGACTGGGTGACCACTGGGGATTCCCCTGTATACTGCTTTGATTTCCATAGTGGAAGAAAGGCAAGGTATAAATGAAATCAATACTTTATGTTATTAGTTAATCTGCCTTAAGTTTTAAGAGGCTGCACAGATTTTTTTTAATAATCATCACCTTTATCCAGCCTCTGCAAGTTGTATCCTGAAATCAGTGGCTTCTTTGCCAAGTATTTTGTTTTCTTTTGCAGCTGGACATGATTTAAATGGGCAGACAACATCTGGGAATCTGTGGCTCTGAAGATGTCTCTAAGATCAAGAAAAAACAATATTATATGATAAAGGTGTGGACCAGGAAGATCTTCTGGGGACAGGGAATCAGTTCCAGAGAGCAGGAACCAATTCCAAGGATATTGCCAGCATGATATAAATCTCTGTTTTCTGTTTGTTGCATGGCCTGAGAACAATTGTCAACACAAGCCATTATGTTGAACTGACTTAGACTTCTGTTAGTAAGATGAATCCATATTCATTGCAATTTCATACCTGTTGCTGCGAGAAGTCAGTCATAGCTAGATTCACAAGAGATTGTAATGGTTTAACTTCACTGCCTGGAGTAGGAGTACCTTTGGAGTGAAATCCCAGTGCATTTTCATATATAGAAGTGTGTCTGTACTTTTCAGCACACTGAGAAAAATGTTGTGTTTTGGTGGCTACCATACATGCCTGAAATACCATTTCAAATAGTTGAACCCATAAATTGCAACCTAGCAAGGACTCCAGAATTGTGAATGTTTGCCTGTCTACACTAATTTGAGCACCTTCTAGATATTTGGGCAGCTTCTAGATTAACTGAGGACAGTTAGCAAGTTAAGCGCAATCCCATGCATGTTTAGAGAAAAAAAGGATCTACCACTTCCAGTGTTCCTCAGCCTACTAACTGATGTAAGATACTTTCCTGGCTAAACGTGCATAGAATTATGCTCTTAGGAGGCGTCTTTGGTAAAAAATTGGTAAGCTCCATTTTCTGCCTAAAATGGAGCTGAATGTAATGAATATATAAACTGAATATAGTGAATTCAAATGTATGGTTTTTCAAGCTCAATTTTGTCGTTTTTGTACTTTAAATTAAAAAGTGGCATCTGAAATTGATTTTTTTCTTTGTAACAGACTAACCTTGCAACACAAATGTCTTGCTAATCAGAACAAAATAAAATAGTTTTATATGGATTTATAAATCATTTTAAGTAAATGTAAGTACAAGTTGAACGTACTGTGAGATCTTTTGTTCATACTTTGAAAAAGAGAATTAGGGCACAGTAGGAACCACACGAACCAGGGAGACAGTGTCTCAAAATACCTTATTGATTGAGTTCGGTTTAGAATGCCCACTGTGTTTCCAAACAAAGTCATTGGTTCCAGCAAGTCCTAGCTAGAATTCTTGGACAATGGATAGCCCAGGAGAAGGATTTTATCTGAAGCACATTGGTTCAGTGGGATACTGTCTTCTCTGGATATAAACTGCACAGGTGTACAGGAAGAGGTGTTGCTCTCTAATGTCAGAGACAGTACAGAGTGCAGCGGACCTGAAAATCTGTGGGTAACTATACCTGGATATAAGACAGGTATTTTGGACAAAATTTTGTCCTAAGAACATGCTCTTGTCCACCAGACCAGAATGCTTAAGGTGATTTTGAGATGGAAAATGAAATCAGAGAGGTATTCAAAAAGAGAATTGTTCTAATCATGGGTGACTTCAGCTGCCCCTACATTGACTGTAAAAATGCATATTCCAGTTCCAACAATTTCCTCAGTGTCCTAAACAGCTGTGCCCTAAAACCGTTGTAGAACTGACCAGTGGAGAGGTAATCCTGGATTTAATCCTAGGTAGGATTGCTCAGTATGAGAAGTAAATGTTGTTGGAAACCGTGACCACTTGTCAGATTTAATATACCTTTAAATGGAAGATTGACAGAGATGACAACACACTCACATTTGAGGAAACTTTTCTAAAATGCGGAAAATGATAAAAAGGAAGGTGAGGGGGAATCTTAAAGAGGCTTAAATCTCTTCCAAATGCTTAGAGATTACTCAAAACCACAATAATAGGTGCTCAGATAGCATGTATACCACCAGTTAGGAAAGGAAGCACAAAGTCCAAACAGGTCATCAGCATGATTAAGGAGCAGTGCCAAGAGATATTAGAAGCTTTCTTCAGAAAAAGGAAATCTTATCTAAATAAGGAAAAAAGGGAACACAAACTTTCACAAGGGACATGCAAGCAGATGGTAGAGAATAATAGAAGAAGCAGCTTTTCAGATAGTTGGACCACTGGATGATAAAGATTCCATTAGGCGTAGGAGACGGCATATATAAGCAAAAATAAACATAGGTTGAACGAGTATTGAAGGAGGATATGGAGATTGCAAATGAATTCTTTTCCATTGTTTCACAGCAGAGAATACATGACAAATGCATCTTCCTTAACTGATCTTTTCAAGAGGGGAGTCTGAGGAATTAAGGCAGGTAGTGGCAACAAAAGACGCCGCTTCTCAATCTTATGAACAATTTTCAGTCTTACAAACAAACCAAAAGTTTGAAAACTATCAGGGCCAGATGGTATCAATCCTTGACTTCTTAAGGAAATCAGATAAAATTGCTGATTTTCTTACAAAAATACCCATAAGATCAGTCCCTGTGCTGAAGACCTCAACACCCATTTTTAAAAAGGGATTTAGGGAAGTTTAATGTCTGCTACAGGTAAATTGGTTGAAAGTGTTATTAAAGATAGAGGATGAGGCAGGACTTCTGGAATTGCTTGTTCATAAGTATGAGTTTTTCATAACCCAGACGTTCATAACCCATAGATTACCTGTACCTAAAAAAGGATATTGTAGAATTGGAAAAGGTGCAGAAAAGGGGAAACTAAAATAATGATGAGATTAGAATGATAAAAGATTGCAACCACTGGTGTCTAGGTTTAAAAAAAGGCAAGTAAGGTGAGACATTGTAGATGTGTTCCAAATTAATGGATGGTGCCAAGAAGGTAGACAGGAAGACACTGTTCTCCCTTTCCCATAATACTGGAAGCCATGATCATCCCATGAAGATGGCTGGTGGGAGAGTCAGGACAGATAAAAGGAAGTGCTTATTAATGCAGCATAAACTTAAAACAATGGGATTTATTATTATTATTATTATTATTATTATTATTATTATTATTATTATTATTACATTTCTATGCCGCCCCTTGCCGAAGCCTCGGGGCGGCTTACAACACAATAAGATACATTGAAATACAATAGAACATAATAAATTACCAATAAATACAGAAATACAAAAAATGCACTGAGATAATATAAAATTAAAATTAGCAGTATAAAATAAGTAAATAAAGAATATAGGAGGAGGAAAGAGAAGGAAGAGGAAGTTGCCCTGGCCAGATCGTATATTTTAACAATTAAAATGATGTTTAAATAAAAAGGTCTTTACCTGGCGCCGAAAAACCAGTAACGACGGTGCCAGGCGGACCTCTTTGGGGAGTGAATTCCATAGGTTGGGCGCCACCGCAGAGAAAGCCCTCCTCCGAGTACTTACTCTCCTAATTTCTTTCATGGAGGGTTCCCGGAGAAGGGACTCTCCCACAGATCTCAAGGGGTGGTCGGGCATATACGGACATAAGCGCTCGTTCAGGTAGCCAGGACCCAGGCCGTTTAGGGCTTTATAGGTCATAACCAACACCTTGAATTGGGCCCAGGCTTCAATGGGAAGCCAGTGAAGTTGACGGAGGACTGGAGTCATGTGAGCATAACGCCCCATCCCCATCAGCAACCTGGCAGCTCTATTTTGCACCAATTGAAGTGTTCGGACCGTCTTCAGGGGAAGCCCCACGTAAAGCGCGTTACAGAAGTCTAGGCGGGAAGTCACCAGCGTGTGTGTCACCGTCGCCAGGCAGTCGTACTCCAGGTAGGGGCGCAGCTGATCAGCCGAAGCTGAAGGAAGGCGCTCCTCGCCACCGCTGCCACCTGAGCTTCCAAAGAAAGCTCCGGGTCGAGGAGTACTCCCAAGCTGCGGACCTTGTCCCTAAGAGGGAGTGTTGCACCATTTAGGACCAGGTCAAATCCACCCTCTCCGAAGCCCGATCCGCCAACCAACAGGACCTCCGTCTTGTCTGGGTTGAGTTTCAGTTTGTTGGCCCTCATCCATTCCATTACCTCGGCCAAGCACCGGTTCAGCACAGCCACTGCCTCACCTGGATTAGTGGAAAATGAGAGGTAGAGCTGGGTATCATCAGCATATTGATGATTCCGCAGCCCACACCTCCTGATGACCTCTCCCAGCGGTTTCATATAGATGTTAAATAGCAGAGGGGATAGAATGGAGCCCTGTGGTACTCCATGGCATAGCTGCCATGGCGCAGAGACATAGTCCCCCAGCGCTACCTTCTGGAATCGACCGTTGAGATAGGAGCGGAACCACTGCAAAGCAGTGCCTCCAACCCCCAATCCCGCTAGCCTATCCAGAAGGATACCATGGTCGATGGTATCGAAAGCCGCCGAGAGGTCCAGAAGAATCAACAGGGATGCACTCCCCCTGTCCTTCTCCCTGCACAGGTCATCGTACAGGGCGACCAAGGCAGATTCAGTACTGTACCCGGGTCTGAAGCCAGACTGAAAAGGATCCAGATAATCAGTTTCATCCAAGAGTGCCTGGAGTTGTCCCGCCACCACTCGCTCCAACACCTTGCCCAGAAACGGGATGTTGGCCACAGGTCTATAGTTAGTGGCCATCTCTGGATCCAGTGACACTTTCTTCAGGACCGGTCGTATTACCGCCTCCTTTAAAGGGGCAGGCACTCGACCCTCCCTCAGAGAAGCGTTAACCACTTCCAAGATCCAGGTCCCAATCCCGTGCTTGGAGTTATTTATTAACCAAGACGGGCAAGGATCCAATAGGCAAGTGGTGGGACGTACTCGTCCAAGCACCTTGTCCACATCATCGGGCCGCAATAATTGAAATTCCTCCAATAATTTTGGACCAGACGGTGGCATTGGCGACTCCTCAGAGACCTCTGATTCATTTGTGGAGTCTAGCTCGTGACGAATCTGAGCGATTTTCTCCCTGAAATGCCTGGCAAAGTCGTCACAGCGGGCCTTTGAGGGTGGCATCGGATCTTCCTTAGGACCCGGCAGAACCAGGCCTTGTACCACTCGAAAAAGCTCCGCCGGACGGCATTGTGAGGAGGCAATGGAAGCGGAAAAAAACTTCTTTTTCACCGCCTTCACCGCCACAGCATAGGCCCGATAGTGGGCTCTCGAGTGTGTTCGGTCATGGATTTACTTCCATGGGGGTTAGTGATGGCACCTATTTGAACAGCTTAAAGAAATTTATCAATGGCTAATAGTCCTGATGGCTAGATGCTGCCTCTGGTGTTAGAAGCAGTGTGCCTATGTACACTGGTTCCTGGGGAACTTGGGCAGAATGGTGCTGTTGCGCGCACACCGATTCTGGGAACCTGTGGGCAGATGGTTTGGCACTTTGGGAACAGAATGTTGGAACAGATGAACCACTGGGTTAGGGTTAGCGCCCAGCATGGCTTTTCTATATTCACATTTTAAACTGGACTCATGAAACCAAAAATTTAGGACACAACCTTCCTTGTTTATGTGTATCATACTTCGAACATTTTTCACCCTGAAAAACTGTTGAAATGGCTTTAGAGTAGGAGGTGCTATAATGCACTGCATTTTCCCTTTTGTGCAATTGTATTTGCATCCAGTGGAGCATCTACATATGATAAGTTCTTCACAAGAATCAGGTATCAGAGATACACAGATCTCACAAAATTGTCAGCTACATCACCAAAGGTGATGTTCACTTGGTGCAACCATACCTGCTTGTCCATCAGTCACAAGATGAATGGGATGAATATTTTGGCCTACAATTCACATGATCTCTCACTGTTAGCTATGCAGCTTAGGGCTGATGGAAGCTGTAGGCCACCCATTGGCCACTTCTGCCTTTTACATACTGCTTAGCAAAAGTGTCATAATTCTCAGAGAATTGATGTATGTAAAAGAACAGTAGGAACTTCTGCTTTCTCCCTATACATCAGAACCCAAGTACTTGGAACTCCTTGGGTAGGATCATAGAGACTAATGGAATTTGAGCTGGCTGGATTGACCAGAAAGTTGATGTTCAAAACTTTCTTTTTCAACTTTTTAGATCAAAGAAGTAACAAAGCACTTTGTTATATATATTCTGTTAGATACCTTTTAAAAACTCTGCAGCCTGATTAATCATGGGCATTCTTTTTAATTAATTAAAAGCTTTCACTTGATTAATCTAACCAATTAATTGACTAAATGCTACAGCCCTATTAAACACAGTTATTACAAATCCTTTCGTGAATAGGTATTTCATGTTGTCTTTCCCTGTCTAGAAAAATTACTCCTTGCCTCTGACCCACATATGTTAAACGCCATGTGTAAAGGATAACTTTCCAATAAACTGTCAGCTGAATTTTAGATGATAGGTTACATCAGGAAGTCCTCTAGCAAAAAGCATTCACTTGTGAAGAAGCCGGCACTAGCAGTGCTGCTGTGGATATAAAAAGTTCAAGACATAAATGTGAAATACGATCATATGAAAATGCACTAAAGCCTCAGTGACAGATCTCATTGGGCAAATAGTTGTTAAAGCAAGAGATGATTGCTTCAGGGATGGCTTGACTTTTTGGCCAACAGAGATCTTCCTGTTTCTAAACAACGTAACCATCTTACTTTTAGATGAGTATTTCCAGGCTGATCCTTGACTAGAGCTGTGCTGGTGAGACATAGTGATATAAAAGTGGCACTATTCTTTGTTGGCAGGATACTGGGTTGGCTGCAAACTGCAAGTTTTAAATATTGCATAAAATTGGCTCTGAGGCTGCCTTTGAAAAATATGTCAGTTCTCAAGCTAACCAAAGTAGCAGCCTTTCCAGCCATTGAGCAGCCATGGGAAATGCCTTGTAATTGCCAGAAAATTGCCCCTTGACAGTGAAGTTCTTGTTCTTGGGTCCAGTGCCTGAGATCCCCATTTTTTTACACAGTTTGTCCTTGCTGATTTGCTTTCTGGAACCAGCATGGCTTTAATGTTGCAATGAAGGGCACAAGGATCATCCTTAACTTCCAGGTTAAGGAAATCAACAGTGTGTACCTCCACCTACCTCTACAATAAAGCAAAGACTGGCTTGCAGTGTAGGTGCTTGCAGTCTTGGGCCTGGAATTGGTAGACCAGGAGAAAGAATACAACACATACATAGACCTATGCTGGGCTTTGAGGAATTTAAGGAAAGCTAAGCATGCACAGGGGAAGATACAACAGGGACACAATTAAATATTGTAACCACCTGGTTTGCACTGACTGGGAGAAGGAGAAATTGCTGACATTGTGGAAGAGTTAAGTGAGCCGTTTAAAGCATGCACAAAAAATGTATATCTATACATCTGTTGGGATCCTTTTTTTTTTTTTTTTTTGAGGTGGCTTGCCCTTCTCTACCAATAACACTGCATAGGATAGATGCATCTCAGTTCATAAAGAGCTGAATAGATTGTCTGAATTCCTCTACTACTTATCCAAATCCTGTTAGCATGAAAATTCTTGTAGGTTTAACAGAAAAACAGTTAAACTCTAAATGACCACAGTTTCTTTTCTGGTGTGATGTTCATGTAACGTTAAGTAATCAGGAGTGATCAGAAGCACTTTAAGGCACTTTAGTGTTCAATCAGTAAAATAAATTTAAGTGCAGTACACCTTGCTTGTCTGTAGAGCCTGTATCTGCTTGTGGCATGTAGTTTGGATTATACAGATTAAGCAGTGAAAGAGAAAGCAATGGCATAGGAAGATTCAGGTAGTTATTCACTGAACTTTTCCTCACTTCCAAGCACACATTCTTCAGCATAATACACAGTATCTACCTATAAATAGCTCTTTTCAATTGAGCTATTTTTAATGTTTTTTACATGTGTTCTTGTGTGTAATAGGAAAACAGTTTCAGAATCCTAATGGAAGGAATAGCATCACAATTGTTCCTCATATGACATACTTTTTTTCTGCCTTCTGTCCAAGTTTCTCATTTCTTCTTTCCTAATTATGAAGTTAGTTATGTAGTTTTCCCCTGAAAGCAAACAATAGATCCTTTGCCTTTCAATATATTTTTCCAGATTAGTAAAAATTTCAGCAAAATGTCAAATTACAGAAAAACGGTGCAGATTCAGGAAGAAATCAATGAGCTGAGATATCCAAAGTGATAATTGATTATCTTTGGAAAGTCATATAAATCAGTACTCTTGATCAATATGCCTTGTGCCAGCCCTGGAATTTACCAGCACTGCTACCAGGCAAATAAATCTTCTTTGTGACCTCCAAAACAACTGAAAGGAAGCAAGGGGGCTGAAGGGAGGAAAATGGCTGAAGTGACATAGGGCACTTGTATTTATTCATTTTCCTATTGCATCATGCATGCTTGACCTGCATGATAATACAACACTGTGTAGAAACCTCTTACCTCTTTTCATACTCAGTGTAAAAGCAGGAAATATCAAATTGCATGCACTTGTCTGTTCAGAATGGAAATTAGCCAAGGTGGAACCGCAGTAATTTTTATCGCCCCTGAACTGGCTGTATGGACTATAACAAAAGTATGGCATTTGCTTTAATACTAAAGATATGTTAGAAAGCAGTGAAACCTGTCTTTTATGTGTCCATTTGAATGACTTACATGGATCAGACAAATCAAGCTGATTTCTCATAGCTGGCAATAATGAAGGCCATCCCCTACTCCATGGAGCTATTCTGAGCACACAGACGTTTTGCAGAAATGCGTCCCCCGGCCCTTTCCCAGTCACTCGAATGGAAGGGCAGTTCTTTGCACATGCTCTTAGACATCCATTCAGTTGTCATGTCAGTTCAATTGAGTGGGAACACTTGGAGTTATGGGGCCTCTCTGTGTATGTTGCAGCACACACATTTGGCTCTAGAGCTGGTCAGTTTAGGTCTCCTGTTCCCACCACTGCGATGGTGCCGGAGGAACGAAGAGGAGCCGTGAGGCACTTCTGGAGGGCAAACAACGGAGCCAGTGGAACCCCTGCATTAGCCCCGTTCCAAATTCCTTTCAGTTGCCGGCACAACAATTGTAATCATAGCTCTGGTCCACTTGGCATGGGCGCTTTGTCTGTGTTCTTTTGCTCCAAGAACCTGGATTCATCCAGCAGCTCTGATTCCAGCACAGATGACAAAGGCAGGGCAAGGTGGGGCCGGGCAGTGGGTCGTGATTTTGGTCCAAATTCCATCTCTGTCCAAGTTGTGACATGGGGCAAGTCAGCTATCAGGAATGATCTGACTTGATCTGAGGGTGGAACTGCCGGTGTGCACTTTCATGAGTCAGTTAACACGGTAATTGGAGGACATTGCTCCAGTGACTTGGAAAGTCATGCATGATATGTGCAAGAGATCCAAACCAACCGTTCTAATTTCAGCAACACAACCATGCACTCATTAAGTTATATTAACACATACAAGAGATGGAGGGCTATGACAGATGCAACATCATGCTGGTGTTTGGATGCTTTTAATCTGTTGGTACTTGAACAGGTGCACATGCTTAAAGTCTTCCACCACCACCACCGCCGCCATCATCATCATCATCATCATCATTCTCCTCCTCCTCCTGGAAATAGATCCATTACATCACTGCTCCCCTTGCTGTAATGAGGAGCCACAGGCTCTGTGTTTTGCTTTGTTTACTAGTGCCCTAAAAGGCTGGAATTGTATTTTTGGCTGGGCAGTTGTGCTGTTTAAATCCTGAGAGGAAATGCATAATTTATATTCACTAATACAACTTGGAGAAGTCACACTTAACTCAGGCTCAGTGGGCCTCCGGGCATAGAATATGGTTGTGAGAATGTTGCTTCTCCTGTTCAGAACAAATGGCAGAAACACACCTAAATTGGATTCCCTGTTTTTATGGGGTTTCTCAAAGGAAGATCATTTGTTATTTGTGTTAACAGCAGTGTCAGTAATTGGTGTTTGAACGACTCTGAGTTTTAATGCCTAATATCTCAAGCTATAATGTGCATGGCAAGGGCAAACATTCAGCCTTGGGCTGTTGTGGATGAGCATGGAGGGTTTTTGCTTTTGATTTTTTTTACAAGGGACCTGGCCTTCTCCAGCTGAAATCAAGAGTTGCAAAATTCTCAGATTCATTGTCTGTTTTTGTTTGTTTGTTCTTTGCTGTCACTTCCCTGTTTATAGGTTTGGTTTATTGGCAGACCTTCTGAGCACACCTGTTGCTCTTCTGCTTTACAAGTGCCCAGAATAAAAACTGCCACTACACAGCCGAAAGGGTTGCTTATACTCCTGCAGGAAGGGCAACTGAAGGACAGTGGTTATCGAAACAATATGAAATAAGAACTGGACTTGGCCTGAGGGGGTTGTGCTTCTTGGGAGGAACTGGACAGTGGCTGGGGTAACCCCCATCGCCTCTGGCCTGAGGTGAAAGGGGCCGCTTCCCCAGAGCAGTCAGTGGAAAGCCTGTGCTTTAAGGAAGGCTTTTGTTTGTTTGTGAGTCTCTGTGGAACAGCACACCAACTCTGAAAAAGCACTTTTGGGGGAAATATTCTGAGTCTCAGCCCAAAACCCCAAGTAAAGATGGAAGAGTAGGAGGAATACTGATAGAGAACTATCACGTTATACTTCAGCACTTGCATAGGTACATGAAGGGTTTCACAAGGAGGTGGGTAGAGACCTGTTTTCCCCTGCAGAGGAGGGCAAGATGCACTCCAACAGAGCCAAGCTCAAGGAACCAAGGGTCAATTTGGATGCCAGGAAGCATTTCCTGACAGTCAGGATCCCGCGGGTATGGAATGGGCTTCCACAGGAGGTGGTCGAGGCCCCATCAGTGAGGGTGTTCAAGGATAGGCTGAACATGCACATGGTAGGCATGTCATGAGTGGAGCCAGCTGGAGCCGGAGGTCAGACTAGATGGCCCGGGAGACTCCTTCTGACTTGCTCTGTTTCTCTGTTTCTATGATTGTTTATCTTTTAACTAACATAAAATATTGAGAGTCGGCTTGCTGTGCCCCAGAAGGACAATCCCTGCTTTGTCTGACATCTCACTAGATGACCCAGGTCAGTCATTCTTGCTCAGCCTGACCTGTTCGGCCTCACTGGGTTGTTGCTGGGTTAAAATGAGGAAGCTGCTGTATAGCATACCTTGAGCTCCTTGAAGGTAAGGTGGGGTTAAAAAATGCAATATATGGAACCAAATACAGCCAAAACATTTAGTAGGAGCAAATTCCTTTAACGTAGAATTAAGGCGTGCAGTTGCATTCAATAAAATAGTATGTAATTGGATAAGATGAAATGATGACTGGTCATTTTACTTAACTGTGTCTTATGGCAAAGGCACCCTGCTCTCTAGAGAACTGTGCCTGGCACCAACGCTTTATTCATTTCAGTGCCAGGCTAAAACATTTTCATTTTCCCGACATTTTAATTCTTTATGCTGATTTTAACATCGGGTTTTATTGTCTTATACTTCATCGTATGCTGCCACTTCATTGGTTTTGTATCGCCATCCTGAAACACCTGTAAAGAATGGGCTAGCAATGCTATAAATGAATGAATGAATGAAATACAAAAGATGAATTTTACAGAAACTTGCTAAAAATGCATTACAAGCCCAGGAGGTTAAACAGCTCCACAAAGGTTCTGTTGTCCTTTCCGGACAACAGGTGGCTGGAAATGGAGTTACCTTTATCGTAGGTTATGTGAAAGACCATGTTCCTTTTTACAGACCAGTTAGCACTGCACTCCTATGGCGATGCCACATTGCCAGTGTCACATCCTGTAGAGTTCCATCATGTGGCAGCAACGCCGCATTGGCTCTTCTCTGTAGTGGCCCTTCCCTCTCTAACTAACTACCCTCCGCAATAGATCAGACCCTGATGATACTGTGCTTTCAGTGCATAGTAAAATTTTACTTCTCCTTCCTAGCTTTTCCAAAAAAAATAAAAAAAAAATAATGTGCTTAAATGTTGTTGTGCTTTTATAACAGTGTATTGTGTATCATTTGTTTTAAACTGTGTTGGGATTTTAAAACTGAGGAGCTGTGTGTAAGAGAGCATGATGCTAATGGGTGACTCTCAAATGAATTCAATAAGCAAATAATATATAACTCTTTTTAAACAAATAAATCGTTAGATCTGATGAAGGCTCAAATCATTCTTAGTCCTTAGTTACCTAACTAACCAGGTAATTAGGGCAGACTGTTTTCAAGACTGTGCAGGAAGATTTACCAATTAGTTTGCCCATCAGCCATACTGTAAGACAGACACAGATGACCCACTATCCCTGGCAAAATCAGTCTAGATTTTGACCTGGTTTCCATACCAAAATTGCTTTTGTAACCCTTCGGATATCTACATTTCTCCCTTAGTAAGAAGGATTCAGCTTTGATTCCTGAAACTGTCTTCCGGCTGCAAGCGTGTGTATGACAATGCAGATATTACCTTGCTACTTTGTTTGGAGAGATAATAAGTTCATTTAAATTCCTTGTCAGCCTCTTTCTCTATTCTTCCCTTTATCTTCTGCTATTTGTCTTTGAACTTTTCTTCTTGAACATTTTCCTTATATACCCTTCATTAGTGGAAAGCTAAGAAAGCTAAAAAAAAGACCCTGGAAGACCAAGTATGAGTTAACTTTTAATGAAATTAGCTTTGTGCTTTACTATATTAAAATTGAAATGAAACAAATATACCCAAACCACAACAAACCGCCTGCAGCTACAACTAAAATGAAGAAAAAAGATGAATATTGATCTGTTCATATAGCTCTCAAAACAGAAGGTAAAACAGTTGTATGCTATTTAATATATGCTTCCATTAAACAGAATTCTAGTTGGACATACATGCTAACTCACACTAAAATATTAGGTTGGTGCAAACATTTGAATCATTTTAAGACTAACTTTCCAAAATCTACTCCCCTATCTTTGATAGATTACTGGAAGTTTCACCTTTGAGATGGAGATTTTGGAGAGGGAAATGGCGCAGGAGAGTTATCGCGGGCCTGAAGCCAGCAGTCAACTGGGCCAGAGCCAAAAGAGGTCATCGCCCCTTTTCCCTTGTCCTTTTTTCCTACCTTCCTGCAAGAGATCTTTTTTTTTTTTTCCTGGAAATGCCCAGAGGCCTCAGATGAAGTCCTCAGGGCCAGCATGTGACTCACACTAAACTCACACTAAAATATTAGGTTGGTGCAAACATTTGAATCATCTCTTAAAAGCTCTGCAGGGAGGAAAATGGCAGATTGAATAGAGGCAATGAGATGTGGTTTCTTTACTTACCTCACTGCCTCTCAATATGCCTGACAGGCCAGGGTTCAGTGGCATCCAGTGGGATTTTTCCTCCACATGCACTCAAGCCATCTCCTACATTGTTTCAGTGCTCACAGTGCCAGGGTATAACATGGCACCATAGAAGCCATACAACACCAGGAAGTGATTGTGTCAACTACCTGGGTCATTTCGACCAGGGCTTCAACAGGAGCATCAGTCGTATCAGCTGGAAAGCCTCAGAGTCCTCTGGAAACCATCCAGATCCATTAGCTTCCAGGGAGAGACCATGTTAATAGACAAAGGGAAAAGCTGCTGTTAGCAGGCAGTGATCTGATCATGACAAAGGGGCTAAATCAAAGCCCCTCACCCTCAGACTACCATCCTCATATCGAACTGAAAAGGCCAAGTCTAGAGTATGTCCTTCTATGTGTGTTGGGCTGGGAAGGTCCCATGATTGTCATTGTGGTCATGAAATCCTGAGCTGCCCTTACGGATTCCCTCACCCCATTCCCAATCCCATGGGTAATTTGTTCCATTGCTTTGATGGGACTAAAGTGTGGCTAGATTAATCTGGATCCCAGCTGCATCATAGCAGAGCAGGAATGCAGGGGAAACCGGGGTGTGGAGTTTCTTTATCTCGTAGCATCCTAACTTTCCACTCCTCCTGAGGGGGGTTTTGATTCCAACATAGATCTGAACTTTGCCTCTCCAATTGGGTCATGATAATTAGAGACGCGGTAAGACAGTAATTAGACACATGGTATGGATCCATCATGTGCAGAGAATGCTGATCAGGATGAGGCTTTGTTCCTACCACCTTTCCAGTGTTTTCTGAGAAGCAGAAAGAAAGGGGCCTGTCCAGAAGTGAGTGGAAAAGCACCAGCTGAATTGGAATTATATCATGATAAACCTGAAAGGAAGCTGGGGTCAACATCTTCCACTCTTCACCATGAAGCAGGAAACTTCACCTCACATACGTCTGTAGCCTCAGTACCAATATTAGGATTGCTGGACAGGCAGAGCTTTCTAGCACAGCAGAGGTGCCTAGAAATACTGGAAAGTCCAAAGAAACAAGAAAGAAAGCCAAATTGTACATTCGGAGCCAACACCAAGAGCAGGCATCTGCTGAGAGCCTCCCCCATGAGGGGCCCAATGGCAAGAGACCCCTGGACTTGCTCTCCTCCTCCCAATGGAATCTTCTTGTTCACATTGGTCCAGGAAATGGGAATGGTGAGGAGGAGGAGGAGGAGGAACCATAAATGCTGCTGCCTACTTCTTCACTGGCTCTTTCTCATCAAGCCAGCAAGTGAAAGCAATGACATGAAAGAAGAGAAGCAGGTGGTGCCAATGTCCATGAAAAGCTAGACTTTTGGAGGCAGGAATCCTGTTGTGGGCAGTTTCTAATACTTGGAGCCTGCACTTCATGCATTACTGTGGAAGGCTATCCCATTCCCAGATGGCTGGGCAAATTGATTTAGGGAAAGCCAACCATAAATATGACAAATGGTTAGAATAACGTCCTGCAGAAGTCGTGTGGTTCTGCTACCTGGTGACTCAAGCCCATATTCCTTTCCTATGTTAGAATAGGCAAACAGGAGGAAGATGGCACTATTCTGGGCACTACTGGCTTCTCTCATGGTGCTCCAATGTTTTCAGAGCATCAGGCACAGCCTTCTCCCAAGCTTCCCTGTGACAAATTTGAATGACTCTCTAGTACAAATCCCATTGCTAGAAATGCCCATTTCTTTAGCCTTGGTTCCCATTTCTGAACTATGGGCAAATATCCAAGCTGACATGACTGCTAAGATAAATTACGTTGTGCGAGCATAATGTACTTCTAACACAACACCAACAGTGTTAGCTGGCAGAATGAGAATCTTGGAAAAACCCTGCATGCCATCTTTTGTTACTGGCATTGTACCTTGTGCTAGTGTCACATTATTTGTATTAGTCCTTATGTCAGCTTGGATACTTCCCTGGGTTTGAATCAGAGTGAAACTGATTCTTGTGCAAACAAGAAATGGAGAGGTGAAATGGCCCTGCAGCTGACGTAGAGTTGATCATTTTAAGTAAAAGGTGACAAGGCATCCATATCTTTCATGGTACAGAAAGAGAGAGAGAGAGGTCCAGTAATAGTGTGAATGCAACAATTTTGTGCCCAACGACCGAGCCTGGCAAGCAGCATCTCCCCCCCCCCCCCACCCCCACGGCCTTAATTTCTTGTGAAATGAACCCTATGCTGGCCTACATAACTCTGGAGCACGTTAGTGTCATGATTTACAGAGTGCACTAGTGTTAACTTTGTGGATGGAAGTGGGACTTGTCAGAAAATGTCTTGGTGAGCCCCCTGATTCAATGTGACACTTATTTTGCATTGTGTCACTTTCTACTGGATTCCTTGACATCACATTGCATGGAAAAATAACATTCAAGGTCTAACTTGAACTGATACCAAGATGCAAGAGCCTCAAATGTAAAGATATTTACATGTGGTGGCCCTGTCCTCGGCTAAACCCTGAATGCTGAGATACAGCAAGGAACTTGAGGCAATTATGCATTTTTACATGCCGTTCCCACTAACAGTGAACTCACCCAGTGTAGAGCAGAACTTGACTGAAACATGGATTATTTAGCAGAAGTCCTTATTAAAGGTCACCCGTAGGAGCTCTGCTCGTCTTTCAAAGGAGAAGGCTTTGTTATGGATTGGGCCACAAGGTGAGAGTGTGGCAAAAGCTAAGTTCCCTCCCTGTACTCCACAGTCCCTAATCAGTTTACTTTCTCACCCCACCTCATCCCAGCTGCTATTTGCTATTTGAAATGTTGCACTCTTCAGAAAAGTACAGCATGCAGCACTTCCAGCTTCCCTAAGGGTGAGAGATGACAGGAATGGCTGCTGCTTAAGGGAGCCGGAGATTATCCAGCAGTGAGTTCTGCAAAGTCGGTCCCTATTCCTGTGCTTGGCTCCTTTCCACCAGGCCTGGGAAGGCAGGGCCCTGGCTGTGGCAGGGTCCTCTACACACACAGCTCCTAAAGGTCTCTAAACACCATCAGGGTGTGATCTTGTGTAGCATTCGTACCTGGGACAACTTCCAGCACTGGCAAGATATATTGTTGGGGCTACTTAGAATACTTTTGTATTTCTGTTTTGTTAGGCCTTAGTACAAGTGCAAAAATAATCTTTGTGTGCTGTTTAATCATATTGCATATTTATTCAAGTGAGAAGTTTAACCTATCTATGCAACTACTTAGATGTTGCTCTGTTTTGCATTTGTTCCTGCATTTTCTTACATTCTTTTTCTGGTGATGCAGTGAGCATAGTTTAACCTTGGAAAAGTGGCATAAACTGGTGGTGGTGATGATGATAGAGGCTGTATTCCTTCTCATGTAAGGCAGGCAAGGAACAGTAGGAAGAGCTTCTCTTATTTGTTAAGGAAAAACACATCGACTATTGAGGAAGATGACTTTAATTGAGCATTTGCTAGTATTAACATTCTTGATGTTGTTTAATAAGAGCCAGTTTTTCCACTTGCACTAGCTGTTAATAACAATCCTGATGACAGCATTGGCAAGTTTGTAATTCATTAGACAGATTTTGTCCCTCAAGATTGTGAAATATTTGCATGTGCAGCTTTTCATTTCCTGGTAATGTATTTATTGTGAGAACTATTGGCTGAGTAATTTCTCCTTCTGGCCGGTTGTTACACGGGGCTTCCCCTGAATCACTTGGTGGTCCATCATCCAAAACACACTTAAGCTCACTTAAACCTACTGAAATTGGTGGGTTTAAGGACACCTAACACTGGATTGCATTATGGTGTTTACGGAATGAACCCTCAGAAATCCAATTTTCACTTCAATCAGTATTTCCTCTAACTTCCCATTGTTATGAGCTCACAGAGCAGAATATTTGCTGACACACATTCATTTATAAACTACAGATTTCATATAGTGTTCATTGGATGAATCTGTAATCATGTTTGTAGGCCCTGAGTGGTACTGCCTAATAAAACCGGGCTGTCTGTGGTTGTGTGATGCACAATAAATTCTACAGCCTCTGTGGTCTCTCCTAGCAGTCCTATGCAAGTGCAGTGGCGCTGGAATCCATTACTTGCTGGATCCCTTGAGGCAGCCTAGTTTAACTACATTTTTACTTCCCAGTGGGAAGTAAAGATGGGGGAAATTCATGCAGTTTGCATTTTAATACATACCTTCCAAATTCTGCACTTTCAAATGAAGCAAAAAATATCCATGGAAGTGCACACAATGGAGTTCTTCACTTAGAAAACGTGTACACGGATGCATATATGAGAGAGAGAGAGAGAGAGAGAGAGAGAGAGAGAGAGAGAGAGGGAGGGAGGGAATGCCCATTAGGGAGGCCCGTAAGTCCCTGCACTTTGAGACTTGCAGGTGTCCAGTGTGAAATGGGAAGAGAGTACTAGCCGGTCTTGGCCTTCCTTTCCTCCTACTCTGCATTTTCACTAGACAGGCTTTTTCAGGATACCATAAATTCAAAAGCATCTTCTGGAGGGATAGATCTGAGAAGGCACTCATTTAGTTAGAGGCAGACATAACAAACAAAATGATTAGTATACAGGAAAGGCCATGAGGACTACTACATTTCGGACAGCACAAATGAGATCCCCATTTAGGATCTTGTTCAAATGCATGTTAAAGGAAACACATTCTAAGGAAATGTGTTGGATCCTCTTTCTGGCCACCCTTAAAGACTCACAGTTTCTTTAGAAACTCTGCAACTAGGTTCCCACCTTTTTGTCCTGGCAAGACAAAGGTTTTACGGTGGGGTTCCTGCTAGATGGCACAGAAACCGCAGTAACAGTTGGAAGTGGAGACAGACACCTCTGTTATAAGCAAAACATGCACAGGTACTTTTATAACAAATTCTGTAGCCAAGAAAGACACTGTGGTATCCACTAGGTAGCATGCCTAGCCTCAACCTGGGAAGAACTTTTGAAAGGTTTCAGTGCAAAGGCCCTCCCTTTCTTCCCTTCACAATTAGCCACATATATAAAAGCTGCACAAAACTTTGTTGAGGAGCCCCCATTCTGTCTATTGTTCCCTAGATGCATTAAATTATAGATAATTTCTTGCAAACAGGTAGATATTAGCCAGAATTATGTACAAAAATGCATGTATTGGGAACTTACAAAAATACGATTTTTTTGTGAACCTCTTAATGACTATTCTCAAATGGTCACCTTCAATGACACAATGGATTGAAGACCTGATGTAGCTGTACATTTTTGAAAGGAGTTTTTTGGTGTAATGTATGAATGAACAAATAAATGGTTATCTGGGCTGCCTTTGTTGAAGTCTATACATAATTTCCCCAGTAATAGCAGTGTATTTCGCTACACATAAAATGTATAGAGGTACATGGTATATATGTTTCCATTGTAATAGAGTCACTCAAATTTCATGTAAGAAAATTGTAATTATTGCATTATTTCTTTGTTTGTTTTGATTTTTGAAATTCACAGGAACAAATTAGTAAAAAAAACGCTATCCTCAAACCAATGGGTAAATGGGAGGAAACAAGGATAAGATGAGAACCAAAGAAACCAAAATCCACAGATTTATCTGTCTCTTGAGGAAGCATTAGGAAATGGGGAGAACGTGCCTGTCTGCACTGACATGTAGACAGATGCGCAAGGCAGTCTGAGCTGTAGTTCAGGGATGCTGTGTTTCCATTTTCCATTCAAGTTGATGAGACACTCTGACAGCTCATGCCTTGATAGCAGATAACACTCTGGCAAGCATATTGCGCAGAGGTGTGCATGGCCAAGTGCGTGAGGCACTTCTAAACCTCAAGCATCCCCATGCCTAGGAGCCCCTCGCAAGGACCCCGCTTTGGTTGGGCCAGCCAATTTTCCCTTTTCCCCTGGGAAATACAGGTCTTTCTCTGATACTGTGACTCATTCTGTGTCTTGGCATTTCTGAAAACAGGGAGCTTTTGCATTTCTCTGAAGGACAGTGAATGAGTACCTTGTTACTGCTCTTTATGTAACTTTTGTTCAAGTAACTATATATGGAGGACAGTACGTGTTCTTCAGTGCTAATTTCCATTTTGAAAGATTTCGCCAGAACTACGGAGGCGTTTTATGTTTAAGAGCAGTCATATCTATTGCAGCATATTTGAGATGAGCCTTTGCTTAATTTTGCCCATGTGAAGATAATTTTCTAATATATCTGCAATCAGAAATTACGGGGAAGTAATGAATGATAAACTTCATTACACCATATGGGCAGAATGGTGAGTAACTTATCCCTTCATTTAGAAGCTTACTGCATTTCTATACTGCCCAATTGCCAAAGCTCTCCGAGCGGATCTCAAAAGTCAACACAGAATGTGCACTCTGCATTTTGTTAGTTTTGCTGCAGCTGGCTAACATGGCTTCATCTCTGGAATGTGCCACTAGTACATGGTTGTCTGTATTTGCATCCTCTCTCCCTGACCAGCCATCTGTCAGTAGATGCAGATTCTGTTAACACTGTTGAGTTCTACACTGAGCAGGGCAACTTACAAAGGTAAATGGAAAGAGCTCTCATATATAAGCTTCTCTGACATTACTTTTCTTGAATGTGTAAACAGTGCATTTAGTCAAAGGGTGCATAATAGGAAAATGAGTTTGCTAGGTATATCCTGTTAGAGCACAGAAGAATGGCCATTTGAACGCAGGTCACTTTGGTCTACCCGGTTCTTATACCCCTTTCCTTCACAGACCTTGAAACGTCTGGATGAAAGAATCTTAGTTTACTTTCTTGTTATCTTCACAGGAAATGGGGTGGGGGATGCTTTGAAAAAACATAATACGATTCATGGGTCTGTCACATCAGGGCTATATCAACACAATCAAATGCCAGGCTGGTAACGCAGCTACATGCAGGACTGCTCAGTGAGACACTCAGATTTCTTGAGGACTTTAGCAATTAATTGCCTGCAGACCAGAGAAGGTCCCTCTTTTGTCAGTCAGAATTTTAATTAATCAAAGCAGCAGATGGGTTTTGTTGGCTCCAAATGTTGACATAATTAATTCATTCATTATCTTGTTCTGCTCTTCAAGGACTGTCCTTAAAGAACACCCTTCATTTTGAGGCCATCACTGCAGTTCTCTTGCTATAGTAGTTGTTAAATGGGTTTTCACAACTTGTTTCCAATAATGAATAACCCTATTATCTATGAAGATATCCTTATCCATGACAACAAAATTTATAGCAGCCGTCCTCAAGTTGGTGCCCACAGAGGTTTGCGACTTCAGCTTCCATCAGTCCTAGCCAGCATGTCCAATGGTCAAGGATGCTAGGAGCTGTTGTCTAAAATTTCTGGAGGGCACTAGGTTGGGGAAGACTGACTTTCAGCCATTCTGTCGAAGTTGGATGTGGAAAATGCCAACCAGATCAATCAATTGCTTGTTGTTGCTCCCTGAACAGTGAAGTTTCTTTCACTGAACCAGCTGGCCTTGGTGGACTCCTCAGGAGATGTAATAGATTATTTGGGACATAATTGCTTATTATTCAGAGTGAATTCTTACCAGATGTTTCTCTGTTTTGTTTCTGATCCTTCCTGGCAACCTAGACTGGGGAGCAGTAGTCACCAGAACAGTGGATGCAGTCTCTGGAATAGAGGCTGTGGAGAGAAAGGCTCAACAACTTCGCCTCCCTAGATGCTGCTGTTTCGGCACTAATCTTCCACTCTACAAGCCTAGGATCTGTTGTGGTTTTGTGCCATCAAGTTGTTTCCGACTTATGGCAACCCTATGAATGAAACCTTTCCAAAATGTCCTATCCATGACAGCTCAGCTCAGCTCTTCTTAATTCAACCTTCTGGCTTCCTTTATGGAGTCCATCTATCTTTTATACGGTCTTCCCTTTCTTCTTTGGCTTTCAACTTTCTCCAGCATGACTGACTTCTCCAGTGAGACTTGCTATTTCATGATGTGCCCAAAGAATGACAGCCTCATTTTCTTGATTTTAATTCTGGGGAAAGTTCTGGCTTGATTTGAACTTGTTCATCTTCCTTTCAGTTCGGGGTATTCACAAATGCCTAGGATTAAAATGGTAAAATCCCCTGATGTAGCTGGAAGCCACACCAATAATATAGTTGGACCCTGAAGATGGCTTTGAACGTTGCAAGCAATATCAACAGGTGGGTGCTTGAGTGAGGTGCATCTGGCTTTGCAGTTATGGTGATGTCCAGTGAGGGGACAAGCATTTTCCCTATGGAAAGTGCACAGCAGCAGGCTGTCTCTCCCGGTGTGGCCAGAGATTAAGACTAGTCAGGGGGACTATGGAAGGGGGTAATCCGATGACCATCGACTCCATTAGCAACCCCAAATCCCACCTAGGGAATAGCTTTCCCTGTTGCTCTATATCATGGGTCCTCAAACCACGGCCTGCGGGGCAGATCCGGCCCGCCATGGCCATCCATCCAGCCTGTGCCGCCATTCGCGCCCACGTGGGGCGGGGGGGAGGTGGTGGTTCAATCGCTCGGAGATGGTCTCCGAACAAGCAAGCCGCCGCTGCCGCCTGCCTCCCATACGCATGCGCTTGCCGCAGGGAGGTGGTGGCCCACTCGCCTGGAGATGGTTTTGGACTCGCTGAGAGATCTCTGAGCGAGCGAGCGAGCGAGCGAGCCACCACCCTGCACACCCGACAGCACCTCACCGGCCCGCGCCTCCAGGTAGCCCCACCTCACTGGTCACCGCAGCCTTTCAACTGGGCCCCTATTCAAAAGGTTTGAGGAGCCCTGCTCTATATGATGCCTCCTTTTGCTCTCAATACATCAAGAAAAATAGTTTCTTCAGCTATTTTCCTCTGCTCTACAAAACCAAATGCACACACACCCAGTCTAGAACAACTGGTTGGAACCACTCATTTTATTTTTACTGTGCATGCCAAAAACAGAGTTGCACAACTGCTCCTAGTGAGAAATGGGCAGAAAATCCAGTGTAACCTCTGCAATTGAACTTGTTCCTGAAAAAATACCACTCAGTTGGTCATTGGGTAGACCATTGTTTTTGAATAAATGAGCAGAAAGAAATACCTGCTTTGAAGAAAAGTAGGTTTAAAAAGATTTTGGATGATAAAAATCACTTCATTCTTCTTAAGAAAGGGAAACAAACTTCACAGGGCTCTGGTCTCTGCTTTGTATTTGGGTTCTTGAACCAGGTGCTTTTATTCTAGTCACACCGGCTTGCCTTCTGTGTTTTGTGACTGGCTATGTCCTACTGGTCACCTGTATATGAATGGGCAAGCTCTTCCCAATGCAGCAGCCATTTTATGAGAAAGCACACAGGACTTTCAAAATTCCAAATGAACCCACCAGCCCAAAGAGGGTGGGGATCTCTGTGGCAGGCAAAAATGCTTTGAGGTGGCCCATGCAATCATCGCAGCCATAGCAGGTTGGGGGTGCAGATGGGCAGCCATTTGTAATATTCAACCCGCACTGGGGAATTGCGATTGGTTGTGTCATCCAAATTAGGGCAGCTGGAGATGTTTGGAGAACAAACAGCCCTCAGACAACCTACAATAGAGTTATCCGAGGGTTGTTTAGCCTCAAGCAACTGCCACCACTCAAGGCTGGCTGAAATGAGAAGCTGTGGCTGGGCCTTGCATAAGTAACCCAGTTCCTGTAAGGTTGTTGTGACTTAAATCAGCCACAGTGGACTGCAGCAGTCAGTGTGTGTGTGTGTGTGTTTGTGTAGGCTGTAGGCTTTTCAATTTCACTAATGGAATCCAATGGAATCACCATTTTTAAAAAATCTGACATATGTGATGGCTATAGTTGGTTATTTTTTTAATTAATACTCATTCATTCAGCAGATTTGTATCCTGCCCTTCAGCACTGCTATTCCTAGGGTGGGTAAGAAAGAAAGCATACTAAACCCTCTTGCTGTGTTGCTCATGCATAGAGGGAAACTGCAATGGAAACTGGCGGTGGCGTTTGCATACTTATTGTAGCTGCACCCCTGAGGCCATGCCGCTCCTCTCGCCTGCATGGTGGCTCTCTTCCGCACGCACGGCTTCTGCTCCTCTGCTTGCAGACACTCCTGTGCGATCGGGAACCCTGAACAGTCTGAGTTCTACACTGCATGGGAGTTTCCGGGAGTAGAGGACCTCCTCCACCTTTTCAGGAATTATGCCAAATAGAGTGACAGGGAGTGTTTGGGGAGGGAGCGATGAGAAGAGCAGCGTGACTAAAGCCACAGCTGCCACAGTTTCAAACCAGCAATGTGAAGCCTGTCAAAGAGGTGACAGGCGCATATGGAGACCACCAAGGTGACCGACTCTTTGCAGAGAAAGTACTGCAGGGATCTTGTGGCAGAAAAAGGCCATAGCTTGGTGCTCACATGTTGAAACCCAGGTAGGGTTGCTAAAGACTCCTCTCAGAAACCCTGCAGAGCAACTGTTGGCCAGTGCATATAATATACTGATCTAGGCTACTTTCAGCCAAGGCTTTTATGATTCCACAAGCTTGCCTTATTCACAGAATTTTACAGGGGAACCAATTTTCATTTCATAGTCTTTAATGCAAACCTCACCTGTGTGTTTCCACTTCTGCTTCCAGCTTTTCTCTGACTATGGAAAATCTATTAAGGGGGTGGGGGAAATGAAAGAGCTGCACAGTGTCTTCTGATTGGTGGTGCTAAGAGTTCTCCATTTGGGAGATGTACCCCTAGATGAACCAGTCATTGGACTTGGTGTAAGGCAGCCTCCCACGGTTCCATGAAAGAGGGATACTTCCATGTACACCCTGTGTATTTCCATTCCCACCAGATGTTCCAAACTGAGAATACAGTCCTTTGTGACATGAATAACAACAAAAATAGTTTTCATTAAGAACATAAGAAGAGCCATACTGGGCCCATCCTTGACCATCACTGTGTTCACAGAATGGCCAACCAGCTGCCCACAGGAAAGCTCAAGTGGGACATGAGTGCAATAGCATCCTTCTGATTGTGTGCCCCCCAGCAACTGGTCTATGTAGTCATCCTGCCTCTGATACTGCAGGTAATATATAATCAACATGAGTAGTAGGGATGAACATCCTTAGCCTTTATAATCTTGTCCAATTGCCTTTTAAAAGCCTTATAGATTGGTGGCCATCACTGCATCTTGTGTTAATGAATTCCATCATTTAACTACGTGCTGTGTAAATACATCCTTCTGGTATCTGTTCTGAATTGCCCACCAATCAGCGTGACACCAGGTTCATTAAACAGTGGCAGAAATAAGAAGGAAGTATATTTAACAGTGTTATATTGCTGGTTAACAGAACCAGAGAGGAGTTTAAAAATCCAAGAAAGTCTTTTGGTGACCTTCCTTCCCTTTTTATTATTTTAGGGGAAAAACCTTCAAACATCAAAGAATACTTCCTTAGCCCATCAAGAGCACCCGTTTTTCATTCTTGATTCAGAGGCATGCCAGGAAAATGACACATTCACATGGAAAGGGAGGTCTTGAAATAAAAGCCCATCTCCCATTAGGTTGGTTTTGGGGGCTAGCACTGCAGCCTTCTGCATCACCTCCCTGCCCCCGCTGAACTGGGAGGATTTTCCTTGAACACACAAGCATTGTGATTTCAATAAAACAAATTAGTCATCCTGACATCTGGCTGTGTTAAACTCTGAGAAAGTTTCCGTAGCATGACCTTTGGTAATGCCATCGCAGACATCAATGTCTGGGTGGCAGTGAATACAGAATTAATGTGCATCAGATAAAGAAATCAATAGCTGGGTGGTAATGAATGCAGAATTAGTGTGTATGAGGTGTGAGAATCCCTTGGGACCAAATGGCTGGATGCACGGATCAGGCACAGACAGGGCTGTACACATCTGTGCCAATGAGCAAATGTGACTTACATCTTTCCTTGCTATAAAAATGTTGCAAGAACAAGGGGTCCCATGAATCTGCAAAGGGAGCACTACTGGCTTTGTCAGACATGGGATAAAGGCCAAGTGGAAGAAGCATGAAGGCCCTGAGTTGTCTAGATGTGTTGCAAAGCATCAGCTGACATTGCTAACCTCAGAATGAAATTTTGCAGGGAAGGGCATGCATGAGACAAGTCAGGAGGGTGACCTCCCTGTCACTGTCAGCAGGTGCTTATTTATGCTACACCCTGGTCCGATGAGGTATACTGAGGATGAATGTATGTGAGGTTGATACTGAGCGAAAGACTCTCGTGCCGCTCTCCAAATATTTCTTTTAGGAAAACATGCAGTCCTCCTGTGAGAAGTGAGATTAGCACCTCTAATCCCCTGCTCCATATAAAACAGGGGTAATAAGACCAACAGAAGCGGTCAGGAGAAGATCATGAACAGAAATAAAGTTACTTACGAGGTGGTTCTCTGTGCTGTGAACTGACACACCATCATGTTACCCAACCTCCATGGTCTGTGTCTCCGAAATTTAATCTGGGTCAAGTTTAGCCAAGTTAGAAAAGAATGTAATGAAATTTACATCAGATTCACACTGTGTACGATACATCATCACCTATGATACTGATGATATAGTGTGTTGCCATTCTTCTTAGGAAAACCTTTCCTCATAGAATTCATTCTGGGCTAAAAACAAATCAGGCCACGCCATGGAGCATTCAGAGCATGAACATTTGTAATTACCACTCAACAGGCCAAACAGCCTGTTTTTCACTGGTAACAGCCTGATTTTCACTCATATGGTAGTGTCAGAAGCATCCATCATGATTGCCTGCAAAAGACAGGTAGCTATCTTAACGTTTCTTCTAATTTTATTTCTGAAGGGATGCACATCCAATAAGTTGTCAGCAATCAGAGCTCCCAAAATATGCTGTAGTAATTAACTGGTAGACAATTTTGCTTTTAAGTTTGCTGACATCTGACCAAAAGAGAAAGAAAAGACATTCTGTGTTAATGTTTTGTTTTTCCAGTCAGATGCTTTAAGTCGTACCAAGAACAAACATAGCAATTTGCTTTCTTCGGCTTTGAATCTTTTTGTTTAATTATAAATTACACTTCTTTAAAAACAAATAAAGAATTTTGGGAAACCATTTTATGTAGGGTCTTAGTATCAGGCAACAGGGCTCTCAGATTTAAAGGAACACACCAATGGCAACAGAACAAAGGCCTTTGTGATCTCAGTCTTTGTGCCTTCATTATCTTTGTGCTTAATTGATTTATGTATGACCTGCCATACTTCAAGAGTAATGAATTTCCTTCTCATCACTGACTAATGGGATGCATCCAGATTTAAGCTGCATCAGTTGCACAGGCAGATGTGAACTACCCCCAACCTAGACAGCAGTTTCTCCAGCACTCTCAACATGCTGGGCAAAGGGGCCTTCTGTGAAGGGAGCCCTTCTTCTTGTGAAAGGCATATCCAACCCATAGTTTAAATGTGGCAGAAAAGGCAGCAGTGAGTAAATAAGATGACAGCAAAAATAGCCACCATTTTACTGTGAATTCCAGATAGAGCATCTTTCCCTCTTTCTGTGCAAATTAAGGTCCATGCTAGACATGGGGTGGTAGAGGGGACATGGGGAATTACAGGCTAGTTAGCCTTACATCCATTCTAGGAAAGTCAATGGAAAGGCTCATAATAGTGAGAGATCTGGTAACCCTAGATAAGGAAGGGAGGTTGGCAGCCATGCAAAATGGCTTCCACAGAAACAGGTCCTGCCAGATGAACCTTGTGGAATTCTTTGACAAGGTGTTGAGGTGGCTAGATGGAGGGGGCGTGGTGGGCATGGCTTACCTGGATTTCAGCAAGGCCTTTGATAAAGTGCTGCATGATATCCTGGTTCAGAAATTGAAGAGTTTTGGGATAGACCTATGCACTGTCTGATGGAGTAGGGCATGGTTGATGGACCAAAAGGAGAGGGTAACTATTAGTGGGAAATCATCAGGATGGCGGTCAGTGATGAGTGGGGTCCCTCAGGGCTCTGTCCTGAGACCGATCCTGTTCAGCCTTTTCATCAGTGACCTGGAAGAAGGGGTGACCAGTCTGTTGATCAAATTTGCAGATGATTTAAAGCCCTAAACGGTTTGGGACCAGGATACCTAAAGGAATGCCTTTTTCCCTATATGCCTTCCTGCCCCCTAAGATTGGCAGCAGAGGCCCTCCTCTGGGAACCCTCTTTGAAAGAGGTTAGGAGACAGAGTACTCGGAGGAGAGCTTTCTCTGCGGTGGTGCCCCGACTATGGAATGCGCTCCCTAGAGAGGTCCGCCTGGCTCCATCATTCTATGCTTTTCGGCACCAGGTCAAGACCTTTTTATTTAACCAATATTTTAAAGTTAATTAATTTAAATTGTATATCTATTCATTTACTTTATTTTAACCATGTTATTTTATACTCAGTTGTGGTGTAGCCAATTTATTTACTTGTTTAGGACTGGACACTGCATTTGGGGTTTTAATATTTGTAAACCACCCAGAGAGCCCTCTGGGCTATTGGAGTGGTATATAAATGCAATAAATAAATAAATAAAATACTAAAATGGGGGCAGTGGCCACAACTGAGGAACAGGTACTCTGGATCCAAAAGGAGCTGGACAGACTATGGAAGTGGGTGGGGGACAACAGGAGGGTGTTCAATGCAGGTAAGTGCAAGGTCTTGCACTTGGGGCATAGGAATGGGTGTCATAAGTACAGGTTAGGGGGCAAGTGGCTGGAGCACAGCACTTGTGACAAGGATCTCGGGGTACTGGTCAACTGCAGGCTAAACATGAGTTAGCAGTGTGATGCGGCTGTCAAGAGGGCGAACGCCACCCTTGTTCGCATAGCCAAAAGTGTGGCTTCTAGATGAAGAGAGGTATTATTGCCACTTTATACAACTCTGGTGCTCCTGCACGTTCAGTTCTGGGCTCCACATTACAGAAAGGATATAGCCAGGTTGGAATCGGTGCAGCGCAGGGCCACAAGGATGGTGGCCAGAATGTAGGGAAAGCTGTATGAGGTGAGATTGGGGGAGCTGGGTGTTTTCAGCCTGGAGGAGACTCCGAGGGGATCTGCTGGCGACATTTAGGTGTGTGAGGGAGTGCCACGTGGAGGTGGGTAGAGACCTCTTTTCCTCTGTAGAGGAGGGCCAGATGTTCCAATGGAGCAAAGCACAGAGAACCAAGGTTCAGTTCAGATGCCAGGAAGTACTTCCTGACAGTTAGGACCCCGAGGGTATGGAATGGGCTCTCACAGGAGATGGGTGAAGCCCCATTGTTGAGGTTGTTCAAGGATAGGCTGGACACGTGCATGGTACGCATGTCATGAGCGGAGTAGGCTGGAGCAGGGGTCAGACTAGATGGCCTGTTTCTGTGTTTCTGTGATGGGAAGAAGCTTTGATTTAGGTATAGGGCCAGCACTTCAATTCCACCCTTCTACAAAAGGGAAGAGAGGAAGTTTTATTTCTAGCATTTAGCTGGAATTACTTTGCAGTGGGAGGCCTTAAGAACTCTCCTTGGCTTCACTTTTCAGATGTTCTGCCTCTTGTCTATCGCCTACATTTTCTCTTATGTCAGCCAGTATGACAGCTGGAAATGGTACAGTCATTTTCTCCATTTCCCAGAGGTGAGCTCTTGGTTAAACTCAACAGAATAAAGGAAAGCTGACTGTTTCATAAGACGGAAAAGTTAAAACAGAAAAGAAATAAACTTGTTTGTTTATTTATTTTTAAAAGTTGCAAATAAAAGGTAACACAGGTGAACTGCCAAAGCAAGAAGGGAAGCATAAGGGACAGGAGAGAAACATTCAAGAAGAAACTTCTGTGTTGGGTAAGTCATATTGTTTCTTGCCTTGATCCATAATATGCACTTTCTTTGTTTTTTCATGCTACATTAAAGAAGGAAAGAGGAAATTCTTTTTTCTTTTTCTTCTTTTTCATTTTTTGCTTAGTAAAATCCTGTATATAGGGGAAATGAAGGGGAAATAAAGGGAACTTTTCTATGAACCCAAAGAAAAAAAGGGCAGAGGAGCGCCACTGTAATGCTGTCTGAACATGCTGAATAGAAACTAGCAATCTCTCTCAACCAGCATCTCAGGATACCATAAATTCAAAAGCATCTGCTGGAGGGATAGATCTGAGAATGGCACTCATTTAGTTAGAGGCAGACATCATATCAAACAGAATGATTAGTATACGGGAAAGGCCATGAGGACAACAACATTTCGGACAGCACAAATGAGATCCCCATTTAGGATCTTGTTCAAACGCATGTTAAAGGAAACACATTCTAAGGAAATGTGTTGGATCCTCTTTCTGGCCACCCTTAAAGACTCACAGTTTCTTTAGAAACTCTGCAACTAGGTTCCCACTTTTTGTCTTGGCAAAACAAAGGTTTTACGGTGGGGCTCCTGCTAGATGGCACAGAAACCGCAGTAACAGTTGGAAGTGGAGACAGACACCTCTGTTATAAGCAAAACATGCACAAGTACTTTTATAACAAATTCTGTAGCCAAGAAAGACACTGTGGTATCCACTAGGTAGCATGCCTAGCCTCAACCTGGGAAGAACTTTTGAAAGGTTTCAGTGCAAAGGCCCTCCCTTTCTTCCCTTCACAATTAGCCACATATATAAAAGCTGCACAAAACGTTGTTGCGGAGCCCCTGTTCCATCTTTTGGCGAGAGAGCACACTGGGTGCAGTTCATTGCCAAGAAGTGATGTGCTTCACCACCGATTCTCACAATGCCCATGAGGTAGTTAGAGTATCATCCTCCTCTGTTAGTCCATCATTAGCAAGCACCTGTCTCTTCCTTCTTCAGCCTGCAAGCTTTTGCTCTGTGAAAGGCTGCTGCTTTGTGCTTGTGTCTAATATGACGTGTAGGCACCTAACTCAATATTACATCTGATGGCCACCTAAAAGGAGGTCTTAGCCATACTTAGGCTTCACTCTTTGAAATCAAGGAGTAACCAAGCAAGTTCATCAAGACTGATCCAAGTTTTGTTGATTTCAAAGGCTCTGCTCTATATGTGACTGGTGCCAGATTCAACCCAAGGCTGCATTAAGTGCCAGAACAGATTGCATGACTGTTTAATCTAGGTGTGTTGAACCCAGTTTAGGTTGAGGGCTGAAATTCAAAGAAACTCTTGGGGTCAAATTTCAGTGGTGAGCCAGGCTGAATACAAAAGTATTGCCAAAATGCTAAAAAAATGAAACAAACAAATCAACACAGCAAAGGTTAGCATGAAGCTCTTACTGCCAGTCATTAAGCCTTAGAAAAGGCATGCTAACCATTCAGTGTGGGGAAAAATAAACTGCACAAAAGTTGGGAGAAGAGGAACGTGCTGAGAAAAGAGGGCATCATCGCTTGGGCACCCCAGCAGGCCAGATTAGGAGAAGAGGTGGGCCAGATTTAGTCTATGACATTGTGGTTCAACATCCCTGACCTATTCTCAGGATATACATCTTTTATACATCCTTTTAAACCCTTTTTATTTTCTCATTATTTTAATGTTTAATTGATTTTAATTGGGGTTTTAGTATATCATGGTTGGAAGCTGTGGGGCTGTTCTATTCTATTTATTTATTGTAAGCCATCCCGAAACATTCTGTAGGAAAAGGGCTAGAAAAGCTTTTAATAAATAAATACATACATACAACTCAGCTGTATCTTTTTCTTTCTCTGTGTAGGCACACAGATACATAGGAGTGAAACAGTTTGGAGGGACTTGCCATGACTACTTCGTTGAGTATTGCAGCCTTCTGCAGCTGTTTTCACCCGTTAAAAAAGCCAACAATCGCAGAAGGAATGTTACATGCATTTCATAACTTGCATTAGTGTGGTATGATATGATATGATATGATGATATCACTGCTATGATATCATATAGCAGTGAGGGAATGAGACACACAGAAGCCATCCCAGTGCCTTTCCAGCAACAATTTAATCAACTTTCCATAATAAATTGTGGGGATCATAAAGTGTATCTTTCCCATTCCTGCCAAGATGCTCTTTGGTTGGCAGTTGCATATTAAGCCAGATGAAGAACCATTTTCCCCAGAAACTGGGATGGGCCAATAAGCTGTCTCTGAAATATGAGTTCAGGACACAGCAAGCCATTTCACAGAAAACAAAGGGTAGTTAATAAGCCATGATGGGTTGTTAACCGCCCTGCACATGGCAGCTAATTTCCCTAATTATTCTCATGAGGCTTGACAGGTTGTGATGTCCAAATCTGGAGTGCTGGGGTGGTTGAGAAACCACTCAGAACACATGGTTTGGTGTAGGACTGCTGGATGGTGTTGTATGTAGGCCCTAAAACATTGCCTACCTTTGATTTAAACAAAGGGCCACGGTCAAACCCAAGAAACCCTAAATCTGGGCTGCTTCTCATTTCCTTAGGCCAGCTGTTCTCTCACCTGGTAGCAGCACATCACCTTTAATCAAGTGGTAAACTGTGCTTGCCCAAGTCTGAGACAAAAATGGGATGGAACATGGTTGCTCATGGCTGCCTCCAGCTCTGCTGCACTCATGCTGAAACTGATGGGACTGCGGTGGGCTGGGTTTGATTGCAGCAGCAAACAGAACATGGGGATAAGGGAGGCTAAACGCAGCTTGCTCCATACAGCCACTGGGCTGTATCCAATGGTGCTGTTTTGCAAACTCGAATGTTCCAGCAGAGAGCTGATGAATCTTTCAGTTGTACAAGCGCTTGTGCATTGTGCTAGTGGAATGTGCACTACCAAACTACTTGGCACACTTCTGATAGTAGCCACACAAATGGAATTTTGGTTGGGTTCACCCCCTGCACATTGCTGGTCACCTAGTTTGTACTGATGCAATCTATTTTGCACTAGCGGAACGAGAGCCAGATTATATGTTTTGCTAATCATGCATAGCAGATTGGACCAGAAGTCCACACACCCCATTGGGGGAGGGGGTTAAACAAAGAAAAACTGTCTCCATGGATTCCTCCCCCCCTTTTTAACCCTCTCCCCAATATGGTGGTGGTGGTGGTGGAATTTTGTGATAAAAATGGGACCAGGGCACTTAAATCCCCCCTTCAGATAGCCACAGTTGTGATCTGAACAAGGTCCATGAGCACTTAAAATGCAGATAAGCAAGGAAAAGCAAGTCAAGCAGAGCCATACATAATCAGTGGAATGCTTTGCTTGTCTCCGGCATAGTGGCATACTGCCTGCTGTCTCCATTTCTCCTTAGCTGGGCTCCCATATCAGAAGCACTCTGGCTGAGAAGAGAGAGGTTAGAGAGAAGGGCTGCAGGGAATGGCATAAGCAGTGGGTGGCTGCATAACCTCTTTGCTGTTAAAATCAGTTTCCTGCCTTGTTTGTACATGATTGTGGCTGATCTGGGCTTAAACACAAGGATCTACCACTCTCTTGCCTACTTTGGCCCCAAAAGTACAGGCAAAATAAAAAGACAGTATACTTCAGGGATGAAATTAATCAGGAACAAATTGTACAGGAAGAAAACCCCATGATTAAGCAAGTCATGTCCATTCCGCCTTTCCAACTTTTAGATAATACTTTCATAATTCAACACTATGCACAGCTGCTCAGAAGCAAGCCTCATTGAATTCAGTGGGATTTACTTCCGGATAAATGTGTACAGGATTATAACCTCAGTAGATTTATGTAGCCAGGAGCTTCACTGAGACTCACAGGACTTTCACCTTCTCAGCAAAAATGTCCTACTTTGGGTGGGGGGCGTGTCACAAATATGAACTGAAGGTCACAGGCCTGAAACGATTTTTGAACCTTGATGAGGAAAGGCGGCCTTCCCAGCTTGGCCAAAGGTCAGGGATGTTCTGACCAAATGATCTGGAGGGTACCTGGTTGACGAAGGCAATATAAGAGTTTGAGATTCTAATTTTCGTACTTTCTGCTTCCACTGGTGCCAATGGGACTTAAAATGACTGCAGGACATACACAAGGCCACTGAGTTATTAGTAGAAGAGACATGCAAGGAAACCAGAACTGACTGTGCAAAAATGTGTATAATTAGTGAAAAAGTTGTTATTTCTCACATTTCACTGTTTATAAAAGTATTCACAGAGCACAGACTTTTGCCCCTCTTCATATTACACATGGAAACATTCCTTCTTTTGCCTGATGCAAGTTACTGTGGAAAACTATTGGAAACTCTTTGCACTTAAGACAACGTTCCTGTAACACAAAATTACCTCCTGCTTTGTCAGAAAGTACTTTCTGCTGAGAAAAAACTTGCAAGGTTCCTGTAGTTTTTGTGTGGTGTAGCGGAACAGCACAATTACACAAGTGGGAAAAGCATTTTCTTTTACTGACAAGAATAAATACTGTATTCTCCCTGGTCTAAAAATGCACCCAACGTTTTCTATTAACACAGAAGAGAGACTCAATGGTCATGGCATTGTCTACAGAACTCATATACAACTGTGAGTACGGTATGACAAGTGCATGATAAATGCCTCATGTGGAAAAACTCATTAACTGGGAATGGGAGCCCTGCCAGTATCAAACTCAGAATACTATTTTAAAAAGTCAATGTATTAAGCTAAAAGGAATTCACAGTCAAAGCAGAAATAGAATCTCTTCCAACTGCATAGGATTGAGCTTTGCAACAAACTTGCTATTAAAATTCAAAATGAGGCTTCTCTGGCATAATTCCTGGTATGGGTTGATCCTGTCACAACATAAGGAAGTTTCCATAATGTGACAAGAAGAGGAGGCAATTTGCCTTCTATTGTTCTATGGATCTTAACAAATGGTCAGCATAAATGGATTCTTCATGCCCACTTGGCAGCTAAAAGTCTGATATTAAAACATTGGAAGGATGAATGCCCACCTCCTATAATATAATGGATAGTGGACCTAGTAACACTTCTGGCATTCAAATGGTGGCATTTAGATGTCACCTTCAAATGGATACCTATTTGGATATCTGGTCTGCTGTTGCTGAAGTCTGCATATACTTGCTAGGATTTTCATATATATGCATTTCATATATATTCATTGCTATAGATATATACAAATGTCATTACCAGTGACTTGCTGTCTACTGAAAAGAAAGTGAAAATGCTTTGATGGTCTTCTCAAACTAGCAATTGCTTTCTGACACTCATTTTTCTTCCACTGCCATCAGAATGCATTACTGAAAACATCTAGAAAGTACAGCAAAACAAAGGGAATGTTTTCGAATAGAATCACACAGCTGGAAGGGGCCTAGAAGTCCATTGGGTTCAGTCCCATGCTCAACGAAGGACTCAAGTCTCCCACCCAAACACTAGCCAATCCGTACCCCACTTAGCTTCTGAGATTAGGCAGGTTCAGGCACTCCAGGCTATATGGAAGCAAATGTACCATTTTGCACTGTGCCCTGCAACTCTCTGCCATGCATTCTAATAGGCCACAATAGGTTGATTTATTTAAGGCAAACTTTGTCATACACTTTTGGAACTCTTTCATAGCCTCCAGTACAAGGGTAGGTAACCTAATGCCCACTAGGCATTTTGGACAATAACTCCCATCATCCCTGACAGTTGGGGATTTGTAGTCCAAGCTATCTCACAGGTTGCCTACCCCTGTCTAGTAGCAAATCTCAATTGCTGGTAGATGCTAAGAATGCTTTGTTTTTGCATCCAGATAATTTGTTCCATGTGGTGTTGGTGCAGGGACCCTACATGCGGTCATGGCATGAACTTCTCAGGAAATGACAGTGATACCTGGAAGAAGAGCTAATGTCCTTCCTGACTGATATCCAGCAACGATGTTTTCCCATAAAGATGCTGTTCTAATTGTTTGGATAACATACTGGACAGTATTCATTATTCTCTCCTGACCTGTCCTGTATAACACGATGACTGCCAGTGTTCTCTGCAGGCAGTGATATCCTTGTCTATAACTTGCAAACCTTCAGCTGTTCCAATAGTCCATAAGAAGGATTTCTGAAGTTCTTCCATGCTTATATTATGAAAGGAACTGTATTATGAATTATGAAGGTAATATAGGGGACCCCCCTGGCTTTCCCCTTCCTTATTTTAGCCATATCATAGCATCCCATACCCTAGAAACAGTTGTTTCTGGAATCACAAAACATAAGAGGGCTGGGACAATGCCCCTCGATGACACCCTGGTACTAAACACATCAGGACAGTCATAGCACAATGTTCGAGCAACCTAAGAAAGTACCCAAAAATAATCCTTCCAGAATGGAACAAGTCAGTGGAATTGCCTTTGGTTATCTCCACTGACTTCTCCCATTTTGGAAGTGGTTGTTTCGGGCAGTTTCTGGTAGTAGGTAGTATAGAACATGGGCTTACTGGTTTTATGACAGCTTCCCTTTAGGCAGCCATCTGTGTTAGTTAAATAATTAAATGCACACCTGCAACCATGTAGAGGCCCAGCAGGTTACACCCTGACAATAGGCAGGCAGTAAGAAAGGATGCTGCAGTGTACTGTCCTCTGTTCTGTTCTCTGGGTAGTCATCACAGGGACCCTGGACTGGAGCTTTAAGGCTAGCCCTGGTGGCACCAGTGATTTCCAGATGGTGCTGGCAGTCATACCTACAAGTGAAGGGGCAGTACTGGATACCGCCCTACAGCCCCCTTCTCATGCAAGGACTTGGTCCTTTTTTAGTCTCACCATCAAAAAGACACCTTTCCTACTCATTTGTGTACTGAGGGTAGCGTCTTACAAATTGCTTAAAAAGAGGATGCAAGTGTGCATGCAAATTGCATATACTAATGTATGCAAGTTTAGCAACTTGTCAGCAATGCACAACAATGCTATTCCAATTTTCTGATAGGGCAAGTTGTGAGGCTGTTACAATGAGGCAGGGTTAGGGTTAGGGCCTAGCTACTGTAGCTCATGATTTTGACCAACATGAAAGCATACCAAATCATTAGTTATTTTAATTTATTCTTATATGTTTACTGCTAGAGGGATGGGGAAGATGGAGGATGGGCATTCTTCCTCAAGTGCCAAAACGATTTAACCAGACTAGGACACAGCAGTGATGCCCCCTGGGCTTCAGGGGAGTGCCATTCGCTCTCTCCTCAGGCAGCAAACTGTATGGGGCTGACCCTGCCTGGTGTTCGCACCTGGCTTGGAGGGGCACTTGCTGGAGCCTCTAAGGCCAGAGAGCCTCCTGGGCTGGTGGTGCTATTGTCCTTTCCCAGGAAACCTTTCCTTCACCCAGCAGTCTGAAGAACATGCCAAGTCAAGTAGGAGCTGCTGCTCTCTTTATTGCTCACAGTGCTTCCGGGCCCAGAGGCATTTTGGGACAATAAAGTTGGCAGTGACTGTTGTGGTGGCTTCTTCAGTGCATCTCTGCTGCCCTGAGCACTGGGCTCAGGTGGTGACAGGTAGCATTGCTTAGCCTGGTGCTTAGCAGAAAAGTGCGCAGTGAAGAGCTGCAGCAGTTTCCTGGGGAGGGGGGCAGCTTGCCCAGGGACCCCCCAGAACTCGCTGTGACTTTGTATGGACTCATAAATGAGAAAAGTGAGGGCACATTAACAAAGAAACAGTTAACCTTATATGCCACAGTGACAGGTAACTGATGGCTTGCATTTGGAGCAGGGAAATAAAATGTTTTCCTTGGTCTAGTGAGTGTTTGGGGACCACCTTATCCAGCAGCGCTGCCAAAGCTGAACAGGTGTGTAGCCCTGATCAGTTCCTGGATGAGCCGCTGCAAGGAGTCCCACAGAAGAGAATGCAAGGAATGTGTAAATGCGATATATTCCTTTAAACCTAATTTCTAACCAGTAGTTACAGACTGATAGAATGTGGGCAGTGATCACACTGGGTTCCACATGCTGCACAAAAACAATGTTAACCACAAATGAAATGTGAGAAACATTTTTTTCCACACATGTACAGATTTTGCACCTATTTTGCATGTCTTCTGCAATTGTTCCACTAATTATTTCAGTACAATACATATCTTTTCCAGTCATTTTGAGCCATTAGATGAAAACTGTGAACGTTTTATTCCTAAATGCTTACAGTTTAGTTATAAGCACGTGAGTGCAGGCTAAGTCCATTGAGTTCAGCAAGCCTTTTGCCGATGCAAGCATGTCTATTACTGTAGCTTTAAGACCGCTGGATGATATTTGAAAAAAGCTACAGGAAATTTTATGGAGAACATTTAGGCCAAGATCAGTGGGGCCACTGTCTATTTCTATCTACTAAAACAAAAAAATAGTTTCCAGATGGTGGAATGAAAATCTCTTCCTGAGCACATTTTCTTGTTTGTTGGACAGTCTGTATGAACTATATGCTTCACTAGGGAAACCGGTGTTAGGCTGGTGTTTCTTTAGTTTTGATACAACTTCTTCGAACTTTGGTTGATAGGCCATAAGCAAAATAACTGCAGAACAGCAGCGAAAATCCCAGAACTGGCCCTGTTTTGTTTACACACATAAAGCTTGCCTTAGGCAGGCTAATTTTAGATACCCAGTTTGGAACACCATGGCCTTGTTTACTTCGGAACGACTGTGCCTACCCTCCTAAGAAGGGTTAAAAAGCAGCCGCAGCAGCATGCAAACTGGGATGCACTGTACTTTTGGGTCAAGCATTAGTCAAGGAAACAGGAGAACTCCTGTGTTTTTTAGATAACATTGCCCCACACAAAACATTAGGGGCTCCAAGCCCAGGGCTGCACCTGTTCTGTGGGAACCCCCTGCAGGGACAACCCAAAACATTTTGGAGCCTGAGACAAAGGACAAGACAGCACCTCCTTCCGTTCCACATCCAAAAGCTGCCTGGTTTGGTAGCTGCACCTTACCTTAATGGGATTACACCTTCCCATTACACCTGAAGGCAGCAGGCACATTTAGGGAGAGCAGGCCAAGCTGGGTGGCACACATAGCTCTATCCTTGAAGAAGGCAAGTTGCCCCAGGGGCTCAGGAAGAGTGGCTTGGTGGGCTGCCACTGCAGTTCCCAGAATCTGCTGCCTGAGGCAGTTGCCTCCAGCGGTCTCACGGCAGGGCCGTCCCAGATCCCCAGGCTACTGGTGCTTTTTACAGAGGCCGCTAAGTATGCAGGCACAGCTGTTATCTGTGTTATCTCAGCTCCTTGGACTGTAATTGCAATTCCCCTGGATAGCTGCTAGTAAAGTGGTTTCTAATCTTCTGCGTACAGTAATGGAGAGAGGTCAGTCATGATATGTTTAATGAATTAGTCAATTAAACATATGCATATTAGCAATGACTGTGAAAAGTGACTTATTTCTTTTCTGGGAGCAGGGACAGTGATCTGTCATGGCCTAATGAACAAAATGAGGACCATGGAAGAGGCAGAGGAAAAAGCAAAGTCAACAAGCAAATACAGTTTGATTTTCCACTTCTGGAGCAAACATTTCCGACAATGGTAGTTTTAAAATGCCCTTGGAGGATATTTTCAAAGTACTGGCCAGCATCCATCTGATGTCAAATGAGTAGCTGATGCTTAGAAAGATTAAAGCCCCTGTTCCAGGAAGACCATCTAAGTTGCCCCTGAGATGGTGGGATCTTCCAGACAGAGGGCTACTAGTGTTGCCAATCAGAACTCATCATTCATCTGTCCTGTCTTTTCTTCCTTAATGGATTTTTGGTGGCAAGGGAGAAGCTGGAAGAAGGGATGGAAAAATGCAGGAGAGTTACAACTGGAAACTGGCTAAGTGTGTACCTCCTGTAAAATTCCATCAGTAAAGCATGGTGACAAAAGCCTCTTCTGGAATCACCCAGCGAGCAATCATGGAACCCCTCATGATAGACACCTTATGTGAGACTCTCCTTCTTTTGAGATGTTCTCTAGGGAATCATGGAGAGCTGTGATATCTGCAGAACAGAATTAAGGTCACTGCCTTGGTACCTGGAATAATATCTGTATGGGTAGGGCTTCTTCTTTTAACAAGTTGGACTAAAGTTGATTAATCAGTAAATTTGGATGTTGTAATTTCAAATTTGGATGTCGTCTTCAGGGTATGTCCAGACTGTGATTCATCTCAAACTGGTTCAATCCACCTTTTTCAGAATTTTCTAGGATGTGGGTGAGTCACAGTCTAGCACTTGTCAAAGCATTCACAAATTTGCTCCAAGACAAACAAAGCTGGTCATCTTGTCAACTCATGTGGATTGGTAAAACATTTATAGTAAAAATGGCAATCTACTATATCCTGAGGCAGCTTCACCTGGGGATACTGCACCTTTTTAGCAGTACCTGTGAAAATGCCAATAGAGTAGAGAGTAGATAATAATCATACATAGCTTCTACGAAGTAATTGCGATGGCTCGTACCAAAGAATCCTTGGATAAAGATGGTAAGAAGCCTTTCCTAGTGAACTCTGGACCACCTCACTCAACAGCAGTGATAGAGTTTTGTACAGAGGAGAAGCAACAGTCACACCAGTTGTACTGTGCAGTCCTATGCATGTTTACTCAGAAGTTAGTCCCACCAGGTTCAGTGAGGTTCACTGCCAGGAAGGTGTGCGTAGGAGTGTAGTCCAGGTTCACAGTATGAATTTGACCTGGGACTACATTTCAAGTTTAGCGCAATGTTCTTGGCTTAAAGACTAAATGGGAGATGCTGCTCAGCACAACAGCAAAGCTGTCTGTAAACAGTAGGGCTAAGACACAAAACTTTCAAAAGCGATAAAATCATATGGATCTATGAACAATCACTGACTCAGAGAACAATGAACTGGCATTAGAGAATGGGCTGAAAGGCCAGGAGTAAAGTCAATAGAAATTTCAACAGGAATCCCAGTTTCCCAAACCTGCAAATGAAGCAGTATTTATGAATGAGAAAACCCAAGATTCTGAACCCTTCAGTGATGGATGGCATAAATCAAATCCCAGTAACTTGTGCTTTGGACATTAGTTCAGATGTTTATGGCTCAAAGGAAAGTTGCCTGCCCCTTCTCAGTGGCACTCCCTCAAAATCTCTAAATGTTAATGTTTGAAGAGGAAGTAAATCAGGGACTTGTGTGTATTCTATAGTAAAAATCTGGGCAGAGCCTTTACTTGTATGAAATAACAATAGCAATAAACTGACTGCCATTTCAGCTTGAACACCCTGTGAACACACAACATAGCATAGGGCCACGAAAAAAATGCATTCAAATACTTGAACCCCTGGTTAATACAGTTTGAAAAATACTCTTCCTTCCTTCCTTCCTTCCTTCCTTCCTTCCTTCCTTCCTTCCTTCCTTCTCTCCCAGTGTATGTGGGTTTGTGTGTGTGGTTGTTTAAAATCTTACCCATTCCCTTGTTAAAAGACCAGCTGTACTTCTCTGCTTCCCCCCTCAATCCTTTGCCCTAGTTCAGTTTTTGTAGTCTGTATTGCACTTCTTTTGTTGTCCTCTCTGTTGACTGCAAAACTTTAACTTCTTTTCGGCCAGAGTGTGCAGCTATCTGCCTCTTCTCGTCCTGGGCTGGCCGAGGCCCTCTTGTGCTCTGTGCACAGCCGAAGGCACACCAGGCCCCTCCGCCTTCGAGTTCCCCTCGCACGCAGGCGTTGCATTAAGGCCTCCTGAATTCCTTTGCTCAGACCGTGGTGACTCTCATGACAAGCTCCCTGTTTGTGCTTGAGCCGCTTCTCTGTTCGTGAGGCCTCAGATGGCTGAGTATATGCAAGATGGTGTAAGCACAGTGGTGGTCGGACAAGGTGCCTGTGGTGTGACTAGCTCCCCGGGCCATGCTGTCGGTTGGGGCAGAGTTGCTAGTGGCACCGCCAGAGGAGGATGAATGGTTGGTCTGAGAGGAGGTTCGCTGGTTGGTCCTGGTCCCTGTTTTTTGGTCCTCCAGGTCCTTTGCTTTGTCGTAGTTCAGCACTTTCCACTGTTGATTGACTGCTTGCCACCGTTTAAAAATCCGGTACACTGAGGGCCCTTCATGGATTATTAGACCTGTAAGATAAAGAAGTGAAGGAGTCAAAGGGCAGGGACAGTGGGAAACACATTTTAGAAATGCTCTAAAATCGATCACTGACTGCATGCAGACCTCTGGGAGTCCTTCAGGGCTTGCTTCGAGTCCACCAGCTCCTCTGTATTTGGGAGCTCTTCTTGCTCACTGAAATTCTCACTGTGTTCATTTTAATATGTCCCTGTGCAACTCGAGGAAGGGTCTGGCTGCACCCAGAATTCTGGATTAACCTTCTTGGGACAGACCAAATTCCATCTAGACCAGCACCACTTTTTTCCAAAAAGCACCCAGGAAGATCCATCCAAGATCTCACAAGCCAGGCATTAGCTTACTAGGGTCTGCTATTCATAGTATCCCTCTAATGGGGCTTCTTTCAGGTCACCATCATGGTCAACACAGCTTTCATTATTGTGGCCACCATTTTGATGGTCATGCCCTTTCCAGAAAAGTCTACTGCTGCATCTTTTGAGACAAGTACAGAATAGATATCTCTGCTTCAGTTGTTAAGACCGTTCTGCTTTTAACCAATATCAAGCTCGTCTACGACTGCTGTTGTCTGGCATTTCTGTCGAGATTTATTGAGATAATTTTTAACACTGTTAGCTGCTCTGGCTTTATTTAGAGAGAAATACAGGCCACAAATCTTAGAATAAAGCCTTAAATAGATTTCATGTTTGTCTCTGTGATCAATACACAAGTCCATAATACAGCAAGATGAGTGTTTTTATACAAGAAGGCACACATGGTAAAACAACCAGGGAGCAGGGGGATCAAAGGCATGGATCTGTCTTGCTGAAAACAAATCTCATGGATTGCTCTGTGTTAACACCACACCACTAATACTCAGCCCAGCTTGTAAATAATATGGTAATATGACATGGTTTACACTGCTTACCAAACCTCCTCAAAAGCCCACTCAAGTTATGGCATTTGATATTTGTCATATGATTTAAACAGGAACAACTGCCTCAAGACACAACTAAGGGCACAATCCTGTTCCAATTTAGACGGAAAAAAGGCCTACAACTCCAAGCATACCCCAACCAGCAACTGGCGTAGGAGCTTTTCTGTCTAACCTTGCACAGGACTGCGCTTACATACAAACACATTTCCAGTTCTGAGTTCAGCTTTTCAACATAACATTTTACATTATAAATAAAAATGTCAATATTTTTTGAAAAACGTCCATATTGTTACATCTCTCTTCTTGACTCCCAACTCTTTCATCTCTGGATAAATAACAATTATTTTAACAACTGAAGGGTTATTATCTCTGCATGTCCAGAGATGGTTGGTGTGCAGAGTTTCTTGTTAAACAAATGCAATCTGCAGAGGACCCAAAATAGCAGGCACTGATGTTGTAGCATGGCCAGAACATTAGCTCTCTGAGACAGCCCTGGGTTTGATGTCATCCTGTTTGTGAAGGAAGGCATAGTCTAAGTCCAGTTTAAAAAAAAAAAGCTCCATAAGAAGGGAGACGCTTGAAATTGCCCGTCTGGCCACTGGATTGCAGACTCGCCATGCACACAGGTTACCTGGTAAATCTTTTCCACTGTGGTGGGATGCCCTGTATTTCCATTTAAATTATAGTTATTATTTTTTAAATCCACCTATAATTTGCATATGCATATGATATTCAAATGCATATCTTTACTTTTCATTTGTTTGTTTGTTTTGGGTGATACAATTCCTCCTCTCTTGGCAATACATAAATGGCTCAAAGCATGGCCTGAAAATATTTGCCCAATCCATCCAGGAGTTCCATGGTCTCTGTAGGTTCTATATGTAGTCAGAAGAAAAGTTCACCTAATCTGTACTAGATCCATGAGTCCTTTTACAGATGGGCTCTTGTTTTTATAAAATGCAGCAGATGAAGCTTATTCAGAGGGGAAAAAAGAACTTATCCCTTGTGCAATTGCTCCCACCAAACTGCATTTCCTCAAGGGAATAGCAGGAGTAGTAGCAGCAGCAGCAGCAGCAATAATAATAATAGCAGCAGCAGCAGCAGCATGCAATTTTGCCTTGATCCTGGGTCAACAAGATCAGGTTTTGGCTTAAAAAATAATATTCCCTATGGATTATACCTTCCTACCTGCTGTTATTAAGCTGGCATTATGGATGTATAGGATGTTTTGACTCTTCAGTTTCAAAGTACTTCAAATAAATTATCTAGTTAGATCTTCACAATAACCTTCCTCAACCTGGTGCCCTCCAGATGTGTTAGACTACAACTCCCAGCACCCACCAGCCATCGGGAGGATGTTGGGAGTTTTAGTCTAATACAGTGATGGCGAACCTTTTAGAGACCGAGTGCCCAAACTACAACCCAAAAGTCACTATTTATCACAAAGTGCCAACACTACAATAAAACCTGAAAATGGAGGTTTTAGTTTAGAAAAAACAAATCACAACTAGTCCAAGCAAATATATACAGTGGTACCTCAGCTCATGAATGCCTCAGTTCACGACCAAATTGGGTCATGAACAAACATTTCATAAAAATTTTGACTCAGGTCACGAACTCCTCATTGGGAGAGGCGGAGTAGGGAGATGACCGTGATCGTGCTGGGGCAGCGGGGGGAAGATGGCCGAGATTGCGGCCGTCTTTCCTGCATGAGTGTGCCCACGATTGAGCCTGTCTTTCCCGCAGGAGCGCAACCATGATCTCGGCCATCTCCCCCCAGCCAGCACAATCGCGCCCATCTCTCCCTCCCCCAGCACACCCGTGATCGTGCCATCTCTCTGTCCCCCAGCGCACCAGGATGACGGGCGTGTGCAGAGCACGATCGTGGTTGTGCTGCAAGGGGGTGGGGAGACAGCCGTGCTCATGCTCAGGGTTGCAGGGCGGGGGGGGGGGGGGAGATGGCCACAGTCTTTGTTGTTCTTTGTCGTATTTTTCTGATTAAAAAAATAGTTACAGAATGGATTATTTACATTGAGCCTTATGGGGAAATTTTACTTGGCTCACGACCAATTTGGGTCACTACCAGAGTCATGACCGGCCATGCGAAAACTTGGACGAGTCACTACTAATGAGTCACAGCTCATGATGTCATCACCTGGCGCCACAACTCCTTTCCGAGCATGCGTAGGGCCCCCATGTGCACTGTTATCCGATGCTCAGCTGCTGGGGCGATGCTGGCGCGACTCGGCTCGCGTGCCAACAGAGAGGGATCTGTGTGCCCACTGAAGCACACGTGCCATAGGTTCGCCATCACTGGTCTCATACATCTGGAGATCATCAGACTAGGGACCGCTGCTCTAAGGTACATAAGTACCATAATTATTATCCATAACTTGCAGTGAGCTCATGGCAAAACTGTGCTTTGCACCAGATACTTCATGATTCATAGCTCAGCCTTTTAGCTACAGTTCCATTTTTACCAGGATTTAATTTGTCTTATTCCCTTGTTGTCCCTTATTTGGTAAGCAACAGCCATTGGTTGAGGCTCTTGTTATAATGTATCCTTTAGCAGTGGTGGGTGGCAGAGAGAGGGAGCCAAAAAAGCAAAACAAAGCTAGTCTCCTATAAACACCACCCCCTAAATTATGTTGTTAAAATGAATTATGCAAAACAGAAAAGTCTGCATGCATCTCCTTAATTTACAAACTGATTGCTCAATTTGCTAGGCATTCATTTGCTAAATTTGGACTGGTTTGTTGTGCTCTTATTGTCAGGAGAGAGGTTTGAGGCAAAATTCTTTACTCTTGTGGGGGAAGCAATAGATAGATAAGCAGAGACAGACAAGCATAATGGCAAACTGGAAGTTGGGCTAAAACAACTCCTTCCTTCTTGCTAAATAAATTCCTCCCCAGACATCTGGTTTCCAGGGTCTAGCTTTCCCTGAGGTGGTCAGCCACCTGGATTTATTTCTGGATCGTTCCGCTTCAAACTGCAGAGCAGATTCACACAACTGAATGCTCCTATATATGATTACTTGAAAAAAAATAAAATAAAAACTTTCCCCTCTTTAAACTTGATGTCTTCTTCACGATATGCTAGCTTTCAGTCTGGAGAACTGTTGTTACTTTACAAAGACACATAGGCTTTAGGGCCCTAGAAAGACACCACAGAGGACCTATAATAGCTTTCCCCAACCTGGTGCCTTCCACATTTCCTGGGCTACAACTCCATCCATTGCCATGCTGATTCAAGTTGATGGAGTTAGAAGTACCCATTGGAAGGGTCTCAACAACCATCAAATCTCACCCTCTGCCAATGAAAGAAATCTACTGCTACATTATCCCTGATAGATGGTCATGGAGCTTCTGCTTAGAATCATCTAACCAGCTTCCAAGGGTGTCTGTTTTCTTGTAATCGGAGCCCACAGGTTTGAGTGCTACCCTTTGGAGCAACCATTTGCTCCACCATCTGTATGACAGCCCTTCAAGTACTTGGAGATGCCTATCCTATGACCTTTTAATTGTCTCCAAAGCTAAACCAACCTAGCTCCTCATGAGACTTGGTCTCCAGTACCCTTTGCAGCTTTGCTATTTGTTCCGGTTCGTGGGGTCGCCCCAGAAGAGGGACAGCAATTGCTCCTTCCTCACCCTCTCCCCTTGCTGCTCATCTCATCTTTATCCTTGTCTCCCTACTCACCGCTGTCTAGAGGCATAAGACTAGTGGGAGAAGCTGTGGCTCTTCCCTTGTTGTGAGCAAAGACAGACAGGAGGAGCAGGCACAGAAGGGGATTTCGACACTGGGCTACCGCCTGGAGCAAACCTTAGCTGCTGCTCTGAGATGATGCCTCCTGATGCCGAACCTAAACCAGCATTCAACCATATAAGCCCCACACCTATGCTGCAAAGTGGTACACTCCAGATTCTGATACAGTAGCCATCTGCCCTCTTTTGCAGAGGACAGGCCTCTATTTGACAGGCTGCTAGAGGTCTGTCCTCTGTTTGGAGATATCCTTGATCTGAAGGGTGGTCTTGTCCAATTCACTGTGAAAGATAAAACTCTGTAAGAACTGTTGCCCATCAGCCATTAGAACCTGACTAGCAGAATGAGCAGGCAGGGGAACAGGTGCACCTGGTCACAGTCTTCCACTTTACAGTCAGTCAAATGTATCCAGGGGTGTAGCGAGAAATTTGGAAATGTGAGCACTCATCATGACAGCCCCCATTGCCCCAAAGAGGGTCCAGACATGCAGGCAGCTGTGCTGACCCCCACCAACAAATTGTTAAAAGGCTAGAGCAGCTCCCCTATGAAGAAAGGTCACAACAGCTGGGACTGTTCAGCTTAGGAAAAAGGATGAGTAAGAGGAGACAAGACAGAAGCGTACAAAATTCTGCATGGTTTGGAAAGAGTGGCTACTGAGACATTTTTCTTATAATATTCGAACCTGAGGTCATCCCATGAGGCTAATTGTGGGAGACTCAGGACAGTAAAACGGGCACAGGTAAATTATAGACCTCACTATGGAACTCACTTCCACAAAAGGTAGCGATGGCTACCAATCTGGATGGCTTTAAAGAGGGATTGGACAAACTCATGGAGGAGACGGCTACTATCAGTGACTGCTAGGCTTGATGGGTACATGCCACCTCCAGTATCAGAGGCAGTCCGTCTGTGTACACCAGTTTCTGGAGTACTTGGGTTGGAGGGGGTGCTGTTGTTTTCATGTCCTGCCTGAGGGTTTCCTGTAGGCATCTTGTTGGCTACTGTGTGAAAAGAATGCTGAGCTAGACGGCCACTGGATCTGATCCAGCATGGAGCAGCTTATGCTGTGTTCTTAACAAACCAGCTCTATTAATTTTATCTCTGTAAAGCTAATGTGCCTTAACTACCCATTCAAGGCCAAGCCACTTCAAAATACTTCGCAGTGCAATAAGCAACAATAGGCTGTGAAAACTGTGGCTAAATTCAAAGGAATGAGGAACGGCTGAGTGGGCGGAAGATCAAAAAGTGCCAGCCCTCGTGTCACTATACAATGGGCAGTGCAATTCTGTGACTGCCATGTAGTATCTAGATGGCCATGAGGTTATTTGGAGTCCCAGCTGCAACCTCAGGAATTTACTCTGAGGTTGCAGTTGGGACTGTGTGCTTGGAGTGGGCTCCCTGCTGCACCATAGACAGCACAGGAAGAACAGTGCTGGCTTCTCTCTGTGCTCACAAATGCTCCTTGAACAAGCATTCCAGGGGCTATGGATGCTGCTGCCACCATATGAGGTATCCTGGCAGCTCCTCAGGCTCTTTCCCTTGTGCTCAGATGCATGACCTGTTAACGGCTGAGATCAGTATGCAGCTAAGTTTTGCAGGGTGCAAAAATATGGAGATGCTGCTTCCACCCTGCACCGGATTATGCCCATAAGCCTCTAAGTCTTGCATGAGACATCCAGATTGGATCACATCCTGACTGTATTTTTATTTAAATTTTAAGAATTGTTCATACATTTACATTTATACATATAAAGAGCAAATGGAAATAGTATGCAAATTGCTGTCCTTCTTTTTTCCTGGCATTTCCTCTTTTGGGGGGGCTTCATAAGTGGCTACCCTCTTCAGGGAGAACTAGGCCTAATCCTTCAGCAGAGCTGTTTCCCTCGCATTAATGCACAGCTGCAGTAAGAATACTTCAGTTCCTAAATATAAGATACACTGAATATCCAGGATGAATAAAATGGGCTTTGATTCAGAGGGGCAGGCATGTGAACGTAATCTGCAGGTTTCCCATTTTCTCTCATGAATTCCAAGAACGTCTGCAAATCAGCATATTGTGTTGTTTCCAAAGTTTGAAATTCAATTCCAGGAGCCAAATATTGATCTTGAGGGTCAAATGCTAACTGCAAAATTAATGCCAGCACTCCCCCATTTCTGTTAAAAGTTTGGAGGGGAATCTCGACCTCAATTATTTAAATTCAAGTCTATGACCTCAAGAGGCTGCCTGACTCAGCGGATCATGCCTCAGATATAGAACGTTTAATTCATTCCAGCCCTAAAGCTTATCACAAATATTAATGAGCCAGCTGATTCAAGAGGGTTTCTTTTTAATCGGTGTTTATTTTGCCTCCCAAATTATAACTGTGTATGATCCCATGCAATTAATAACATGATGGTGATGGATGGGCTAGTGCACCAACTGAGCACCTGTTTCCTCAGATAAATTGGGCTTCCAAATATTTACTAAAAGTACAAAAATAACTTTGTTTTCCTTCACAGTTGCTGGGATCCAAATTACTTATTGATTTCCTAGCACCACGCTCAGGAAGCTGTAAAATTAAAAAGGAACCAAGCAGAGGAGTGGGTGGGGAGACCAAAATAATCATTTCAATGCATTTGCAACTGCAGAAGGTGAAGAGTGAGCAGCAAGCGAGTACATCCATTTAATGACCATTTGCAAGCAGCTTCAGGAATTCATCAAGATACATTTGTGCTATTTAAGTTAAACTTTAAGTTGAGGGATAAGGATTCCTCAAGCAATTGCAGAAAGAGTCTTCCAGGAGAACTCAAGGAAAGGAAGGCAGCCCAGGACCAGTTCTTGCTTCCCATTTTGTTCTAAGGAGGGGAATCTGAAGGAAACATGTAATGGTTCTCTGCTGTTCTTTGATTTGAAGTGTGTGGCTGGTAGGAGAGATTCTTATCAAAACTGCAGTGCACAGGAACAGCCGCTTTCTCCTCTACCACCCTAGTTTTGAACCCCTGACATTCACCCTCTGTCGTGTTAGGGAAAAAAAATTAATTGGCACCAAAGGGAGATTTTTCTTCCTAGCATCCTTAGCCATGTGGGAGAGGGAAGCTGTAAAGGGAAGGACAACTCCTTCCTCTCTGTGTGCTGTGAACTTGATAAGAATGCCATCCCATACGCACGTGCCCCTAGTTGTAAAAAAAGCAGAGACATCACTGCAGAATCCCTATGAAACGCCATGCATCCCTGAGTACACATGAGGCTGCTTTCTGCTGAGTCAGCTCAATGGTCCATTCAGCCCAATGTTTTTTATTCTGACTGGCAGCATTTCAAGGGGAGACCTTCTCTAGCCCTCCTTACCTGAGATCTTTTTATTGGGAGAAGCCAAGAATTAAATCTGGTATGTTTTGTCCCCGAAGTGTGCTCTTTCACTGCAGTGTGACTTCTCCTGTGGCAATGCATTATAAACAATTCCAAATAGCGAGAGAATGTGTGTATTTATACTGTTAAATTTCTCAACAAATTACACAGAAGTGGCCATTAGGACTGTAAAGGGGCCTAGCTCCATGCATTTTGCCAGGAAAAGCAGTGATTTAAATATAAAGAGTGGTACATGGTGTTTTGTTTTTGTATTTATGTCTGCACTGACAGACAAAATGCTAAGTGACAAGCATCATTTGGTGGCATTTGTAATTCAATAACTTTTCAAATACACATTGGTGAAAAATGGAAATTTTCAGATAGTGCTTTATAGATTGATGGGAGACTTCAACAAAATGCAGCGAAAATCTGAAGACCACAAATCCAAGACAGATTACATTTATTAAAGTATTTATACTGTTAGATTTTGCTTTAGCTCAATAGATGAAACTAGACGCTGCCCTTGGCTGATGATAAAACAATCAGAGACTGCCTTCCCTCATCCTAAACCCTCCTTTTCTAATTCAGCTGGCTGATGCAATAGCTGGAATTAAATGGATGGGCAATAGATTCAGATCGGACAAGGACATGTTCTTCATCACACAACACAAACTTTTGTAGAATTTTACTTATGTCAGTGTTACTTATGGTATTTAAAATTATATTCAGACTGCCTTTGGAATTCATTTTTATTGAATATGCCAATAGCCAGTACTTTCTGAGTGACTGATTGATAATTATTTCAATTTATATGCTGCTACACTGGTCCACACTTGGGCCCTCTGCATGGCTTACAAACAATTAAAACTACATACCATTTTTAAATTCTAAAACTCTGGGGAATTAACAGACTACCCAAAAGCATAATGAAACATAATTCACTAAATTAAAACCATTACCTAAAAACTTTGAAATAAACAATTTAAAATTAAAATAAAACTACAAGCTGTTGGCTTAAAACCAAATTTTCCACTAAAATCAACTATTAAAACAGCTGTAGAAAAGATATGCCTTTGCCTGGCACCAAAATGATAACAATGATGGTGCCAGGCGCACCTTCCTGGGAAGCCTATTCCAGAGATGAGGTGCAACCAATGAGAAGGCCCTTCCTCTAGCCAGCATCCTCCTCACCTCCCTGGGAGATGGCTCCCTGAGAAAGATCACCTTGTTTAACCTCAGCAGATGGGTAGGGACATATAGATAAGGCGATCCTTTATGTACCAAGGGCCCAAGCCATTTAGAGCTTTATATGTAAGTACAGGCACTTTCAACTGGGCCTGGACTTCCCCTGGTAGCCAGTGTAGATGATATAAAACTGGTGTAATGTGGGCCTGCAAACTTCTTCTTGTTAAGTGCCTATTTAAGGCAGCTCTATTTTGAACCAGATGGCGTGTTGGGACCAGTGCTTTTTTTGTAAAAAAAAAAAAAAAAAAAGAAAGGTGCTGGAACTCATGTCCCTGCAGGCAGGGCAGTAAGCACACACACCAATCCCAAGCCGAGCAGCAGAGCAGTGTCCCAAGCAGCTATCTCTCACTATCAGATACCAGATCGATCACAGACACAATAGCAGCCTGCAGGCACTATGTTAATGATGTTTGCTGCTGATCTGCTATGCCTTCACTTGTAAAATCCATTGAAAAAAAGGTGCAAAATCCATTGAAATAAAGGTGCCGGAACGCTGTTCCAGTGAGTCTAGGACAAAAAAAGCCGTGGTTGGGACCATCTACAAAGGCAGCCCCACACCGAGCGCACTGCAATAGTCCAACCGGGATGTTACCAGGGCATACATAACTGTGGCTAAACTTTGCCTGTTGAGATAAATTAGCCACAGCTGAAGGAGGGTGTTCCTGGTCACTGAGTCCCCTTGGGACTGAAGTGAGAGTTTTGGATCTAGGAGCACTCCCAAGCTATGAACCCTGTCGTTTAGTGGAAGCACGACCCCATCCAGGACATTTATATTTATTTTATATTCTGCCCTTCACAATGTCTCAGGGTGGTAATGAAATAAAAGAAAGAAATAAGCTACAGCATCCAAATTGTAGTAGATAAAATCCAATATTAAAAACACTACTAATATTTAAAATACTGGGAAAATAAATATGTTCATGTAGCCACCTTTATATTGCTAACTTATTGTTTTAACTATACTGGTTTGAAGAAGACACCCTCTTCCCAATGTATTTCTTGGAGAACATTCATTCCTTTAGAGGAATCTTCTCCTTGTCGGCTGATGCTGGGATAGGAAAGAACCAGTCCTGCTGGGAGCAGGGGCTACATCAATAGGCACGCCATATCTTGGCCAAACGTATGCAGTAGATGAAGTGGACCTCAACCTTATTTGGTTTTTCACAACTCAAGCATAAAGCTGAGTTCATATGCAACTTTTGAGGTATTTTATAACTGAAGCAATGGCCTGATCAAGATTTTTGTTCAACAAAGCTCACACTTTGCTATAAGGTATTATTAACATGCCCCTCACTTTCCCTGTGATTATTATGCCTCAGTGGCACATACATTTCTCATTATGCACATAGGAGAGGTGCCCTGTGCCATTCTTTCTTGCTCTTTTGTGAGTGCACCATTCTGTCTAATGTTTGATTTAAGCAAAATAATTTTAAAATTATTTCAGAAAAAATGTGTTTGAAAAACTGTATCTCAGTCCCTTTAGTTAATTTGCACGTGCCTCTTTCTATCCTGCTTCATTGCAACACTGCAGAAGCAATATTGATTCTGAATGTATGTCTCCTTGTATCATGATTCTTTTTGTGAAGGTTTCTCTACTGGTTCGCACATCCTGCCAAGTGATTAAAAATACTGCTCACAAAAGAATATTTATACATCTGTACACGCAATCAGATTAAGATAGTTGTTTTGTGTTTTTGCAGTTTTTTTTAAAGTCCACACAAGTCGACTGGCACATCAGTAAGATAATGCACAAAAACCATCTGGGTACAGTCACATATATGAACATATCAGGATTGTTCACGCCCTCCCCCCCAGGCAATGTTTTATCAATACACAAGTTGGCATCAGTAATAGAGATGGAGAGGAAGAAGAAGCCCAAGACTGACAACTGGGGCAAACAAGCATGCAGAACTCTCCGTGAAAACATGTTCAGGGGTGGGAGGAAATTGAACTGAAGAGGATTACGATTGCCTAGATTTCATTTAGGAAATAAAACCAGGTAATTCAGATATGCAAAATTCAGAGAAAAAACCAGATGAGGATAATTTCTGAAGCATCTCTGGAGCACAGTGGGAGATTATTGTCATAAACAATTATATAAGTCTATGCACCAACCCCCTTTTTAAACATAAACAAAGGAAATGGACGAGATAATAACATTACAGGGTTCTAATAGGATCTATTTCCTTCATGGATCACTGCCTTGTCATGGCGAAGAGGCTTGCGTAGCTCAATGAAGCTATGAGCTATGCCGTGCAGGGCCACCCAAGACAGACAGGTCATAGTAGAGAGCTCTGACAAAACGTGATCCACTGGAGATGGCAACCCACTCCAATATCTTTGCCATGAAAACCCCATGGACAGTACCAAAAGGCAAAAAGATACGATGCTGGAAGATGAGCTCCTCAGGTCAGAAGGTGTCCAATATGCTACTGGGGAAGAGCAGAGGGCTAGTACAAGCAGCACCAGAAAGAATGAAGCGACTGGGTCAAAGCTGAAAGGACACTCAGTTGCAGATGTATCTGGCGGTGAAAGGAAAGTCCGATGCTGCAAAGATCGATACTCTATAGGAACCTGGAATGTAAGATCCATGAATCAAGGCAAGCTGGATGTGGTCAAACAAGAGATGACAAGACTGAACATCAACAATGGACAGGAATGGGTGAATTTAATTCGGATGACCATCAGGTATACTACTGCGGGCAAGAATTCCTCAGAAGAAATGGAGTAGCCTTCATAGTCAATAAAAGAGTAGGAAAAGCAGTATTGGGATACAATCTCCAAAATGACAGAATGATCTCGGTTCGAATCCAAGGAAAACCATTCAACATCACAATAGTCCAAGTCTATGCCCCAACCACTGGTGCTGAAGAGGCTGAAGTTGACTGGTTCTATGAAGACCCACAACACCTTCTAGAATTAGCACCAAAAAATGATGTCCTTATCATCATGGGGGATTGGAATGCTAAAGTAGGAAGCCAAAAGATAACTGGAATAACAGGCAAGGTACAAAATGAAGTACAAAATGGAGTACAAAATGAAGCAGGGCACAGGCTGGTAGAATTTTGTCAAGAGCATATGATGGTCATAGCAAATACTCTTTTCTAACAACCCAAGAGACGACTTACACATGGACATCATCAGATGGGCAACACAGAAATCAGACTGACTATGTGCTCTGCAGCCAAAGATGGAGACGCTCTATACAGTCAGTAAAAACTAGACCAGGAGCTGACTCTGGCTCAGATAATGAGCTTCTTGTTGCAAAATTTAGGTTTAAATTGAATAAAGTAGGGCAAAGCAGTAGGTCACTCAGGTATGACTTAAATCATATCCCTTATGAATATACAGTAGACGTGACAAATAGATTTAAGGAATTAGATCTGATAGACAGAGTGCCTGAAGAACTATGAACGGAGGTTCACAACATTGTACAAGAGGTAGCAACTAAAGCCATCCCAAAGAAAAAGAAATGCAAGAAAGCAAAATGGCTGTCTGAGCAAGCTTTACAAATAGCTAAGGAAAGAAGGGACGCGAAAGGCAAGGGAGAAAGAGAAAGATACACCCAACTGAATGCAGAATTCCAGAGAATAGCTAGAAGAGATAAGAATGCCTTCTTAAATGAACAGTGCAAAGAAATAGAAGAAAACAATAGAATAGGGAGGACCAGAGATCTCTTCAAGAAAATTGGAGATAAGAAGGGAACATTTCATGCAAAGATGGGCATGATAAAGGACCAAAATGGCAGGGACCTAATAGAGGCAGAAGAGATTAAGAAGAGATGGCAAGATTACACAGAGGAACTATACAAGAAAGAGCTTAATGTCCCTGATAACCACGATGGGGTTGTCACTGACCTCAAACTGGACATCCTGGAATGTGAAATCAAATGGGCCTTAGGAAGTCTGAGCAACAACAGCTAGTAGAGGTGACAGTATTCCAGTTGAGCTATTCAAAATCTTAAAAGACGATGCAGTAAAAGTGCTATACTCAATATGCCAGCAAATTTGGAAAACTCAGCAGTGGCCACAGGATTGGAAAAGGTCAGTTTACATTCCAATTCCAAAGAAGGGCAATGCCAAAGAATGTTCAAACTACCACACCATTGCACTCATTTCACATGCTAGCAAAGTTATGCTCAAAATCCTACAAGCTAGGCTCCAGCAGTATGTGGACTGAGAACTACCAAAAGTACAGGCAGGATTTCGAAGAGGGAGAGGAAGTAGAGATCAAATTGCCAACATACGCTGGATCACAGAGAAAGCTAGAGAGTTCCAGAAAAACATCTACTTCTGCTTCATTGACTATGCTAAAGCCTTTGATTGTGTGGATCACAACAAATTGTGGCAAGTTCTTAAAGTGATGGGAGTACCAGACCATCTTATTTGCCTCCTGAGAAACCTATATGCGGGTCAAGAAGCAACAGTGAGAACTGGACATGGAACCACTGTTTGGTTCAAAATTGAGAAAGGAGTTTGGCAAAGCTGTATACTGTCACCCTGCGTATTTAACTTATATGCAGAGCACATCATGAGAAAGGCAGGGCTAGATAAATCACCAGTTGGAATTAAGATTGCTGGGAGAAATATCAACAACCTCAGATATGCAGCTGATACCACTCTCATGGCAGAAAGTGAAGAGGAACTAAAGATTCTCTTGATGCGGGTGAAGGAGGAGAGCACAAAAGTTGGCATGAAACTCAACATTAAGAAAACTAAGATCATAGAAACATAGAAACAGAGTGAGTCAGAAGGGGCCTCCCGAGCCATCTAGTCTGACCTCCGGCACCAGCTGGCTCCACTCACGACATGCCCACCATGTGCATGTTTAGCCTATCCTTGAACACCCTCACTGATGGGGCCATCATGGCATCCGGTCCTCTCACTTCCTGGCAAATAGATGGGGAAGAAATGGAGGTAGTGAAAGATTTTATTTTCCTGGGCTCCGAGATCACCACAGACTGGGACTGCAGCCAAGAAATTAAAAGACGCTTGCTCCTGGGGAGGAAAGCTATGGCAAATCTAGACAGCATACTAAAAAGCAGAGACATCACCCTGCCAACAAAAGTTGGCGTATAGTCAAGGCTATGGTTTTCCCAGTTGCAATGTATGGCTGTGAAAGTTGGACCATAAGGAAGGCTGAGTGCAAAAGGATTGAGGCCTTTGAATTGTGGTGCTGGAGGAGACTCCTGCGAGTCCCTTGGACTGCAAGACGATCAATCCGGTCAGTCCTAGAGGAGATCAACCCTGACTGCTCTTTAGAAGGCCAGGCCAGATCCTGAAGATGAAACTCAAATACTTTGGCCACCTAATGAGAAGGAAGGACTCCCTGGAGAAGAGTCTAATGCGGGGAATAATAGATGGCAAAGGAAGAAGGGGACGGCAGAGAATGAAGTGCTTAGATGGAGTCACTGAAGCAGTTGGTGTGAGTTTGAGTGGACTCCGGGGGATGGTGGAGGACAGGAAGGCGGTGGAGGAATGTTGTCCATGGGGTCGCGATGGGTCGGACATGACTTTGCGACTAACAACAACAATAGGATCTATATGGTCTCCCCCACCCCACATTTGTCTCTTTCTCTCTCTCAGTCTCACCTCCCTCCCCAAATGATCTCAAAATACTACTTGAATCTAGCTTTTGAAGCTGGGTGTGAATTTCTCCTTTCCTTCTAATTTTAGTGCACACTTGGAGCTATTGGGTTTTAGGAGGGTTTTGCAATACACAGCCTTGTCCAAGAATGATAGCTTGTGTGGTATTTCTGTTTTAGGTTTTTATCTTAGTTGCCAAAGAGGATCCCGGCCCTGTGGATTTTGAGCAATGCACAGACAAGCCAGTATTTACCATCACAATAACATACCTTCCGCCTTGACAGGAGAACCTGAACCCTTTGTGTCAAAAGGCAGCTCCACCATTAATTATGTTTTCCATCAAGACATGAAAGATCAAGGGCTGCGTACCAGTTTTAATTGGCTATTGATCTCTTCTATTAGCTGGTGTTGTACAGAGGGGCTGGGGGATCTACTGAATGACCCTGGTTTCTCTCAAATGTCAGCAGCTGGATGTAAAACAGGAAGATTCAAAGGCCTGTGGTTCCCAGCCTGAGACAAATTGTTCTGGTGGAACATACAAGCTGCCTTATACTGCGTTGGTCCATCTAGCCCAGTATTGCCAGCACTGAGTTGTAGCGGTTCCTCAGGTTTTCATGCAGAATTCTTTCCCAGTTTTGCCTGGAAATGCTCATGTTTGAACCTTGAAATGCTGGGACTTCTCATATGCCATGTGCACGCCCTGCCACTAAACTGTGGCCCTTCCCTTGGGCAATGGTGATCACTCCAAAATTTTCCAGCTGGTGGACGGAGGGAAAGATTAATAACTTTGCAAATATTTTCATCTCCCACGTAAAACTGTTCTTGAAGCAGTTAAGTCCTCTTTGGGTTTAATGGAGAAGGTGTGTGTGTCTGCTTGCAGGATGCACAGAGACAGAGACACATGCATTTTCTACATAGAAAATGTAGAAATGTGAGGTATGGGAAACTAACACATGCAGCCATACAGCATATTCTACACACTCCACAGCTGGATGTGAGGCAGAATGGCTTTGTCCTGCAGCCAGGTTAATCTTTTAGCATATGATGAGGTGCTTTGTCTTTCTCCATATTCTTTTCCGAACATTGAAAAATGACCTGGCCATGCAATAGAGCAGAAGGTCAAGTCACTCTTTTTGTTTGTTTTGTTTGTTTATTGTTTATATCCAGCCTTTCAAAATATCCCCCCCTGAAAAAGTTTTTGAAAAAAAGATTCTCCAACACACAGTCCTTGTTGAACTCACTCTGAGGCTAGCTTAAATAATGCTAATCAAAACTGTAAACAGCAAGGAAGGGATTCAAAAGAGCCTCTCCCTCCCTCTTTCCCTCACACACACACTCACACACATGCACATTCCAACACCTCCATGCTCTCCAACACAGTCTGCACAATAGCCTTTGCTATTTCAGTCATCTGATATGCATGAGGTAAACTGGCAGAACTAGAAAACAAAAAGAAACAACCTGACTCATGAGCCGCTCAGTTGTCTATGCAGATACACTGGTGTGTGGGTGGACACAATGACAGCACCATGTGTGCCATCTGTTAATCAGTCTTGTGATGCACAGCGCCCCTCTCGGGCCGGCCCTTCTGTTCCTCCACCTCACACTCTCATTAACTACTAACACATCTCGTTGTTCAACAAGAGGCTGTTTCCAGCCCTGCTGACCCCGAACGCTACTGGAATCTGCCAACATCAAGCTTCCTTAATTGCGATGTTCACCTGTATAGATGATAGAGGCAACCGCATCCGAGCTGCCCTTTAATTAACAGCCAGGTGTTTGTGGGGATGTGCGTGAACTTCCAAACTGTCATCACACTCAGGTTGGAGGAGGGTGGATTTCTGGCAGGTAGGTCTCAACTCCACAGGAGCTCTGCTCTCCTTCCACAGAAGACGGGTCTCCCAATATACTTACTGGAATTGCCTCAACCCCCCTGTGGCTTTCTCCACCCTAGGTCTGCGGCAGCGCATACATTTGCATGTGGAAAGGCCCAGGGCCAGTCCCTGGCCAAAAAGCAACAGGTCACTAGACTTCTGCCCAAGACCCTGGTGGGCTGCTGCTCAGACGAACAGATCCTCTGACCCATGTGGTGTTGTCAAGGTGTTTGCACTACAATACCTGTTTTGCGTCACCCCAATGGTTGGCCATGCTGGCTGGGGCAGTCCAAAACATCTGGAAGATACCACTCTTTTTTTGGCAGGGGGGGATTGCCATAGACATTACTGGACTAGATGGAAAAATAAAATGACACAATGTGATATCCACCCTGGGTTTCCTATAGCACCCCAGTTGCATACACAGCTCTATTGTGATTACTGCATGGATTGCGGCCATGCAAGCACGCCAGGCATCTCCTGGAAATGCCTGTGACATTCACAAATTGTGAGAAGCCAGGAACCGGTTTCTCCTCTATAGCTCTTTTGCAGCTAATATGTTGCTAATGAGCAAGCTCCCAATATGTCTTTTTCATTCAAAAGGCTGGCTGCACTTCCTTTTGATCGAATCTCCTTTTTAAGTTTTTCACAGAATTAGTGAACCCCTGCTTTGCAGAACCAATACACGGACAGGCATCCAGGAGTGTACTTTCTCAAAAGGTCTCACCTGAGCTTGTTACAGGCTCCCATAGTCTAAGCCATGCTAGGGAAAGGGAAGGGGCGAGCATCAGTACAGCTCTTTCTCTTGAAACAAGGCCATGTTTCTGCAGCAAGGCTACCTGCCTCCATCTCTCATTTTTTTGTGCAAACTGGTGCTGGGTCACATTTCTTTGAGGTTCTATTTTCACTGTACAATTTGCCATTTCAAGCAGTGCAGCCTTCCACTGCTCCATGCATTCCCCCCTCGCCCCAAGTGTGTTCACAGCCATTTGCCTCTCAATCTGCTTCCACTTTGAGGTGGTGGAAGAGAGAGTTTGTCTCTATTGCTATGGCAACCAGGCCGACACTCCCTGCAATGCTTCTCTACCCTGCATTGCTTTCGGTGGGGGAGCACATTCAAAGGCACATCTCAGTGAAAGACAACATCTTTCCGGCTTGCTCTCCTGCACCACTTCCTTGCAGGGTCATGACCAAAAAAGAGGGAATCCATGACCAGAAAGGGAGAGAAAGGAAGATGCAGATTTCTATAAAATTTCACCTATGCTGATTTATCGTCTGAATGCACATTTAGAAAGCATTAATTTACACAGAAATGTGATTCGTCTCACCATTGTGGGGAAGACTGGCCAGGTAACCTGTATTTTGGGGAGCCCTTCCATTCCAGATGTCTGTCTATATAAACCATTCAGAGGTCTGGAAAATATTCAGAAACCCATTTCCCAGATTTGGCAAAATGACAATCTCCAGAACCCCATTTGCTCAGGTTCTCCTGTTTCTCTCATTGATTCTTTTATGCAACCCGGTCCCATGCCTCACATCTCCAAGGCTGCCTGCTCACTGGCAACACATCTATGAATGGGGTATGTCTCAGAGGATTAGGAACAGAAAGCCAGTGAGCCATGACTTTCCTGCACAGTACCAGAAACACTCAAGGGTGAAGATTGCACTGGCAGCTAGAAAGGGAACAGAGCGGCATTCCTGACCATTATTTGGGATGAAGACATCTAAAACAGCTGGATGGCACCAGGCTGGGGAGCACAGTCTCCATAAAAGGTAACAATAGGGCTGCTACTTCTTTTTTTCTCCTTCTTCAAACAGTTCTTCTGTATTTTTAGTAGCTTGTGACAAGCGGAAATTCTGTTGGTGAAGCATGCCTCATCATTTTACCTATATGCCAGGGCAAGTGAGCTTTACCTGCTTCTCATCCAGCTGTTAACTGCTATGCCAGGGGAGAAAAAGACTGCAATCATACTAAAGGGAAAGAGAGAAATCACCCCCTGATCATCTTAAAATGCAATCAAAACATAACCTTTCCTGCTCCTCCATCATGAGGGGCCTGACTTATTTTCTTAGTTTTGCATCCATCTCATGGATGGAAGGAGACTACTTATCTCCCACTGACAGATGAGCTAACCAGCTGCTCTCAGCCTTTCCTGCTTTATCAAAGCCACATTAATCATGTTACTTACTGGCAGCCACTAGCCACCCACTGGTTCTCCGCTCCCATCAGCAGCCAAGCGACAGTCCTACGGTTTCTCTGCCTTTCCATCTCCTGAATAACCAGGTAAGCAAGACAGGAAGAGGGCATGTGGTGGAAGAGATGCTGGCTCTTGCTTTATTTCATTTTTTATTCAGTGTTGCTCTCTAAGTAAGTTCTGTGCTCCCCAGAGCACAAAGAGAAGGATAAACATTACTGGTGATTAGATTCTACACCAGCCTGCAGTTCAGTGAGTTGCCTCTGGTGAAAATCCACTCCCATCAATACAGAGGAATGTTTGCAAGTAGTGGCAGGTCATTTGGGGGCAGGAGAAATTGCAGTAGGACATGGGAAGCATAGATGTATTAAGAGTGAGGCAAAGGTGAGCGTCACAGCAGAGCATATGAACTACATCAGGAGTTGTGCTTCATCCTTGCAAATTAATCCAAAGAAGTGACTAATCCACAAGCACTTTTGCTTCCCTGCTACCCACTCCACTGTACACTTCATGTACTAGAATTCATGGTACACTGACAGCCCAAAAGAAAACGTGGACTTGCTCTTTGCCGATTAACAAAAGCTTCTCTGGTTGTGCTCTTGGAGGAGACTCAAAATTAGCTACTAGGCATGTGATGATTTAGAGTTGCATGATCTAGGACTCTTCTGACCCATTCCATGCACTTTGTAGCACTCCCTTTAAAATGATGGCTGGAGAAATACCTGATGTTGTCCTCATCAACTCTGCTTCTCTCATGATATTGATTTATTTAGAATATTTCATACCCTTTTCCATAAAACATAAAGCCTAGAAATGGTGAGATTTTGCTCTTCATCTTTGTTCTAGGCTGACATCATTTGCAATATTGCAAGCCAGTCATAGATCGACTGATTACTCACAAATTGCATTCTTCCCCACTAGGAAATCTATGTTCCATTTTTCTTTCTTTTATATGGGACTATTGGAATTTATTATTTGGGGATCAGAATAAATAGCAACTCAGTCACAGAGGATCGAATTTGTGACAAATATCAGGGCTTGTGCATACAGATTCTTGAAGTATTGAAATGAACCTTAAATTTGCTTCTAGAAGTGAATTTGAGTTTTGACATCAAAAAATGTTGAATTATTTCTCACTTTAATAAGCAATACTCCATTATTGAAAATATCAGAAGTGAAATGTACAAACTTAAAACAAGCAAACAACCTCCCCACAACAAGTAAGGTTACAATCTGTTTTTTTTTTTTTTTTTTTGAGAATATGCATAAGAGGAATAACACAGAAAAACCACCACAGTATATTTCTAATGATTTCCAATCTCATTTTTTGGAATTTAGCATAGCACAATTCTCTGTACCAAACTGTTGGGGAATATCTATATACTGGTAGCTTCCAATGTGCCAGTGTCTAAGGAAGATTCTTACATGCTGCTAACCAATTTATAAGATGAGACCTCCATATGGCATCAGATGATTCAACTGTTCTACATTAACCAAACTAAGTACAAAGCAGGTCAGCTTCAGATGGTTTCAGAAAGCCACCAGACTCAATGCTGCTAAGTCCCAACAGAGCAATCACAATTTTCTCTCTCCATTCCTTCCACAAACATACAAAACATATTATTCTCTGGTCCCTTGGTACAAAGGAATTCTCTTGACTACATCCCCTGCTGACTTGGAGATTCAGTCACTCACTCACCTATACAGACTATGTCCATGAAGCCATACATTCCATAGCAGATCTGGAAGAGCAGGTCTTGGCGCTGCCACTTGGCAGAAGGACTGAAGGTTGACCAGATGAGCCACGAGATACTGGCGATGAGGAAGAGGGAACCCAGAATGGCTGCCGCTATCTGAACCTTTTCTATGACGGTCAGAGAAATGGCCTGCCACTGCAAGAGGGAGGGCAAGGGGCAAGGGAACAACAGCAAGTTAGAAAGAAAAAGAGAAGAGTGAGTGAAAGATATACTCATGATTTACTCCTTGTTCAATAGCATCAGCTGCTGCTGATTCACATCTTTGGGTATTTCACATGGACTTTTGTATGAGAAGATAACAGTACCAGCTCTTTAACAGAATGGACCATATCTCTACACAGTTGCCTGCAAAAGGAAGAGACAGTCTTGTGTCTGCCTGTTTTACAATCAGAAAGATAATATACCTCCTCATCTTATGGTCCTTCTGACATTTTTGCATTCTGTTCTGAACCCTGCTTGGTAGGCTTTTTCTTCAATCATATTCTTTGTTTGTTGTGGATGACTTGAATATTCAAGTCTGTATTGAGGGTAGATGAGGTGGTCTGCTAATTCACTTTTCAAAAATGGGTGAAATAAGAAATGAAAAGCAGAATGTCCGAAATTTATTATGTGCATAAATTTTAATTCCAGGAAGAGATGGAACAGAATTTGTACAAACGTTTTCCTAATCAGCACTTCTGCTAACAAGCTGAATACTTGTCTGCAAAAAGAATTCCTAAATATCTGAAAAAAGGAAATTCTGCACCCCAAAAACACAAAAAAGGGAGAGGAACAAGGGAAGCTGAAATATAGTTGTGCAAGTGAACATGTCCTAAGTCAAAGATGAACAGACTTCAGGCTTGTGGGATTTACTTTTTATTTTACTGGTATCCTGAGGTCCATCAACCAGAGCCAGTACAAAAAATGACTCTGAGTGGACATATCAGAAAAGGTCCCTTGGAGAATATGCCAAGCCCTAAAATTGAAAGCCATCCAAGCAACCTCTTAAAAAGCAGTGGATTGTTAAAATATGTAAGACTGTGGTGATCAAAGTTATGTAGCAAATGCAGCAAACAGGTATGGTCATACACTTAGCATGCAATGAATCTGTTTTTCCACTTCCAACATCAAGAGAATATTTCTGCTTATATATTTTTCCAATTGCCAAGCTGTCAAGTGCCATATCGCAATGATCTTTAAATGGTTTCCCATCAAATTAACACATGGGAATAACATCACGTTCTCATCCCAAGAAGCTTTCCAAACATCTTTCTTTATACCACTTTTCATAGCATATGTTTATTTGATGATTGTAGGTTCCTATTGCAATCCAATAGATGCTTCAGCATTCCCCTTTATGATATCCCTCCATTAAGGATTTAAATTGTACCTCTACATGTAATTTTGTGGCCTTCAGTGTTGTGTCCAATAAACTGTTTGAGTATAAGGTTGTTCCAGCAGCCTGCTTTGACTTTCATTAACAGTATCTCTGTATTTGATTAGTGTTTCATTCTTTATCAACCCTTAAACCTTGCCAACCTATCTTTTGTCCAGCACTGAAGGATCTCTCTCATTATAATAAAAGGCCCAAGGTGATGGATCAGGGCTAAGGACATTTTTACATTGATTTCAGATTCTTATAATATCCTTTACTACTGGATTTGAAAAACAACTAGTTTCCCCTTTTCCATTTCCTGACTATAGCAAATATAGAAGATGTACTAAATATCCCTTTTCTAAACCAATTTTCTAAAAGATGTTGGGTTCCATGTTTTCCATTGATATACTTCTGATGGTAACATTATGAAGCACTTTCCCCCCTTTACCTGCCTTATTTTGGTTGCAATCCTGTAATTTCCTGGGAGGACATTGGATTTTTAGATCTCCCTTTCCTAGGGCAAAAAAGGTCCACCCTGGGAGAGAAATATCTGACTAATCTGTGGCTGCTTCTCAAACTTTGGATGTTTATTCCTCAGCTCGTTTTATTTCCTTATTTTTACTGTGTATTATCAGGTTGCTTTTATACAGTATTTTTCATTTTATTTCTTTAGCCAGAATGGTATGTGCTTTTGTATTTTTATTGTGTTGGTTTTATGTTGTATTGTTCTTAGAATTTTGCATTTTATTGTGTGCTATTCTTTTTAAAAATGCATGATGCCTGGAGAATTTGTTTTATAGGCATCTTGTAAATTTAGTAAACAAACAAACAGACAAACAAACAACTCCAGCACTAGAGAGAAGAAAAGCTGGCATGCTTGGAGAAGCAGGTGATCTGCATGTTTCTTGCCCCATCCCTGTTTCAACACTGCTACAGAAGAGGGGATAAACTGTATCAGTGCTGAAGTGGACATATTGTATCCCCTCCTCATTGCTTGCACATGACAACAGTGCAGGAATGCCCAGTTCCTCTGCCTTGGTTTCTTGTTTTCCCACCATCTTAAGATTGCTGTTTTATACATGCAGATTCAGTAGCTAGTGAGCTTCTCTTTCAGCTCTTTTACTCTTTTCCTCAAGCTGAATCCAGGGTATTCTAAGGACTGCCTGCAGCAACTCTCCTTTTAAGTGCGTTGGTAGTCTTGTTGCATTATAATGTGGCATTTTTTCTTTTGTTTACCATAATTTAGCTTTATTTCAAGAAAAGGTCCATGTAACATATAATATTTTGTGTAGTTTTTAAACTCTTAAAACACATTAATTGCATGTTTAAAAAATCTGCTCTGCACTAAAGTGTTTAGGGTTGCATATACGCTCCCTATTATTGTCACGACAACATGACAGTGGGAATTAGATTAGATTAGAATGAGATTAGACTGAGAGTCAAGCCTCATTAATGTTATTAGAAGTGCTAATGACTCCTCCCTTGATGTGAAGTGTGCCAATTAGTGCCCCCCTCCACACACACCCCATGGGCACTGTATACAGTGTGAACATTGCACACACAGCTGCACATGTGAAGGTCCCCTCTCTGCAGAAGTGTGTGGCATATACACAGATGCCAGGGGAGGGGCTGGTTGCAACGTGTGGCATTGGGGTGGAGCTACTCAATGCCGAGCCACTCCCCATTTGTGTGTTGTTTTTGCTACTTTTTAGGATAACTGAATATAGCTGACCGCAAATCATTCAGGAAGCTTCTTGGCTCTGTGCGGGATCTGAATTTTGATCTTGCTGGTGTCCAACTATCTATCCTGATCTATACAACAAATGTGCATCCTCATGATGTGAAAGCTCCTTTCTGTAGAAAGGGACCCTGGTCCTCTCAAGTTACAGTGTGTGTCCCCAGATGGATTCCTCAGATTGTGAGGAGGTGGAATGGCGGAGGCAGCCGGATGACTTTGCATGTTCAAGGTTACAAAGTGAAGCTACTCAGGCTTAGGGTAGAATCAGCCTGTCTTGGAAAAAAGGAAGACGTTTCAGAACAGGGAGGGGAAGGGACTGAAGGGGAGCTGCTTGACCCCATCTGAAAATGGCAGATGAAGTGTGCAGACCTATTAAGACATGCCTGACGTTCCTGCTGTCCAGCCTCAGGCGGTGGGAGCCATGCTGAGGGGGAGTCAGGACCTTTCCGAAAGGGAAAGGAGGAGGGGGTGTTTCAGTTTGGATACAACTCCTCACATGGGCAAACACTACCCCCACATTTCAAAGAGAACACTACTTTGATTTATGCTGTTTTGTAACCTGTAAAGCTCTAATAAAAACCTGTGCTTGTAAGGTTGCCTCTAAGTCTCCTGGAAAGGGAAATGGGAGGGCAGAGAAATGTATTCCTGGCAGTATCACGTATTACTTTTAAACATTTTATCTTTTGGCTAGATATATTTCAAAGTATCTGTGGATCTGTACATTTTGCCCTCTGCTTTCCTAGTCTAAACCATGTGAATTTTCCATACAGTGCTTCACTTAATAACAAAACCCTCCATTTCTATTCTCACAACTTTAATAGACTCACAAATTCTTTACACTTTATGCTTGCTATACCTTGCCCAGCTCTGAGCACTGTTGATCTGGTTGTTACATGATCATAATAACTGAGCAGAAGAAGGAAAGTATGCATTGAGTCATTTGTGTAGACATCTTAGTTAGAGATAGATGAATTGGTAAATTCCCATGTCTTATCTTCCCAATCTTAAATTTGCTTCACCCCATTCTTTTAGAATTGTTTGCATGAAAATATGTACCTATTTTTGTGTATATTTCCCCAATCCATATTTTGTGCAGTGTTTCCTATTTTCATGCATGTCTGAATTATTTATATCAATAGATGCATTACTTTGTGAGCATAGTCCCCCAATACATGCATTTTTTTCAGTTGGCAAACTCTATTGCCAAATTTGAAAAAGTACAAATTTCAAAGACTAATTGAGTTTCAGTTCACAAATCGGTTTGACTGACAAATTTCTCCCCTGTTCCTAATTCAATCAAGAAGAATGGTCCTATGTTCATTTCCGTGGCAGTATTTTCTTGCAATTAAACAAGACCAGTTTAGTATACATGTCTCAAGTGGGCACAGGTTCCTTAACTTCCCTGTATGCCTCAGCAAGTGCCCATCTATCATCTTCCTTTGTATGTAGAATGCATTTATGGCCCATTCCTGGCTCAGCCAGTCGACTTCAGCAAAATATTCTTTCAGAGGCTTTGCAGAACGCATGCTGGCACTGCTGAATTTTGCCTGAAGATTTCCCTGAGTATGGATCTTGTAATTCAGAGTCAAATATCTCTCCATATGCGTCTGAGCAGTGAGGTCTCAGTGTGATGCTTCCAGAGCCTTATGTGGCATCATGGCTTGTAGCACTGCAATGGGAACAGGTAAGACAACAACAGTCCACTGCCCCGTGATATCTGTTACCACTTGGAAGCCTGGAGCTTGATCGCTGGCACACTTGCAAGGGGAAAGCAGCTGACTCACAGATGGAAAAGCAGCCGCCCCGGGGAGTGCAGGACCACTGGAAGGAGATGCAATGGGCCGCGTACGCAAAAGCAAGGAGCTCCACACCAATGCGAAGAAGACCCAAAGGTTACGTCATATGATGTGGACTGATTAATATTATATTGCACTGAATATTTGTAGAATCAAAGAAAGGGGTAAAAGGAGACATAGTCTCTATATATCCAAGATCCTGAACTTTTTAATATGAGGCTGTTAATCAGCTGAATCTACTTTTGGTTTCCTCACAGAATTAAGATAGTTGGACTACAGAAACGGCATCTCCATTCCTGCTTTTCTGATACATAACCTCTGGGTGGCGCTGTGTTATAGCAGAACGGCACAATTACACAAGTGGAAAGGGTGTTTTTTAAAGTTTTTTTTTCCAGATAATATCTCATTTTTCCGGCTCGAAAAACAAATAAATTAATTGATGGTCTGTTTAAAAATGGAAGTGAATCTGGAGGGTCACAATATCATCTAAAGAACCGAAAACACAACTTTGAGTAGAGAATGCTGGGCATAGATTCATTTTCTACTTATGTAGGAAAAGTTCACGATTTATGAACATAGAATAATGAACCCTGATCCTGTAATAGGAATTTTACCCATGATACACGATAGAGTACTTCCTAAAAATTAGAATGGCTACCGAAAAGGAAATGCATCTCTAAAAAAGAGGACACAGATTTGCTTAAAAATTGCATGGGCTGGTTTATATATAAAAATGCAAATTCAGAAATACTACTACACATAGAAAAACAATACATCCCATCATAGTGGAGAACATTGTCTCTAGGTGCCTATGTGCTAAGAGCTGGTGGGCAACTTCAGCTCCCCTGCTCTTCTTTATTTTATGTATTTATTAACTGCATTTTAATGCCACTTATTAAATATAAGTATTCTGTGCAGTGCTCAGAATGTTTCTTTAAATAGGACTTGTTGTTTCTTTATTAGAGTTATATTCTGCCTTTTTGCTTACAAGAACCCAAGATGACTTACATCATTCTCCTCCTCCTGGTCTCAATCTTATCTGCACAACCACAGCCCTGTGAGGTAGGCTGGGCTGAGACTCTGTGCATGGCCCAAAGTCACGCAATTGATTCCACTACACCACACTGGCTCTTTCTGACTTGGGCAAGACAACCCTTCAAACCAAGGAACATCCATTCCAACAGAAGACATCTATAAAGGAGGACTCATTGTTATCCCATGTTATTAATAATCCTCTGATTTTCATGTGGAAAAAATGTACCTCTCCCACCTCAGATATATTAAATTAAAGGAATCTACTTTTATTAGTACCTTACCTGCAAGATGCTTTAACCTAGAGTCCTGCACTGAGCAGGAAGTTGGACTCCATGGCCTAATAGGCCCCTTCCAGCTCTACTATTCTATGATTCTGATAAACAGCATATATGGAGATTAGTTAGAGTGTGGGTTTTTGTAAGCATTGCATTGGGCCTGGCATAACCTTTTGTTCTTTGATGAAACTTTCAGTTTGTAATGCAAATGGGCTGTTAGCCTGTTTATTAAGATTATGTTCTGATTAGTTCCACCAGAGAAAAATGCAGGAACATTACCTTTCCCATGGAGTTTTTCTAGCTATTCAGGCTAGAAAATGCTCATTTAATGAGAGCAATTCAAGTTAAGTGGCCACTTCACTGAAGCAAGCAATCCTCCAAACATGTTTTTCTGTCCTGCCACTGAAATGTACCAGGTTGTCTGGAAATGAAGGTTTCTTGGAAATCATTTCTGGTCCTGAACAAGTGGTTATACTTGTGGGTGGGGAAGAGGGTTTTGGAGTTGTTTTTCAAATGGGAAATAGAAAGGCAGGTTGTTGTATTTGGAGCTTCATGGATCTTGCAGCCTGTACAGGTTCTTCCTTTAGCTAAGTACAGTCTGTTCTGGTTGTGGTTCCCCTACACATCTCAGGAATGCTAGATTTCCAAGACGTAAGTAAAGGTGTGTGTAAGGATGAGTGGGTGCGAACTCTATGAAAATTCTTCTAAACTTCGCACAATGAATGGATGAAACCAGTGCTGTAGAGTGGGGGATATTAATATCAGAATTACATTGCTATGTCTGGTGGCACAGATCTCCTTTAACATGCCAGTCTTGCGCCTTTAAAGACCTGAAGATGTATTATGTCATAAAATTTCCATGGATTAGAGCCTACTCAAACCTATGAAAGCTTATGTCATCATAAATTCCAGCTTCTATGATTCTATGAAACATGTGCCTTTTGAAGGTGCTACAAGAATGTGTGTTGTCTTCTTTGCCACAGATTAACACAGTTGTAGGTAGACTTCAGGGCTGTGAGAACCACTTAAGTTTTTACTAGAACCCTAATTTTCCTAAGAGGCTGATATACAAAAGATAAGAGCTGACAATGAACTAATTCTAAGCACCAAAACTTGTTTTGAGTGCTTGCTAGGAATGTATGAGGAATCCATATTAGGGGTGGAAATCTGGCAGATTCCCATGGCTCGGTTTCCTGATTCTGGCCCACTTTCTAAAGTCTATGGGTCCGATTTGGCACTGAATGTGCCGAGTGCTTGCGCAGGCACCAGTAATCAAGCCCGGTGCACAGGTTTGAACTGTACATGCTGCAAAAGAAAGCTGCTTGTTGTGCAACTGACTTCCTGTGAGCATTTGCAGACATCTTCTCAGTTTGCTTGCTTCCTAAGCAAGGGGTGATTATGAGAAGAAAACAGACAAAGAGAAGAGAGCCAAATTCCAGGAAGTTTCTCACAACCTTTGCCTGAACTGAATGGAGCCCCCAGTCCTTCTACACCTAGCCACCCCACCTACCACAAGCTTTCTGTACTATGCTTTAGGGCAGGGGAAGAAGGAGTTATTTGATTGCTATTGGAAATCCTTGTCAATCTACTGCAAATCTCTTGGAGGTCCACAAGAACATGCAAAGACACAACCATGCAAGTTCAGGCAGAAAAAATGGCTTTCAGCTCCCAGCATGCCAGGTGGGCAGAAGACAGATTTAGGGGAAAACAGACAAGAGTAAAGTTTCTGTTTAAATTTGCATAGGATTGTATCCTACATTTGCATAAGATTGTGTATAGGATTGTGTCCTATCTTGTGCCTACTTCTAGACTAACATAATCACACCTGTAAAATTTGTTGGGGAGATTACTGGTTCATATCCCAGGAAGATGACTGATTGATAATCAGTGGGATAGAAAATGGTAGGTGGAGATTTTTGGAGCGTTTACACAGAGACAGCCTAGTAGAACTTGCAAATATGACTTCCACTCCACTTGAAGGAAGTGGGCAGGATCTGTCTGTGAAAAATAATCTAGTAGTAGTTTGGGAGAGACAAGGTAGAGAGATCTCTGACTGGAGAGTTGAAACTGTCAAGCCTGATTCACTCAGGTTCATCAGAATGTGATTGTTCCCCAAATCTGCACCAGTATTTGTATGTATTTTTCTGCACATTGTTTAACATACATTTTTTTGTACACATCTCCCTAAGCTTCCTGAAAAATATTTCCTGAGGACTGAATAGAGATCTTCTTGAATGGGATGAGTTGCAGTTAGGAGCCCAAAAAGGAAGGCAAATAGTATGAAGGGCAGAAACTGAAATGTGTATCTCTGTTTTGTTACTCTCTTTTTTCTCTTCTAACCTTCCCACCCATACAGACACAAGCAGGGCACCACAATAAAATGTCGCAGTGTAACCCTGCTGTGAATGTACTACCTGAGCCAGTGGCTGAGTGGCTTAAACATAGTTAGCATCCAAGATTGAAGACTCTTCTCTCATCCTTGGGGTCTTACTTCATGTGAATTTATTTTATTTTGCAACATTTAAAGTGCCTTCAGTCCACATGCAAGGCTACAGAGCATGAGGCTTCTCCATTCACCTGAATGACAGAATTAGTCCGTGAAGAGCTGTGAGGAGGCAAATGAAGCAGAGGGAATGTGGCTGCAACTGGAATGGCATGACGGGTTTTAAACTTGGTGTTCAAACCAGCCTCAAGAGAATGCTTGAAATGGGCTTCTGCCCTACCACATCCCATGCCCTAAATGATATCCTTGAGATTATCCACTGTGGTGCATAGGCTAAGTGCTTGGGACTGGGACTGAGGCAATTTGGGTTCAGCCATAGAGCCTGTTCAGCCATAGAGCCAACTGGGTGACTTTAGGCCAGTCAGTCATGGACTCTCAGCCCAAACCACCTCACAGGGTTGTTGTGGGAATAAGATAGAGAGGAGGAGGAAGAGAATGATGTAAGCTGCTTTGAGTTCTTTAAAATAGAAAAAAAGGCAGGATGTACATCTAATCAATCAATCGATTGCCTGTCTTGGGTCTCTCCCCACCACTACCTTTATTTTTTTCTGCAGAGTTTTTGTACATAGGCCTATCACACAGTTACCCCAAAACTACCAATACCTCTTCTGTGCATTGGTGATGTGGTTTTGGCAACATGAGTTCAGGAAGATTCAAGCCAGTGTTAGAAGGAATTACATTTATATAGCTACAGACAGAGAGATCTTGGACCAACCTTTCAGGCTCCTTCCCCCCATGCTCATGCAACATTGTTTATTTCTGTAGAGCTTTTGATTGTATTTTTCTAACCTGGGTATTTTTTCTGCTATGCACCTACATAGCCCATTAAAGGTAATTGGCTGCCAAAAATGCTACCTCATTGCACTAATTCATTCCACAAATGGTATTTTTAAGAAGGCACTCTTGGTATGTATATCTCATTCACTTTAGAAGGTCTAAAGTGTGTACAATGGTCCTGTTTATCTAGCTATGTCTAAGGGCCAAACTAAAAATGTGGTTCAGGAGAATCATTAACAGAATCTCCTGTGGATTTTAAAATTGTTAATAGCAGCCACGGGGGCACAACTAGATCTTATACTTAATTTTTCATGCTGAGTCAGCAAATCCAATTAAGATCAGAAAACGGGCACTGGGGCAAAGGAATTTTAACTGAGTTCCCTCATGCTATTTTCCTGATTAAAATTGTACCCCTTCTCTTTCAATTGCTATTCATTTTGCCAGGCAAAATATGTGAGTATTTTTGTCCCAGGATCACTTCTCTGGCCTTGTATGCACTGGCAACATGCCCCCTCCCACCCTTGCAGTTTCCCCTGTGATCCCTTCCCCAGTTTGGAGAAATAAAATCAAGAATGCTCTCTTTTAGAGGCTTGTAGTCACTTCTTGTAAGCCATTTACGCTATGGAAGACTGATTTGTATTTAGAACGAGATTGGGAATCATAGCATGCACACAGATTAATTATGTGTTAGTTGCACCAAAAAAATGCTTCTCAGAGATCTGAGATCTTGCATTGTTCTGTGCAGCTGAGAGGCAGAGGCCTAACTCACGTAGTGCTTCCCATACAAGCTGGGGTATACTGGGAGTTGTAGTCCAACCTATCTGGAGGGCATGATGTTGGGGAAGGCTGCTGAAAGACTTTTTAGAAAAAGGTATGATGCTATATATGGTGAGATGCTAAAAAATCCTTTATTCTTCTCGGTTTGCCATTCTTCATACCCACCTGGCAACTTCTCTTTTTTCTTTTTTCCTGGAAAGCTAATTGTGAGACATATTATTATGCTGTTGCCTTCCAGAGCTTTTTCAATCCTGTGCCACTAGGGGAATTGGGGTGGGGAGGCAAATGATTCAGATTATTCAGTCAAATGTAACAGCCGTGTAAGGTGTTGTAAATTTGATTTCAAAGCACAATTAAAAAATGGAAATGAAAAAGAAAAAGAGGCACTTGGGTTTGATCTCAGACATTGTGTTGGAGGAGCTGCCCTCTTAGGGACATTCTGCTGAAGGCCTCCAGTGCCACTGGCTCTTCCCTGGAGACAATGGGAACTATGCTCCAGAGCACTGGGATGTGTTTGCCGAGGTGTACATGGTACAGTGACTCACACCCAGTCCTTTTTCTGCCTTAGCAGAAATGCTCAGCAGAATGCGCCCACTTCCAAACAGTGAGAAGTGAGCCCCATATTCAGTATGCTATAGTTTTGTTGTCTGGAGGTTAAGCAGGAATGAGAGGGCTCTGGCTGGCAGTTGCCTTTCCCCGCCACATAATTGCCTCAAACCAAATGCTGTAATGTTCCAGGAATGCCAATTCTCTGGCCAGTTTACACAGTGAATGGCTCTGAACAGAGACTAAATGGGTCACTACAAGAGATGGTGTGGTGCACAGGAATCTGCCTTATCCCAAATCAGACCACAGACTGGCAGCAGCCCTTTAGCATTTCAACAGGAAAATTTTCCAGTTTTACTTGGTGATAGTGGAGACTGAAGCCAGGACTTCCTGCTTGCAGAAGCAGCCATGGCCGCTCCCTCCACTTCAGTGCCAGAGCTGAATCCTGACCCTTTTTGCAACCAGAGGGTCCTAGCTTCAGTCCTCAGCATCTCAGCACATACAGAGTTCAAGAAGCCTGTGACATGTAGACACACCAATCTGTACAATTTTGAATTCAATACTGGAAAATTAACTTCCTTTCATTTTTCAGTAGAATGAAGGAAATAATGTATCTCAGTCTCATTAAAGGACAGAAAAGAGGCCTACAACTCCCAGCTTTCCCGAGTTGGGGAGAGGGGCGGTCTGATCATGCATAGGATTGTACTCCAGCAGAGTTGGCTGCTGTTTGGTTACTATTTTTCAGACATGTAGTATATAAGCTCCTGAATTTAGTCAGATGCACATGACCAGAGCACATAGCATTACCCCATTGTTTTTGTTCTCAGTATCTTGAAGCTGAGCAGGCACAAAACAGATATTCACCCGTAGCTAGCAGTAATCCCTGGCATGCAAAATTTATCAGTGCAGCATTGCTGCACTGATTTCCTTTTGAGAAAGCAGTAGAGAAAGCAAGTAGTAAAAAGAAAATAAATGGCATACAAGTTTGTTTTCCGTAGTTCCATTTCATCTTCATTTTCTTCTCTGTCAGTTCATTTGACAACATTGTGTAGTGACTGCAGCAGTAGTTAATCGGCTCCTTAGTTTTGAAGTGTACGATAATCGAATTAAGTATTATCCAACTAAGCATTTTTTTCCATGATAGGAGCGACACTTTTCACAGCACACACTCATTTTAGATCTTATAACCTGGAAACAAAATTTAATTTGCGCACAGTTTCGAGCAAAGCTAGAAGTAACTTTTATCAGGTCATTTGGGATTGTATCACTGGGGAAGGGCCAAGCCATGGATGCTACTGCAAGCCTGCCAAATAATGTTCACCCTCCTGATTGAAACTGAACTTGTTGTTAAGCCTATTTGACACTAATGCAGATCGTGTTGCACTAGGATCTACCATCTCTGGTGCAAAGCTAGCAGCATTTGCTTAGCACAACTGGTTTTCTGGGGAAACACGTTACAGCAACGGCGGCTGTTCATCTGGGGCTAGAACTTTGCTTACATTGGCACAGTGTAATTTAAATTTGTGGTAGTGCCAGATAGGTTACTGCCTATTATTATAAATATTCAGTAGCAACAACAGGATTGGAAAGCTGCACCAATTTTCTTTAAAACCCTTTATTAGAAATGAAGAGGTCCCTCACATTGATCTGAGAGCATGACAGAGGAGAGGAAGGTGAAACCTTACCATGGAAAGAGAGATTTCCTTGCAAGGTACTGAGAGTGGTCCAAGCGTAGCACCAGGTTGGCTACTGTGGACACACAAAGCATTAGGGATGTTATTAAGGGATCCAGTGCTTTTAATTAAGCGTTTCCACCCTATTGGTTCAGCCCATTTGCGCTAGCCATTCTTAATAGCCTCAAAGTAAAATTTTACTTCAATGGGGTGCACCTTTATTATTGGTTCCTGTTTATTTATTTTTTCTTTTCAATTGTTATAGAGGAATAATGGGAGGAAAAAATCACACCCACATCTACCACACAGGAATGGAAAATGACACTGGGAAAATTAAGACAGGCTTTTCAAGGGATGATTAATTGGCTGCCGATAATTACTCCTTGACTTCTGTTCATCAAAAGCAATAAATGGCCTGATCCTACCAGGAGCAAACGTGTAATTAACATAGCTCAGAAACAATGATGAACAGGACTTACTTGTGGCTTAGCATGACAGAAAAGTGAATTGCTGGATAATTTAGTACTATATTTTTGTGTGGAACCTGTTTTAGTTCCTCTTCCAGTTTATTCTGGGAAAACAATGCTTCAGCAGTGCTAAAAAGCTCTAAGTAAGAAAGCAATTTCTGTTGGGACCTAGGGGAATGGTGATGCCTTGGGTATGTTTGCCCCAAACCATGAATAGCATTAGAAATCAAAGTGAGGATGACACAAGAATGGAAATCTAAAGTCCAGAAAACTCATGGAGTCTTGTGACTGCGGTGAGACAGTGCAAAAACATCCAGCACCTCTCACTTGGCTGGGCCCTTGGCCATATTGAAGAAGAGGCCGTGCAAACAGAGCTGACTGAAATTCACATAGGAAGAAGGATCCTGGAGCTGGGAAGAGGCAAGATAATTCTGCCCATGTGCGGTATGCATGCCCATTGAAGCCTCATCAATATTTGAGTCTTAGAAGCTTGTGAAGGACACATGAGGCTTTTTGTTTGGATTTGTTTCCTTTCATGACCAGGGCTAAGCAGGTTAAAGGATTTCTTTAAAATTAAAATGATGACTTTATCTAAAACTTTAAGAATATATGTAAGAGATAAATCAAATTGGAAAGCCCAGTTCTGCAGTTCAATTCATTGTGCAATGTACAACACGAAGAAAATCTGAGCCACACGGATATCCAGAAACAAATAGAGGGGGAAAGAGTAGCAAATAAGCCAAAACAATGGAAAAAGGGACTCTGAAATAATCTCTAGTACCTTTACCTGCAGGGGGTTCTTTGTGCTTATGGCAATGACATGGTACTTGTAATAACACAGCTCACAGCTCCAGCATCCCCTCTCACTGATCCATTTGATCAGGCAAGGTTGGTGTGTACATTTCACTGACCCATCACACCGACATGGACTCAGCAACTCACCCTGGAAAAAGAAACAAAGAAAGAAAGAATCAAAAATGTGTGTGCATGTGTTTGTTTTTGCTGCAGTCCAAAGAAGATGATGGAACTGCATTTTCTCCAAGGGTTGAAATAGACAACTGCTTTCTATATGGGCCCACTTTGAAATGTTCCATCTGAGCACTCTAACCACATGGAAATGTAATCATCAGGCTGAGTATCATCAAGCCCTTGTTTTTCCGACCACTGAGGAAACGTTGCAATGATTCGTTGTCCTAATGGCCAGAGCCCACAGAAAATCACCTTTTCATATGATTAGAAGAACCACCATAGATAGATTTGTAAAATGCAACAGTGTGATACATTTTTGCCTCTTTCCATCTATTACCTATGAAGGAGATTATCTGTGTTGAAGATATTAATGACTGCATCTGATCACAGGTACGGGATGGACTGGCTAACCCATGCAATCTAGACCACAGGGTGTGGCACAACTGGAAATGGGCACAGGCACCAGCAAAGGAAATCACATCAGATAATTCAAACAAGTGAGTCAAGCTACATTCTACTCTTCATCTTCAGTCACTAGACAGTGTATTCTGGGAAAATATCTTCCAGGCTTCATATCTGGACTCGGAATGCTAACTTGATAAGACCTCCCAAGGGATAATTTACTAAGGTGAAACTCTATGCTGATGAATTCTCCAAGATGATTTTTTAATTTATTTATGCTCTGCCTTCCCAAATTTGCTCAAGGCTGCTCACAATCACAAGGAATATCTCATAAATTCAAAACTAACTTTACAAAACTAACTTTAAAAGGCAGCAGGACAATTTTGGTGAGAACCTTCTTCTTGTCCTTGAAAATGAATAGACACATACTGGGAACTGCATGAAAAAGGTGGAGATCTGAAAAAGTTTCTGAAAAAGACTGTTCAGTGGGCTAGCACAAAGCAAACATGTTTTAGTAATGAAGACAACCTCATTGCCTTAGCAGGACTTTAATTTTGTGAACTGTCAGAAGAAGTTTCATTATTGGATGGTCAACACATGCAATTAATTAATTAAATAGTAGATGAAACCTAGAGCAGAGCCTTAAGAGACATTCTTCAGAGGAAGATGAACTTGTCCAGGGAGCAATGCCCTCTGAGATGGTGACTGCCCCTCCAGTAGGTCCTCCATAAAGTTCTTCCTCAAGATCTCCTATCCGATCCCTGATGTTCATCAGGTTCTGCATGGCCTGCATAGTGCTGCCCCTCCTGCCAGTGGCCTGAGGCAGAAAACAACCTGCTTTGTTATGTGAGTGTTTGCAGGGTCACCTCCAGATCTTGACAGCTTTGGGCTTACCCTCAGTTCAATCAGGCAGGGCAGATGAGAATCACAGGAAGCTCTATAAAAAGGCTTCCCTTTCTTGCAGTTTTCTATACCAACATTAGTCTTCATGGGAGCTGTACTGTGGTCCTGACTCAGTTTTTGTCTCCAGTGCTGCAGCATCTTCACTCATTTGGACTCTCACCTGTGCCTGACTCTGCCTTTGTCTCACCAGTGTCCAATCCTTGCCTTGGTTCTTCTGCTATTTCCATTGGCCTGGCCCAGGTACTTTGGTTGAGGATGCTTGTTGCTTACATTCCAGAGCTAACAAGGTGGGCACTAAGGTAAAAGCAGCACCTGAACAGAAAGCCAGCCAGAGCTGTTTGGCATTCAAGTCAGATCTTCATCAAGAAATACTATTAATATTCATTGCATTGTTACAAGTTGCAACTGGCTATAATGAGAAAATGTGAATGCTGCCATTACTTGTCATACAAACTCAACAGCTCAGGGCCAGGTGGTTTCATCATCTGATAGTATACCTAGCAATTTGGGTAGCAAAAGAATCAGGGAATAAAGATAGCTGGGCTAAATTTGCTTGCTTTGATGCTCCTCACTCTCACTGTAGGGATACAGTAATGAAATGAATCAAGATGGGAAGAGAACATCTGTATAATGGAAAATGGTTTTTAAAGCTGTAGCTTTTTATACTTTAAAATAGCTGCTATGAGGTGAAGTGGGAAGGACAATCAGAACCTTATTCAGTGTCCGCCCAACTGGAATACAGAGTATGGACTTAGAAGTTTTGTTAAGGAATCATCCTTGATCTTCCCAGCATCAAGGCCAATCCTTCCAATCCTGCACAGCACAACTTTGTGTGATTAGCCTATTTACTTCAGTGGAAGGATGAGAAGCCCTCATCTGGATCAGGACAATGGGGCTGTGGAAGGGGATGCTTAAGCTTCCCTTGTTTTTATTCTGAAATCCTGCCCCCTTGCATAAAGCTTCAGTTCCCTACTGAGACATTTAGGGCATAGACTGTCCTCATAGGAGACAGTGGTCACATGTACACCTCACTGGGAGGTCTCCAAGAGGGCTTCTGACTATACATGTGACCCTACTTTGCCTGACATGAGTTGAGTTTATGTACCTTGAATGGATTTTACCTCCATGAGCTGACCTTGCACACTATGGCCAGGCTTTGCATATTGCCAGAACCATGCACTGTCTTCAGGCTCCTTTGATAAACATCCATCAGATGTTCTTGAGAAAGAGCTCACTCCTGCTAGGACAACTGATGCCCTTGATGTCTCATCAGGAAGCTGAAACCCTTTGTAGGTAAGTAGAGTTTCAGAATGAAAATAGGGAAAGGTAAAATCTCCCCTCCCAGAGTCAAGGTACTTGTTTGAACCAAGAACTCTTTCCTGGACTCCTTGCACTTGACCTAAACTCCCCTATTAAACAGGCTCCCCTATCAAAAAGCTCTTTGTAAGATGAATGAAGCACAAATTCTGGAGGGACTAAAACTGAAAACTGAACCAGAGATTCAGAAAATGCCAGTAACTTTGCCCATAAATGAAATAACTCTTGAGCTCTCTAATTTATTTGTGTTATAGCTGCACTATCTACAAGCAGTGTGCAGCTTTCTGGCTCATTCTAAATACTATGAAGGAGAAGTAGCATCAGACACAGTGCTGGTGCAAGCCCTCCCATGACCTGAGACTGGGAAGGACACACGCAACACTGCTGCTACAGAACCTAGTGCCATTACCTGCTCTCTAGGCCACCCTGATGACCCTCTCAAGCAGTTACCTGAGGCATCTGTCCCACAATGAGGAATGGCCCACTCACAGCCAGGCACTCATAGCTGGCTGGAAGTCCTGCCAACACATTCTGCAGAGAGCTTACTTGTCCTCTGGCTTGTGCTGAGAGGTCCTGCTCAGAGAGCCCCCTGCCCACCCTCAATCTCATCTGGGCAGGTCCTCAGAGGAAAGGAGAGGGCAGGCTGCTGTGCCAGAGAGCTTCACTGCCTACTCTCTTGCAGGAGAGGTGGCCCTGAATACAAATCTGACAATTTAATCTAAGATTGTGAGAAGTGATTACCACATCACAACCAAGATCTGCAGTGTGACTTTCCGGATTCCTTAGATTACTAAATAATTAGCAGAAATATCCTGGACTGGTGTCTTAATTCTTACTGAGACTCCCAGATTCTCCTGCACTAAGTAGGGTGACCAGGTACGCATTACCAAAAAGAGGACAAAAGAAAGCCCCTTAGAACAATACTTTAAAAAACCTTATTTCTGGAGTCTATGCAATAAAGAGAGATGTTTGTTTGGTTTCAATTTATATGTAGTCAAAGAAGGCTTTTAGACTGTCCAAGTGCTCATTCATTTCGCTAATAGAGAATCTTACAGCATTTAAGGACTAACAAATCTGTCGTGCCCTTAATGAGTCACACAACTTTATCATATGAATGAAGTTATATCCTTCCTTTGTGTGTATGTCTCTTATTCTGTGCATAGAAATACACATACACACAGAGAAAGAAGAAAAGGGTAGGGAAGGTTTTATAAAGGTTGGTTCCTTTGTAGTGTGATTTCTGTGAAGAAAATTCCTGGATATTATTCCTAAAGCTCTGACAAGAGGATGTGATGGACAGGTGGTACTCAAGAAGACATTTTTTTCCTTGTCCTTTGTAGGGAAAAAAATAACAGAGCCTTGAGCTAGGAATGAAATATATATAGAGAGTAACTTTAATGGTCTTCTCAATGCACGTGTCTCCACACTGAGAGTATAATGAATGGGAAGCATTAAAGTGGAAAAAAAATCACTAGGCATTTTCTACATTAAAATATAATGATATAGGACCTAATAACATTACTCTGCTGCTGGTAAAACCTCAGTAACCATGTATTAGTAATCTATCATCACTGAAGGTGTTTAGCCCTAACTGCCCTTTCGTCCTGTTTGATCTGAGGACTTCTTAAAATAGGCACAAAGTGCAGAGTGAGTGGTTGGAAGGGGCAGGGTGGCCAGGAACTGTCTCACCAGCAACAGAAGGGTGATCTAATTACTGTGTCCATGGGTGTACTTGGGGCAGGACTTTGGGGCACAATCAGAATGATAAGCAGCGCCTCCAAATGCAGGAGGGCAAGCTTACCAAGCGAGTAATATTCATTACCACTAAGGAAAGGCCTTCCTCAAAAGACTCTCCAGAGACAAACATCTAACAGCAACCACTGATTGTATGCTCCAGAAGCAAACCATCCAGATATTAATCATTCCTCCCAAAGGTCTCCCATGAAGTAAATAACATTCGTGTAAGGCTTTCGCATGCCCATCTACCCACCAGCAAATGGCGTTGCAAAACTCTAAACCAGTTATTGCTTCTGAAATTGTATTCTTCTGGGGAAGCTCTAAGGAGGGTGATTGTCTTGCTTTGCTTCCACATGTTTAAAAAAACATTTAGGGGACATATCATGATTAGCCTGCAATTCAAGATTCACGTTCATTATCTTGAATTTGAAAACTGTTTATTTTAGTTTTGCTTTTCATTAGATTAAGAAATTTTAAATGGTATAGTGCACATTGATAGCGTGTATTACATCAGGGGCTTTAGCAATTTGTCATAGACCTAAAGAGTAGGCGTGAACTGTTCTTAACTTTTATATGAGAAACTGCTGGAATCTTGCACCACAGCAACTTTTCTTTAACTCTTCTAATTTTGTTGACCCCTCATTTTAGTACAATGATAAAGCCTACTAAGGGATGGCAGAGAGGAAGTAGTAACCTGAAAAAAACCCAAGAATGACCATCTTGCATTAAACTTGCTTTTCAAACTTAAAAAATGCACTTTACGAAGCACATAAGCTTGGCTCTCCAGCCTTAACTGTTCTTCAGAGTGCTTAAACTTGCGCCATTTTTTGTCCAAGTTTTTAGAGATATTAAAACATTATTTTCATGGTGTCTTCTCTTCTCTACAATTTCTTTTTGCAAACTGGTGAGAATGGTTGAATTGACTGTTGCACATGATGTTAGATCAGTGCAACAGTTAGATCCCAGTTTTTGAGAGCCCTTGAACAAAGCCCCCCCAGTTCCCCCACTTCAGTGTGTCCACCTTCTTACCACTATGGTCATCAGCTGCAACCTTTTCCTCATTGTTGCATCCTACCACTTGCTTGACTGGCAGCAAGCCAGGGAGCAAGGGGGCAGCGGCATCTCCTTTCCATCATCACCAGAGCAAGAGGCAGCCCTGGTTTAGAGGCTTTCTTTGATACCAGCCCTGGTTTAGAGGCTCACAGTCATCATCTAAGACATAACTGCTTGTGTGAGATGTTGAATAACCTCAGTTATCAGTGGATTTGAAATGGATTCACTAATTAAAGCATCATATGAATCTGTCACTCTGTCTCAAGATATTATCAGATAGTTACGAGAAGTCATAAACACACTTTGACAACTGAGATCAAGGAAAAGTATGCTTTAAAAAATTCTAACTTGAAAATTCTGGTATGCTTCAGAGCAAAAGCATCCATCTCTTTCAGACAGCAGTCTCTGGATTGCAGCAACATTTCATCAGAGCCGCACAGAGTGACACGGCTAGCCACCAGAGCTTAATCTCAGCTCCTTCACTGGCTGCCAGAGAAGGATGATTGAAATTAATCCATGAAAGCTTGATAGGAGCAAACAGGCACTTTACACAGTGGGCTTGTGCAGAACAAGAGGAACCATTAAGAAGCACCCAAAGTTGTACAATGAAAAGCCATTTGACGTGCCATGCAATCCTTCGGAAATATATCATGTTTTCCCTTTACCAGTTCTTGCATGTCCATATAAGCAGTGCGGCACTAGGTCTGGGCAAAAGCATGTGAGGTCCACAAGCTTGGGAATGAGTAGTGACTGGTCTGAAGCAAGAGCCAAGCGAATAAACCTGAGCCCAGGTGTGACTGGGTCAGGAGAGGGGTGCTGGCTAAAGCTGCCTCTTCCTTGATTTCCATGAAGAGCAACACAAGAAAGGCAGTGCACTCACTGGGCCTTTATTGCCTCATTACACTTTCACCGGCTCTCTTCCCACAGCGCCATGGCCTGGCCTGCTCTGGCTCCCTTCCCTCCTGTCGCTATGGCAGCGAATGGTCGCCCTGGCAGGAACGCTCCCCAGTCTCCACTTTCAGGTAGCGCTGGCCCGCCTGCCAGCAACCACCGGGCCAGCTCTCCTTCAAACGCACGTGTTTCGGCTTTCTTTTCCATCTCTCTCCACTCACCCTCTCTCCCCCTTTATCCACCCTGCTTCTGCACCACTCCACCCAACCCAGCTGTTCCTGCTCCGTCCGCAATCCCATACAGCTGCACGCTCGCACGCGTCTCCTGGCTGTTGTCTTCTCGCGAGTTGCTCTCCCCACACAGAATCCCGGCCTTGCCCTGTTGTCTTCGGCCCTGCTCTGTGGAAGGCCCCAGGAAAAGGGGTGAACCCCTCTGCCTCCTCACACCAGGCCATGAGCAAGCAATGTGTTCCATATATCTTGCAGATCATGTTGCCTTGCTCCATGCTGCCTGACAATATATCCCTTGTTTCTAGTGGGCAGTAATGCATATGTATATGTATATATGTAACATATTAGCATATAAGTAATATAAGCTTTGTTAGCATTGTATTAAAGCTATCCAAATGCTTCCTACGAACTGGTGTCTGAAGCATACTCATTATATTTCTGGCTAATCTAGTAATGTAACTTATACTAACAAAAACTTACACCTCTGATAAAAATTGTTTGTAGAGAAATTGCTGTCTTTCAACTTTGTTCTGCACCCCAGACTGTAATTTATTTATTGTATGGTCACAGACCATTTAAAACATGAATGACCAATTTAAAACACAAATGATTATTAAAACGGAATGTGCAATAGCAGTACAGCAACTGTTTGACAAATATAAAACCTAGATACAGTACCATATGTAAAACATTTTGTTTAAATTACATTTAAAATCGAAGCATATTCTTACAAATCTTAGCTACAGAAAATAAAAATAAATATTTTTTTGATTTAAATATTCTAAATTTATTTATAATAGGTATAATGAGTATAATATATTCACCCATCTCTATAAAAAATAAGTGGAGTATATGGGGAAGGGACTCTACTACTTCTTCTCCGCATAGGCAGAGATTATTTATATAAGGAATTTCCTGGAAACTTTCATCCAACACAGCATCCAACACATTGAACTTGGCTTTTGAGAACATTTTCCATATTTGGGAACAGCCAACATTTCAGGATATTTTGCACTGTGCTGACTGTTGAAAATCAAGCCTGAGTAAATTGGGGAACAGGTAGTTTGTGCAGCAAGTAAGGGATATTGTGTCCTTGCATGCAAGAATATGTTTTACTTGGGAAATATCTTGAGTGGACCCAAAGCTATCAGAAAAACCCATAAGCTGTAATTTCTCTCTGATAGCTTCAGACTACTGGCTATTGAAATTGTCTTTCTGCAGGAGGGACACATATCCTGTTTTAGAGCTTGCATAAGCAAGTTTTAATCAGTATCTAAATGCCCGGTACCATGCAATACATTCCACTGATGAGAGCCCAGCCTCAAACTGCAAAACTGCTGATGGCACACAGGTACACCAAAACGTTGATACAAAAAGGCTGAGAGTATTTGTTCTAAGGCAGGGGAAAACCTCCAAATCCACACTGGGCCTCCAAACAGCAGTTGTGTCAATGCCTTGGCCTTAAAGACTTGGAGTGCTGCAGGAATATACTGTCCTCCTCTAATATAAAAGTAACAAACTATTGCTTGTTAGATGCTGATTGTAAAGCAGACTTCCAATGGGCCACCCAAGAACCAGAAGACTGAAAAACAATCCCCTGATATTTAAATTTTCTAACTTGTTCAGTGGACTGACCACCGATGAGCTACTTGTTCAGGGAGAAACTCCTAGAAAAGACTGTAATTTAGGTTTTATTAATGTTAATCGAAAAAACATTTTCATTGCAATAACCGATAATGCTCTCAGTGTTCATTTTAGAATGACTTTGGCGAAAGAAAGAAAGAAAGAAAGAAAGAAAGAAAGAAAGAAAGAGCGAACGAACAGCATCATCTGCATATAAAGGTATAGGGATGCCAGCATATTAAAGTATAGGGACATCAACTGTGGCCAGTTTGGGGCATGAAAGTCCCATAAAGAAAAAATCTTAGGTCATTAAGGTATAGATGAAATAGCGTGGATGCAAGTATAGAGCCTTGACATACTCCCCTAGTAACAAGGATAAGGTTTGTCCTCCCCATCTCCACACCTCACCTGTACAGTAGTGTTCTGGTATAAACCCATAATTAAATAAGATAATCTTTTATATATGGAAGAGGAATAAAGCTTAGCCCACAGCTTACAAGTGAATCAAAGGCAGATTTTATGTCTGTCAAAGGAGTGCATAGTCCCTTACTGCACCCTGGTCTTGAATACCACTCTTGTTTCTGTGCTTCAGGGGTACTGGATGTGAGGCCTGTGGGCCACATCTCAAGTGCTCTCTGATTCACCCTCATAAGCAAAATCCCTTCCTTGTCCTTGTTTCTTCTGGAGAAAGAGCAGAAAAGTTGGCTTTGCCTGAGGCAAAACAAAAACAAGATGGTAGCATCCCCCATTCCATGTACAGAACTGAACTAGACCAGCAGCAGAGTTTGACATCAATGGGACTGTGACCTCCACCACGTCTGAGGGCAGACTAGTGCCATGTGACACATGGCAGAAGGAAATGTTCAGCGGGTGGCTGTGACCCCCTCCCCAGGATCTGCTGACCAAGGAAGTTGCCTCACTCTGCCTAATGCAGAGTTAGTCCTGCATCCCAGAGAATCTGTGATCTGCACAGCATCTCCTCCAAAAGGGAGATGTTCAGTTACCCTGCTTGTTTTGCTGGGCATATAAAAATCATTTCTCAGCCTTTAGAATTATTTGAGCCAGTCAGACTTTGGTGACTCACTGAACTTTACTAGGAAACCCTGAAAGGAGGTGATTTCAAAGGAAAGTCCATTAACGAAGGGAACATTTGCATTCAGTCCACAACTGCGAAAAGTACAATTTGCTTCACTTCTCAGAAGTCCATTTGTTATGAAATATTTCTGAGTCTGCACAGATGAAGGAATGAATTATGGGAGACATTTAAAAAATGAAACGCTTTGCTGCTTGTTAAAAGCATCTGACTCTCTTGTCCATCCAAATGGTGTAGCTGTAATTGGTATCAGTATGTTAAACGACTGTTGTCAAGCGGCACTTGGAAGCTGTGAGAAATTACAACAGGAGTTATCACTTGGATGCAGTCCTCACTTGTTGCTGATGCAAGTCAATGACAACCCCTAGCTTTGCTGCTGAGATAACCCAGGAATTGCTCATTGCAGGTTTTCATCCCCCAGAAGTCCTCCATCTTCCCCCAGTCCAACTCCACCTTCATGGATTAAAAGCACAGCACAACAGTAATTTTATGGCGGGAAGACTGTATTTCCTAGGACACAAGTGACTCTTCCCCCATGTAGTGCATTTGGATTATTGCAAGAAACAAGTTTGCACAAATATCACAAGTGGTTAAGGGTGGGCAGTTTGTAGTGCTCCTGAGGGCCTAGCCACACGCTACGGTTGAAGACATAGCTGCATCTTCCTTCCTTCCTTACTCTAATGTAATTGCAGGGAGCCTATTAATGAATCACTTCTGGGCAAGGAAAATCACAGGTGCAAAGGGACTAGGGTGGATCATGACTGCAGGAGGAAGCCAGGGCTTAAAGCCCACTTACCTACCCAGCTCAAGATAGCAATGGTTTCCTTGGCATTGACGTTGTTAATGGGCATGGCACATAACACAGTAATTGTCCTAACGCCAAGTGGGTTTTAGTTTGGTCAGTTCTAGGATGGGAGCTTGCTCAGGAGCTCTGTCTTATGCTGTCACACAGAAACAAGGTAAGATACAGATGTAATCATCATACTGATGCAGCTAACAAAGGACTAAAATATAGATTAACAACACAGTTGTCAACCTATCATGCCAGTGTCATTTTACTTTCAGCCTACACCTTTTAAAAACTGAGCAATTAATCATCTACTTCCAATTTATATAGGGGTTTTTTTAAAAAAAAGGCAGGAGAAAAGGTTTCCTAAACTGCTCCCTTCTCAATATAATACAAGATCTTTTCATGAGTGAGAGAGAGAGAGAGAGAGAGAGAGAGAGAGAGAGAGAGAGAGAGAGAGAGAGAGAGAGGAAACCCTGCAAGGCTTTCAGCTATCTCGCCTTAATCAGATCCATCAATGCATATTTTAAAAATTCAAAGTTAATGCTTTCGGCATTTCAAGCACCTTATAATATAATCTTTATCAGTGATGCTTTCATAATTTCCACAAATTGAACTTTGCAGTTACATGTGCGGGAAGCTGTTAGCAGAGAAAGACGTTCACTAATGGGCATTTTGGAAAACATCATGTTGGCAGCGGGCTGAAAGTACCAGCCAGAGAGAATTTTTCAAGACTGATACATCTCAGAGCCTCGTGCTGCCAGTCCTCGCTTTACACAGAGCCAAATGAAACAGATCAATGCTCCCTCCCACTCCCCAGCCACACTTTCTTTCTTGGAAAGCTGGAAAACCTTTTGGTAAGAGAGTGCAAGTGACATGCTGGGATTCTCAATACGAGACCACTCTGTATTTTCTTGTGCTTGGCTTACTTCTCACTTTCATAATAAGCAATCAAAGCCAGGCACAAAATGCTAGCGGAGAACTAGCCGCTTCAGTGGCCCCATCCAAATTGTGCAGCTTATGACATGAGTCCTGCGATCTGCCAGCATCATCAAACTTCCTTTGAAAGCAGCAAGGCCTCTGCCAACATGTCCTGAGAGCTGGAGAGGTGATTTTGGCGAAGCTGGATGATGGACTACAGCACATTCCGAATCGTGTGTCTGTGAGGGCAGTGGCTGGGAGCCACGGGTTCTCTGGCTACCTGATTGTCACAGTGGCTGCAGGCGGACGCTAATCAGCCCATGCAGCCCTGCAGGATAGCAGCTTCCTCAACCTGCAAAGAACCTAATTAATAACGGTGTGCCGTAAATGAAGTCTGTAAGAGCAACCACATAGGGCAAGGGTAGGAAGGAGATGCCTCATCTGACAATTTGGCATTGCCAGAGACATTTAAAATTTAAACAAAACAAACAAAACATGAACAAAAAAGGTTGCACTGAAGCCAGTGTATGTGCAATGGCCTTTGTGTCAATCAAGTTCCTGCTTCATGTTGTGCTTTATTGGCCAATAAGGCCATGTTGTGCCTTATTGTAGCTAACGTTGTTGTTTCACTATTTTATTAAACATATCACCAGGAATTTTTATTACACTCTGTATGCCATCTCGAGGACCACAGGATATTGTGGAGTCCTCCATTTGAGGCTGTAGGAAGGGAACCCCCATCTCCTGCCCCTCAAAGCCACCCAGGAAAATATCACTGTGGGTTCCTTTCCTGAGGCTGTAGCTTGAACCTCAAATGAGGATGGAAATGAGGGGAGAGGGGATGCAAAAGAGAGGCAAGGCACCAATTTTCCAGGTTCCTGAAATTTCAGTGAAAGTTACTAGAAGAATGAGGGCAAAATTATGAGGAGGTGTGTCTACATGCAGAGCTGAGTGAGGAACTGCAAAAGTGATGGTGGATGAGTAGATAAGTGGAAAATACCAGATAAGATGGTTCAGGAATGTTGCTACCAAGTTGAAGGAAGGCTGTAGAAGTTTCTAAGGGAAAGGTGATGTCCTTCCATATCAGAAAGTAGGGTTTCAGTAATGCACAACTGGAACCTCTGTAGCCAAAGAATATATTTTTCCACATTGTATAAAGACTTGGAGAGAAGAGTACATATGATACCCCAACACTGACAGAACTCTGAGGAACATGTGAACATCAGAAAAGCAGGTAGCATGATGCTCTGGAAACCTTCTGCATATAAAATAGGTTGGTCACATGTTCCATAGCTCCAACAATGGTAACTGAATGAATGTGACAAGTATGAATGGATTAAAAATGAAATGGATTTTATCTAAATGGAGGAGTTGTAAAAATCATATTCAGCCTGTATGTCAACCTGTGATTTTTTGTGGGGCTGGGGAGGGGTCTTTTGGTAACGTTATTGTAATAATCTACACATTCTGATAATGCAGGCAAATCCACGCATTCAAGGCAGGAATTAAATGCCTGACTAATTAATCTTGTTTTAAAGAAAGGAAGCATTAGGGGGAGGATTGTGGTCTGTGGTTACTGTAGCTCAGCAGGGAGTGCAAGGAATCAGGACAGCATTTCCCAACCAGACGCCTTCTAGCCGGGCTGGAGTGCCACTCCCAAAGAACCCCAGGTGGAGGCTGCAGCCCAGCCCATCTGCATGGGAACAGGCTGGGGAAGACTGTTTCGCAATATCCAGCATCAGTCTCTGCTCAGGACAGAGCTGGATGTTATAAGAGATATTATATATCTCTTTCTTTCCTCCTCCATAACATCTCTAGTTGAATGCAGTAGGTGCCATGCTGGGCCACTTGTGGTCCTCCAGATGTTTTGGCCTATCACCCCCATCTGCCCTAGGCACTGTAGGCAATGGTGGGGGATCGTGGGAGTTGCAGGCTGAAATATCTGGAGGGCCCTGCATTGGAAAACACACACAGGGCCCTTTCAGTCATTCACTCAGTATGTGGAGGGGCTTTGGGGTCGTGCAGGTGGGCTCTAGACTAGCCAACTGCTCCTCTGGGCACACACTCATTTGGGCACCATAGACATGGTTCTCCACATGCTTTTGGATGCCCACATGGAAGGGGAAGGGATCTGGGGCCAATCAGGAACCTCTACCTTGTAGACAAGCCCTGCAAGCATGTGACTGTACATGCGTAGGGCCACTTTGGGTGCGTGTGAACACAAGCTGGCTGAGAGGGACAGGGCTATGTGGTGTAACTGTCCATTGTCCCTTCAGGCATTGGGTGAGCGCCTGAGGGAGGATGCTGCCCCACTCAAGTGGTACCCACACGATATTGGCTGTCAGCAGTAAGCCCAGGGGAAATACAGGGAGTGCAGACATGATGTCATTGTCCTAGCTATTACATGCAGGAAAGAGAAGAGAAGAACCATGGGGAACAACTGCACCACATTTCTAATATATGGTTGTACCCTCATAAAAATCACAGGCTAGTTTCATTTATTTATTTATTTATTTATTATATTTATATCCCACCTTATTTCTTTTCAAGGAACTCAAGGTGGCTTATATAATTCTCCTCTTCCTCTCATTCTTATCCTCACAACAACAACAACCCTGTGAAGTAGGTTGGGCTAAGAGTCTGTGATCGGCCCAAAGTCACCAGGTGAGCTCCATGGCCAAGTGGGAACGAGAACCCAGATTACCTGAGTTCTAAACTGCTGCACCACACTGGCTCTTGAAAATGTTCCTAGAACACAACTCACCTATTTCAAGGACCCCCCTCAAGCTTTTTTGGACTGGTGGGCATATTTGTGAATCTGAAGAACTGCTGTGGGCACCACCACAAAATGGTTCCTGTGGAGAATGTTGCTAGTCACATAATGGCTGTTGTCAGAGCCTGATGAGTCAACAGGGTGCTAAAGAGGTAGTGATAAAGAATAGTAGTAACCAGTTAGAGGCAGAGCAAGAGAGGAAGCAGCAAAGCAAAGGACTAGAGAAAGAACTAGGCAAGAGGCAAGATGAGGGACAAACAGTGAGCTAAAGAGAAAGAAACAGGGAAGCTAGAGACTAGGGGAAAGAGGGAAATAGCAAGGCCTTTGCTGAACAGTAGAAGGGATGGAAGGAATAAAACTAGAGATCAGAAAGGCAGAGAAAGATGGAGGTTAGGAACAGAGGAGGAAGAGAGAGGCAAGGAGATGTGGGGGGAGAAATAGCCAGGCTAGGGTCTGGCAGTGAGTGGGAAGAGAGCAAAAGGGAGGTGTCTGCATGGCAAAAGATTGGGTGGCTTGAGAAAGCAACTCTTCCATTATCTGCCTGCCTGACAACAGCTAATCTGCAGCAGGTGTAGAATCTGCTGGCCTTCACAGTATGACAGTAACAAGCACAAAAACCCACTGCTGCTCCATGTCAAGGGGCCCAATGCGCCATTATTTTGTGCTACTCTGTGTTCTTTTTATATGGATTCGATAAACGGTGGTGTGATCTACAAAGCTCACCGAGCTGTTTGGAACAAGCCACTCTCTTCACTTGTTAAGCCAGGCTGGCTGGAGATGAGAGAAGTTGACAGAAGTTGCCCATCTGGAGGGTACTGGGTTAGGGGATGCTGGCATATACCTTGCCTTTGCTTTCAGGCTCAGGAATAGCAGCTGAGACAGGTGTCAGAGTGGTGCAGAACTCAGTGCTGGGGTGGCAAGGAGAAGGAAGGGACAGGCCTTGCCAAACTGGCAGCAGGTTTTCAGGGGATGCGTGAGCCGGGCATGCTGACATGCCTGCAATGCCAAGCAAGTGACCTTGGCAAAGGACCAGTATATTATTGGACCTTTTTTGTGAACCTGCTGGAAATGTGCCTAGGGATCCTTTGCCAAGCAGTGGGAATCACTACAGAAGCAGAAGTCTTTGTCATAATCACCTCTGGGTGAAGATGAATGCAGCTCATCAGGGGAATGAGGCTGGGTGAGCATAGGCATTGCTCCTGATTTGAATCTTGTCTGTTGCAGTCTAGACAGGTACCTGATATTTGATAGTAGTTATAACTTCTTGATTCGAAGGGAATATTAGGTGAGTTGACAGTGGCAAAATAGTTGATGGGAAGATTGAAGGCTGACACATCATAATTTTTAAAGGTGTCCATGTGCGGATGGTAATTACTAACCCTGCTCACTTGTAAAATGGAAATATCCGCTTGATTGTATATTTTGGGACAAGCTATGAGATAGGAAGCTGGCAGTCCAATTCCAGGTCCATATTTTGGATAAAATGGAGTCAGTTCAACATGAGTTCAGACCTGGCTTTGGTGTGAAAATAGCCTTGATCGCCCTGATGCGTGACCTCTGCCAGTAGAGAGGTAGGGAAGTATAACCCTATTGATTCTCTTTTATTCTTGACACTGTTACCCCCAACTAATAACTTGCTGGATTGACTTTGTGGGATGTGCATTGGATCTTGGTAATATGGTGGTTCCCTGCAGAGTCAGGACTATAAGGTGGCATGAGAGGGAGGTTTTGCTAGACCCCATGGCATATGAGATATGGCACCTGCAGGGTTCCATTCTAACCCACCTTGCTCCATACCTTGTCAATCTTTCTGTGAAGCCACCAGGAAATGTCATCCAGGGTTCGGGAGCCTGCTGTTGATACTCAGCTCTATTCTTATTTGTCATCTGAGTCAGATGAAGTGGAGTGGTAGTTGAGCTGGTGCCTGGCTTCATTGCAGGAAACCCTGTATAGTCAAGCCTCACTCTAACTTTATGTGATGCATACTGTTGCATGCCACCTAGAGAGTCTATCTGAACTCCTTGGCAGCTTATAAATAAATTTTAAAAATAAAAGTCTATTAATCTACCTATCTATCCTGGTCTTACCAGCTTATGAAATCTGACATTCCCAGTTCCCTGCTAAATATCTGATCCATAGTAGAACCTTGCATCCCAAGCTACAGTGAGAGCACCTGAAGCCTTCAATGCACCAGTGGCAGTGCAGGATATCAACAGGACCATGGCCTGAAACAATACAATTTTATCCTGTACCAACTTCGTTCAGGTTTGTGATCTTCTGCTGATGCTCTTTTCAAAGTACAGTGGTACCTTGGCTCACAAACTTAATCCGTTCCAGGACTCTGGTTGTGACCCAAACTGGTCATGAGCCAAGTTAAGTTTCCCCATAAGGTTCAATGTAAATAAGGGTAATCCATTCTGTAACCATTTTTTTTAATAAAAAAAAAGTGAAGCAAAGTGACAAAGGACAACAAAGATCGTGGCTATCTCCTCACCCCCACCCCAAGCACAAGCGCGGCCCTATCCCACCCCCAGAATGACCACGATCGCGCCAGTCATCCCTGCATGTGCCCATCATCCCGGTGCACTGTGGGGGGGGGGAGACGGGGGCGATCACGGGCGCACTGGGGGAGAGATGGGTGCGAACGGGGCATGCTGGGGGAGGGAGAGATGGGCGCGATCATGCTGGTTGGTGGGGGGAGATGGCTGAGCCTGCGCCTGTCTTTCCTGCAGGAGCGCCCCCGTGATCATGCATGTCT